>NC_142263.1:5725703-6031003 GCF_052056855.1 Sturnus vulgaris | reverse complement strand
CTGCTCTTCAAGGCCATATTTTAACTGTGGATTTTTAAGAAAGGCAAAAGCTTACAGAAATGGGAGCTGGCAGTGCCCATCTGCTGCTGTCAGGGTTCCTGAGGGCTCCTGTCTCTCAAGGCTGCAGCCCCCCTGTCAGCTGTCACCAAATTAGTGCTTGACTCTGCCATGGGGAGCTCCATTTCCCAGCTCACTAATTTGTGATTGGCATTTCTTGACTCAGATGCTCAGCTGGACGTGGGAGCAGTGCTGGTGTTCTCCAGCCTGGGGATAAGCCGGAGCAGCACAGCCACCATGGCCTATCTGATGCACTCCTGTCGCTTTTCCCTGCAGGTATGTCACTGTCACAGTCCTGCAGAAACTGCCTCTGCACTTCATTGCTCCTTCTGAAGCCCCATCACTGTAGTAATAAGACATTCTCTGTGATTTCATGCACATTATCCACCTGATAATGGAACTGATTATATGATTTGAGATTGCATCTTCTTTAGACAATTAAGGAGGTGGCTTCGGTGTGATTTTGGATATGTGAGTCCTTACTCTAGAACTTGTGATATTTTTGTTTTCCCTACTTAACTAAAGCAAAGCCATGGATACAAAACATGATGTTTTTCTCCTGGATTTGAGGAAAAGAGTGGAAGCTACTGCAGTTAATCCTATCTCTTCATTCCATGGCATTATAGAAGTTCAGAACCCAGTGTTTCCAGGGCTCTCATTTACCATTGACTTCAGCACTGACTTATTCCACAATCCTTTTTTTATTCCTCCAGAAGCAATCCCTTCACACAGACACTGTGTATAGAAATGTGGAATGGGATAATACTTGCCCAGGAGGGATGTACAGGTCAGATGGCCAGTACAGGCTGTTCCATAGCTCTGAATAATGAAAGAAATTAAAGAAGGATGGCTGGGAATGGCCTGGCTGTGCAAGAGCCTGGTGGCCTCTCCCCTGGTGCCAGGCCTTTCTCCCTTTCCATACAACACACAGGCAGCATCTCCTGGTACCTCCTAACATGAAGCAGGAGAGTTCCCATTGCAACTGACCATCATCTCCTTAAAAACCTCACCCTTGTTTGGAAAGCTGGGGAGCTTGAAGGGATTGATCCAAACTTCACTAAAGCTGGGTTTGTATCTGATAAGGTCATTGATTTTGTGCACACATGTCCAACGTAAGAGGAAAGCTCTTTCCATGGCTGTGTGCCAGTGGGTAATTAGAGGCTAAGGGTGCCAGCAGGGCTCAGACAGGGTTCAATCCCTGCACTAACAGGGCTGTGATTGCTCCTGCAGGCTGATAACAGCCACTCACTCACTGAATCACAGAAAGTGCTTCCAATGGCAGTGCAAAAGTCAAAGCCTGAGCCTTGCCATTCCTCTCAGTTGGCATCAACAGGTTGATCTCAACATTTCACTAAATGCCAAAAAAAAAGAGAAAATATTGACAGGGCAGTGCTTGCCCTCTGTTGGCTAGGCAAAGCTTTCCTGAGGGATTACCCTGGCAGACAAGTTTGTTTCTTGCAGACAAAAGCAGTGCAACAGATTCCTGTGTGATCCTCTAGCCAATCCAGACAAAGATCTTTGAAAGCTTCCAAAAAGACAAAAGCAAGGAGTTGGGATGTGCAGCTCCTGCTTCAATCAGTGAGCAATATGTGAGTAGATCTACTGAGACCAGGGGAACCAGAGACACCCACACTGTTGACTCAGAGGAGTAAATATTGGAATATCAGTCTCAGAGCCTGCAGAATCAGCAAGATTAGAAAAACAAACCAATGGAGCACTATCTGCTGACCTTTGGTCTCATTTCACTTGAGCAACCCTCCAAGTGCAGGGGGCAAGCTCCTTTACAAGCAGGAAGATGAGCACTGACAGGAAAACTCAGGGGTAGAGCTGGAGTAATGCTGGTGGATGTGCCCTGTGTGTGTCAGAGTTTCTAGGTGATTACTTGGAGCTAACAAATAATTAAGATGGCTGTAATTAATACAGTGGGATAACTGCGAGGTCATAACTGCTCTGCCACATCAGGTCACATCAATCCAAAAAAATGATAGCCTTCATTGTTTTATAACCTTAATAGCTGACACTTCACTGCTTTGCTCATCATCTGTGGAAGGAACAGCATTTTAGGGTAGAAAATCCAGGACTGCATCACTCCTCAGAGTAGAATAACATTAAGTAGTGAAAGCAGCCTGTCCTCGTATCCAGGAGAGCAGAGCATGAAGGGGACAGGTTTCTCTCAGGTTCACATCTGGATCCAGCCTGTCCCCACTTTGGTACCAAACTCTTCTCTGCAGGTTCTTGCTGTCCAGCACAGACAGCAAATACAAAGCTGTTGACTGAAGTGTAACTGCTTTGTGGAAATGCCCATGAGTCACTTACTATTCAACTCCTAACACTTCTTTTCTTTACTTCTGTTTACAGAGAGCTTGGAAATACCTTCTGAAATGCAAAATGAATATGAGACCAAACCGGGGCTTTGTGGAACAGCTCTCAGCATGGGAGAACCAAATCTATGGATGCCCAGTCACAGACGTCTCTGAACCAAATTACTGACAGAGAACTTCCCATGGGGAAAGCCACTTCCCTTCCCCTTTCTGAGGAGAAAGTTACTTGAACACTGTGTGAAAAAAGACCCAAATGCTTTCCTCTTTAGCTCCATGTCATTTTGGGTCAAGATTTGGACCCTCCTGAGGAACTCACCTGTGCTAGAGGAGGTGGCAGTTTGGGGAATGCAAGTCCTGCAGTATGTGGCCCATTAGACACAACTCAACTCTTTTGTAAGCAAAAGGGATTATACCCCCAGCTGTGGGGCAGTCAGGGTTATCTCTCTAAAGGTTTGTTATCCATGGTCTGGAATAATAAATTTAGAGTCTGACAGTGCCCATTTCCAGCCCAGAGAGGTGACAACAGAATTTCCCTGTTTCAAAAGTCTCTGTGCCCTGTGAATGCCTTATCAGTTACTCACAGATATGACCATGGGCTCACAGACTCGCTTGTTGGACTGTTGACAAGTCCACCCTTCCTTTGCTGCCTTCTAATCCTACAACCAAACCTCTGGGCACAGCTGGCAATTTTAAAGCCTCGGTCACAGCTGTCACATGAAACATAAACTCAGCGCCGTCCTCCCTCTTACTGCACTCCGAATTCTGTTTTTTGGCATCACAAAATAAAACACGACAGAAAACACGCTCTGGCTTTGCAGCACTCTGTGTTTGGGATTTAGCGGCGGGTTTGGGTTTCTGTTTGTGACACGCGCGGCAGGGCCGGGAACGCACCCCGAGAGCTGCCCGAGCTGAGAGCGAGCTCACACAGCCGGGAGCGAGCCAGCGAAGCGCGGCGATTTCAGGGAATTCCTTCTTTTCCAGGCTCCCATTTAAAGGAAAGGCAGAGCGAGGGAAGCCCCGCCCCGGCCCCGCCCCGGGGCGTGTCCGGAAGGGGGCGGGGCCAGCGCCGCCCGTCGCCGCGGGCCGGGCCGGGCCGGTCGCCGCCGCCATCGCCGCCATGGCCTGGGGCGCCTCGCTCGCCGAGTGCCTGCGCGAGTGGGAGGAGCTGCAGGACGGCTACCAGCGCATCCAGGTACCACCGGGCCCGGCACAGCCCCGGGCACGGGCCGAGGGAGCGCTCCGGCCGAGCGGGGCACGCCGGGGTTACCGGCACCGGGGGTGGGAGATGCCCCAGCGGGTACCGCGGGCAGCCGGGCTCTGCCCGCTGGAGTCCGGGCGCTTTCCCCCCGTGTCCCTGCCCTCGGGTACGAGCCCTGTGCCTCGGGGCAAAGCGTTTCGGAGCAGGGCAGGGGTGCCAGGCTGTGCCGGGGCTCGGGAAGAGCGGGGTACCCCGGTGTGATGCCCCAGCCCGCCGTGGACGTGGCGTGGAGACCTCAGTTGTCCCGGTTTTGCTGCTGGGAGCGGGGAGCGGCAGTGCCTGGCGTGGCACGGCCGGACGAGGTGCGCAGATGTCGTTTTCACTCCTTATCGCTCCTCTCAGCCCGGCTCGGGGCAGCCTGGAGCCGGCCAGCCCCGCAGGGAAAGCGGCCAGCAGAGCTCAGCTCTCCCGGAACCCAGGCACGCTTCAGCCAGGCATCTTGTGCCCACTGCCAGACCCTGTCACCGCCGGGGCTGGCCGGGGGCTCCGTGCCAGGAAGGTGACTGGTGTCAGAGGTGCTTCCACCTGCTTTGTGTAATCCCCAGGGCGCTGCCTGCCGGAGAAGGAGTGGGCAGGGTTCAGCTCACACAGGGTCACCCAAGGGAAAGGTTGGCCAAGCATCTCCTGCTGCCACTCAGGTCACTGGGCTGCAGCTGCACCCGTTCCCTCTCCCCCTCCTTCCCCCGGGAGCGGGGTGAAGCGGATGTTGTTGCGGACACGTCGCTGCTGTGCCCAGATCTGGGGCAAGGGAGGCTTTGAGAAACCTCCTCTTGCTCCATAAGGGTTGCGTGGATGTCCCGGGTCGCCCACTCTGAACCCTGAGTGCAGCCACTCAGCGCCGGCCCTTCCCTTTGGACACCTCCTCCTGCCCTGGCTCCTCATCCAGGCGGTCTCCGAGCGGGGAACTCGGATGCTGGCACGGCTAAAGGACTTGTCACAAAAGCCACTTGCTCAGAGTTAACTCCAGAGCCAGGACGAGGTGACTCTAGATGGCAGCAGGAAAGCTTGATGGTCAAGCAGAGAGTGTCTTCAGATAAATCAGGGACATAAATCACTGCTGTGGAACTGGGACTATCTGGAATCCGTTCCCTCCTTGCCACTTACTGCTTGTACCAGAGGGAGAAAGTTTCCCTCCTCTGCTCTCGGTTTCACCTTTCTCCTTTGGGAACAACTTTTAAGACCTAGTGATCAAGTGGTCGATAAGAGCTACAGAGGTTAAAACTTGTTCGTGCCAAGGTCTAGTCCAAGGGTTGTGGTGAGCAGAGTGTAATTCCCTGCTGGAGGTGGCGTTCAGGCTGCTGTGAGGTGAGGCTGTTTTCCTGCTGACCTGGACAAGCAGCAGCATTGATCCAGCACCTCTCCCCTTTCCCTACTAAATATAGTGGAGAAATGCATCCAGCCTTATCCAGGTATGGTTGGGTTACTGGGCACTTGGCTGCAGCCCTGCTGTGACTCCGTCCTCTTTGTCCAGCTCACTGCCAGGCGCCTTCCAGCTTCCCAGGGGTGCTCAGGTGGTGCCCCAAAGCCATGAGCTGGGAGACCTGGGGGCACCAAGAGCTGCTCATCCTGTCCCAGCATCCAACGCCATTACTCTGAGTGGCCCACGGTTTTACCCTGGCCCACACAGTGTTTATTCCCAAGTCGTTCCTATCTGCTGTGTGCAGTCATTGGTGTCCCAAACATGGGAACATCCCATGGATAGCCTGCTTGGGCTTGGGGATGGGTATCCCCATGGAAGCAGGGCTGGCTGCAGGCTGTCCCCAAACACACCTGGCCTTCTGCAGCCACCTCTCCTCTCACCCAGCAGCTGCACAGATGAAATTAAGGACGTTTTTTAACAAAAGCATCACAGGCGGCCCAAGGACGGGGGGCTGGGCAGGCAGCTCTAATGCGTGCTGGTCTCTCCTTCCCAGGACAACCACAAGCTGTACAAGCAGAAACTCGAGGAGCTGACCAAGCTCCAGGATGGGATCTCCAGCTCCATCACCCGGCAGAAGAAGCGGCTGAAGGAGCTGTCGCTCGCCCTCAAAAAGTGAGTCAGTGCTCTGGGAGGGGAGAGCAGCAAGGACGGGGCTGAGCTCACCTCATGTCTCAAATGCAAACCTCTCTGCGGCCAGGTGCTGTGGGGAGGCTGATCTTCCCTTTCCTCTGCCCTGATTTGTGCCCTGTTTGCAGTTCAGAGCTTGCAAGGGTTTTGCAGGTACCCTGAGCTGCTCCCCTCCTGCACAAAGCTCCTTCCTAAGGGTGAGAGACCCATCTGGCCTCACCTTGCCCCCTTCTCTTGAGCAACATCACAGCCTGACAGAGGAGCTCGCCCTGCAGATGGAGTTGTGGACTTGCCTCCCATCCACCTTCCCCTGTCCTTGGGGTGTCCTTGCCTGAGTCAGTCACTTGTGGAGTGCCAGCACGTGCTGGTCACATTGCAGAGGCTCTCCTGATGCCAGTGCCTGTCTTTGCTCCCCAGATGCAAAGGGCAGGCTACTCCCGAGCAGGAAGCGTCCATCCAAGAGACCCAGAGCCTGATTAAAGAGAGGCAGAACGTGTTCTTTGAGATGGAGGCCTATCTGCCAAAGAAGAACGGGTGAGAAGGCACCTCAGCTCTGGCTGGGGCACCAGGGCCACCCTCCACATCCCTGTGGCTGTAATGCTGCAGGCACAGACCCAGAGCTGTCACCCTGCAGCCAGCGGTGTCACAGCTGTGCTGCTCCACTGGGGCTCCCCAAGGACCTGGGCAGGAGGCAGCAGTGCTGCCCCTCACTCTCCTGCCTGCTCATGGCCATCACCCACCCTTGGGCAGTGGTTGTGCCTGAGGAGAAGCCCTGGTGAACACCCCAGTGCCTGTGGGAGGTGGGGTGTGTGCTCCCCCACCCATCCCCTGCCCGTGGGAGGGGATTCCAGAGGGTTTGTGCCTGGCAGCTCCAAGTGGAAGCACCTGGGGGCTCATCCCTGGCCCCACTGGTGGCACAAGAGGGGACAGCTCCACAGGCAGGTCCTTGTCCTAATTCTCTGCTCTCTCCCCAGGTTGTACCTGAGTCTGGTGCTCGGCAATGTGAACGTGACACTGCTCAGCAAACAGGCCAAGTACGGCCCCTCCTCACTGCTCCTCTGATTTTCCTGGCTTGAGATCCCCTTGGCACCAGGAATGACAGCTGAGGAGCTGACTTGGCTCACCTGGTGTAGATTCCCTTCCTGAACTGTTCTCTGCATCATTTCCTGAGAATCAGCCAAATCCTTGGCTCCCCCTCACATTCCTGCCACTGGGCTGGGATGGACAATTAGCTCTGACAAGTTCATGGGATCCTCACCGAAGCCATGGCCATGTTTCCACTGTATTAGGAACTTCCAGGAAAGACAGACAGTGGATAGTCCCCTCCTCTTCCCTTGGGAAAACACCAGAAGTTGGTTTTGGCCCCTGAGAGCCTTTACCTTGCTAGAGATGCCCAGCCAGGAGCCTCTCCCCTCTCCCTCTGTTCCCCAATCCTCCCCTTGGAGATTTGTGCAGATCCCAGTCTGCCCATCTTCCCCACCAGGGCCACCCACCAGGTTGGGGTGGTTTGGGGTGCTCAGATGTGTCCCAGCTGTGTGGGAGCAGCCTGATGTGCTCTGCTCTCAGAAATACCCCCAAGGCAAGGTTCTTCCTGAGTGTGTCCCAGAGATTCCCAGCAGAACATCACTTTTACCCTTTTACATTTTACAGTCAGATGGGATGGGAGGGCACAAATTTCCAGCAGACCCCTTGTTCCAAGCCTGTCCTTGTGCTTCCCTGCAGGTTTGCATATAAAGATGAGTACGAGAAGTTCAAGCTCTACCTCACCATCATCCTACTCATTGTCTCCTTCTCCTGTCGGTTCCTCCTCAACTCCAGGTGAGTCTGGCTTGGTGCTGGGCAGAGTTCTCCTCCCAGAGCCCCCTTGCCCTTCTCTCCCATCCTGGAATATCCAGAGCTGAACAGGAGGTCCTGGTAAAGCACCTGGACTCTGCTCTGGAGGTGGGGTGGCCTTTGTGGCTGCCGTGGCCATGGTGGGTGGTGGGGAGCAGGTCCCCTCCCTTGGGGGTGGGTGTCCCACAGGATGTCACAGTGCCTGTGTCCCCAGCACGTGCCTTTACACCCTGCTTTGTGTGACCCAGGGTGACAGACGCTGTCTTTAACTTCCTGCTGGTGTGGTACTACTGCACCCTCACCATCCGCGAGAGCATCCTGATCAACAACGGCTCCAAGTGAGTCCCCTGGGCCTGGGCAGGGGGCTGGGCTTTCTCTGCAGGGCTGGGGGACTTGGGACCCGTCACAGGGAGCAGCTCCCTCCTACTCAGGATGTGTAGCAAACCCTGCTGGGAGCTGCAGGAGCAGGGCAGGAGGAACCTGGAACCTCCCGTGTGGAGGCGGTGGAAGGCGGAGCTGGAAGGGCCCTGGTGCTGCCCAGCCCCGAGGCTCTGGGTCCTGCTCCCAGGACCATTTCCCAGCCAGCCCTGGGAGCTGTGGGGTGGCTGGGCCTGGGCTGCTGCACTCTCCAGGGTGCCTTTGGCTCTGGGTTCATGCTCCAGACGTGACACTGCTTCTCTGTGTCTGCCTTTCAGGATCAAAGGCTGGTGGGTTTTCCATCACTACATCTCTACCTTCCTCTCAGGTGTCATGCTGACGTGGTAAGTCTGTGTCCCCTGTCCCATGGGGGGCTGCCTGGGCTGTGGGCAGCTCTGGCCAAGGGCACATAGGGGCTGTGGGACAGGCAGGGCTGGCTGTCCCCTCCCAGCCCCATGTCCCCCAGCCAGCACCATCTCTCCACAGGCCAGATGGGCTCATGTACCAGATGTTCAGGAACCAGTTTCTCTCCTTCTCCATGTACCAGAGTAAGTGCTACCATACGTGTTGGGACAGGGACTGACCCCCAGGTGCTGAGAGTGCCTGCAGAGCTCTGCAGCACATGGAGACCTGGCTGTAGCTGCTCACAGCTCTCAGCTCACCTGGCAGTTCCCTTGGCCTTGGGTGGCCTTTGTGGGATGATGCTGAGGCTGGGAGGGGATCCCTGGGCAGTTCCTGAGAGCAGCCATGCTGTCCTTGCAGGCTTTGTGCAGTTCCTGCAGTATTACTACCAGAGCGGCTGCTTGTACCGGCTGCGAGCGCTGGGAGAGAGGCACAACATGGACCTGACTGTGGGTGAGTGGGATGCTGCTCAGCTCACTGGGACCTCTGGGTTCTACTGAAGGAAATGGTGACACTTAGATTTGAGGTCACTTTTATCAGTAGCAGGAACAGTAAAAGCTACAAGTCAAACCAAAGGTCCCAGAGCAGTATCTCCTATGGGGCAGCACCACCCCATAGGCTGATTGTCCCCCTCCTCCTGCTCTGCTGGGACCACCAGCCTGGCCTCACATCACCTCAGGATGTGAGGTGTCAGTGGATGTGGTTTCCCCAGGAAGCTCCTTCAGACATGAAACACCCTCCAGCACCCCAGCACTATGGGCTGTCACCTCCCTGGCCCCTGTGACACCAAGGGCAGGAGCTGAGGGCCAGCTCCACCAGAGCCCTGTGTTGCATTAGGAGTCACTGCCACTGTGCCCTCTCAAGTGCCCTCAGTGAGGCTGGAATGGCAGGACTTCCTCAGCCAGGCATGGTGTGGGCACTGAGCCTCCCTGTCCTCCGTGGCTGGAGGAGCTGGGCTCCATCCCCTCTCCACCAGCCCATTCTGGCTCCTCACAGAAACCTTCATCCTTTGCAGAGGGCTTCCAGTCCTGGATGTGGAGAGGCCTCACGTTCCTGCTTCCCTTCCTCTTCTTTGGGCAGGTGAGGCTGCCCCAGTCCTTGCAAGATGCCAGAGCCTCGAGTGGGAACAGGATGTGCCACATTCCCAGCCGTGCTCGGTGGCCTGGACATGGCACAGACCCCACAGGCTGCCACAGCCATGTGATATGGGATGCCTGGGGCAGGGAAATGCTTCCAGCAAATGCTGAGCCTTTCCCTCTGAAGCCCCCAGCACCTCCACAGCTGGGGAAGTGAGATGGGGAGAAGTTGGGGTGGTTCTGCTGAGTGCTCAAGTGTAGAGGGGCTGCAGTGAGAACCCTTTTAAAGCCTCTCCAAAGCCCTTCTGAGCTCCAGCTTTGAGCTGCTGCTGCTATAAAGGATCGAGTCCTTCCTCGGTCAGATCCTTGGGGCTGATGGCCAAAGGTCTGAGGCTTCCTCATGGCCCTTGGGCTCCAGCTGGCCTGAAACAGGCAGATGTGCCAGCTGGGATCCTCTGGGAAGGAGCCCTCTGGCCTGAGCCTGGATGGGGTTTCACTGCCCCACACGAGGCTGGGGTGGGGTTTATACCCAGAGGTGGCAGCTGGGTGGGTGCCAGCCTGGGGCTGAGCCTCTGAAAGCAGCAGCTCCCCTGAATCTCCTCTGTCCTGCAGTTCTGGCAGCTCTACAATGCCATCACCCTGTTCCGCATGATCCAGCACCCCGAGTGCAAGGAGTGGCAGGTAAGGAGGCTCCTGGGAATGCCCGGGGAGGGGATTGCTCCAGGCAGGTCCCTCCTGCTGACTCCGACCTCTCTTCCCACAGGTCCTCATGTGCGGCATCCCCTTCTTCATCCTCTTCCTGGGCAACTTCTTCACCACCCTCCGTGTCATGCACCAGAAGATTCAGAACAAGAACAAGGACACGAAGGAGAATTGAAGAGGGGCAGTGTGGGGGCCTGGACTGTTTCTCCCCACCGGCTCCATCCCCTATTCCCATCTCCTCAATTCCGTCCGGACTCTGGTGTCTCACCCCATTCCCTGGAGGCCCGGGTGTGGGACAGAGCTTGGGGCCTGCTCCTGGACAGTCCATGTGCTCACCACGGGGCTGGAGCCGTGCTGGAGTCACTCGCCTGGAGTCAGGAGCACCCTGCACCTCCTGTCCTGGCTGCCTTCCACATCCAAACAGCAGGATGCTTGGGGCAGCCACTCCCCTCCCTTCTACTGGGATGTTCTCTGGATGTTCACTGGGTCAAGGCAGTGTCCAGGGACTGTCTGACACAGCTCCTGGGGTGCTGCAGGCTCCCCCTTTCCCCCCGCCAGCCCTGCACCCAGGGCAGCCCCCGTGTGTTGAGGGGCAGCCTGGTCACTCCAAGCACAGCCCTGGATTCCAGAGGTGCCCCAGCTCCTCCCTCTCCTTCAATCCACAGGGAAGGGGCAGCTGGGGCACGGGAAGAGTGGGAGCAGCAGGAGCCTGGTCCAGGCCTCACACTGGAGCTGTGCAAGCAGCACCCTGGGCTGGCACGTGTGAAAATAAAGGGAAGGAGCTGCCCTGGGGTACCGGGACAGTCTGGGAACAGCTTCCACACTCTGTGGCTTTGGTTCATCTGGAAGTGGGTCCTGACACAACCTCTCTGAAAGGAGGGTGGAAGTCAATAGAACAATTGTCACAACTGGACAAGAGAAAACAGCCTCAGGTTTCACCACGGGAGGTTTAGATGGGATATTAGGGAACATGTCTTCACTAAAAATGGTTGTCCAGCCCTGGCAGAGGCTGCCCAGGGCACTCGTGGAGTCACCACCCCTGCAGGGATGTAAAAGCCATGTAGATGTGGCAGTTGGGGACATGGTTGAGTGGTGGGTTTGGCAGTGCTGGGTTAAGGGTTAGACGTGGAGGGGTTTTCCACCCTAAACGAGCCCATGATTTTATGGAAAGTCATTTCCCTGTGCCCTTCCCCCAGCCTGGACTGCAGCAGGGGCTCCTTCCCATGGCACCCCAGTCTGCACAGGCTGTGGCCAGAACTGTGGGCACCCAGGAAGCCCAGCAGAACCTCAGTGTTGCTGGAGGTGGGCAAGATAGACCCTGTACCAGCACTGGGAGCTCTGGAAGAACCAAAGAGCAGGTTGGGCACAGCTGCACCCCAGTCCAGAGCCCCCCACTGCCATCCTCCCTCCCCTCCCACAGCCCAGCACTCAGGGTCAGGGCTGCCCCCAGCTCAGCCTAAACCCAGAGCTGCCACCACATCCCCAAATGCCCTCCTAGTTATCATCCATTGCTCCTCCTGCCTTCTTCCCTCTGGCTGAGCAGAGAGAATGCAGGAAGCAAACTCCAGACACAGCATTTTTATTCCAAGGGCAAATGTATTTAAATAATTTACAAACATTGGACAGCCTGAAAGTCTGGGGGTTGTGTTGTTCTTTTTTTTTTTTCCCATGCTTTAAATCACAAATATGTTCAAAATAAAAACAGTATTTAAAAAATGACCGTTCACGGTATGAGGGAGGGGCTGGGCTCAGGGGAGCTGCCGGGCCCCAGGGAAAAAGCAGGGCCCCTGTAGGCTGAGACCCCGCCTCCCAAACCGGCTGAATTCCAGAGGAGAGGAGCTTCCCGCTGGTGCTGGAGCAAGGGTGGGCAATGGGAATGGAGCAGGAGATGCTGGTGGGGCCATGGGACAGCTCTGTGCCCAGAGCCAGCTGCCAGCCCCACATCCCAGAGCTGGGCAAACAGGGGTGGCAAAGCCTCAGTTCCAGCCCCAGCACAGCCCCTCCAGCCCTCTGCTGTCCCTGCAGGCCAGGGTGGGCTCCAGTCCCGGGGATAAGGCAACACCTCATGTTCAGGGCAAGATTCCCTGACAGTGTCAGTCCCTCCTGCCCCACAGTGGCCGTGGCCCTGATGTCCCTCAAGGCAAACGCTGGTGCCATGGGGTGCACCCTAAGGTGCTGGTGGCACCACAGCTCCTGGACAGCAGCCTGAGCTACCCCCCTGCCCCTCTCAACCCTTTGCACCCCCTGGATCCACAGCGTGCCCCGAGGGGCTGCTGAGGCCCAGGAAGGGTTGGGAGTGGCACTGGGGTAGCCGCGGGCTGGGGACAACACTGTCACCCACAGCAGCAGTGGGCGAGCAGGCACTTGCCAGCTCCCCTGGCCCATGCCTGGGGACCTGTTCTCTCCCCGGCCCCGCCAGCCCCGCTCTTAGCTCCACACATCCAGGGAGTAGCGGCCCTTTGTCATCAGTTTCTTTACATAGTCCACGGCCTGGGGCTGGCTCATGTTCCCAAACTCGGACACGATCTCGTAGAAGGTGTTCTGCACATCCCGGGCCATGTTCCGGGCGTCGCTGCAAACGGGGAGCACGAGTGAGACACGAGTGAGACAGCACGGCCACCGAGCCCTGTCACCTCCCACCCTGCACACACAGGGTGTGCTCACCCCAGCCCCCAGGACAGCATAACCCTCCCAGGGCTTGTGATGCACAGCTGGGGAAACTCAGTCACACTCCTTTTCCTAAGAATAGGAACGTTGCCCCCAAATCCCTGTGCTGTCCCCAGACCTACCCGCACACATAGATGTGAGCCATCCCCTCGTTCAGCAGCTTCCAGACGTTCTCCTTGTTCTTCTTCAGTAAGTGCTGGACATAAACCTGGCAGGAAACAAGGTGGGAGTGAGGAGAGAGGAGCAGAGCTCCCACACCACACTTGAGGGAAGGCAAGGCTGTGCTCATGGCTCTGGGAGACAGGGAAGTGCTGGGTGTTCCTGCTTGCCATGGAGGTCATGGTGGGCAGCAGGAACAAATGGCAGGGGGAACAGTGTGGTACCTTCTCAGCCTGGTCCCTGGAGAAGGCCACGTTGAGCTGGGTGAGGACTCCCTCCTTCTGGAAGCGGGCCAGCTCCTCCCGGTACAGGTAGTCCTCGCGCTCGTGGCGGCAGCCATAGTACAGCACTGTCTCGCCCACCTCTTTGCCTGCAGGGTCACACAGCCCCCATCAGCTGGGCCCTGTCAGTCCCCAGCCCTGTCCCCTCCCCTTGTCCTGACACCCCCGGCAGCCCCCAATGCCGTGCTCTCCCCCACCCTGGGCTTGCAGAGCTGCACGATGGTTTCTGGTTACAAGAGGAAACTCAGGACTAATTCCCAGAAGTGGCCACAAGCTTTAGAATCGACTCTGTGACCTGACTGTGGTTACTTGGAGGTGTGGTGGTGGCAGAGGTCAGAGAAGTGCCCCAGGTCTGTCCACCCCCAAACATCCTCTGTGGCCAAGAGAAGGACACAACCACTCAACTCTGCTCACCCTGCCCCACCACTCTGCTCTTGGCCGGGCCGACCAGCAACAGGAGCAGCAAAGCAGCACCCTGCAGGCACCAAATGGCCCCACAGAGCCCTGCAGCAGCCCCTGGGGGAGCTGCGGGGCACTCACCTTGCTGCTTCAGCCAGGCCCGCTCCTGGATGAAGCCGATGAAGGGGGCGATGCCGGTGCCCGGCCCGATCATGATCACGGGAGTGCTGGGCTTGAAGGGCAGCCGGAACTGCGACTTGCGCACGTACATGGGCACCAGGGAGCTGCTCCCGTTCTGCTCAGGCACCTTGTTCTTGAGCCAGTTGGTGGCCACCCCTTTGTTCAGGCGGCCCGTCTTGGTCTCATACTCCACCGTGACAGCACAGATGTGGATGGAGTTGGGATGAACCTGCAAGGAAGAGATGCTGGAACCAGGCAGAGAAGGAGCCCCAGCAACCCCACACTGCTTCCTTGTGCTCAGGAATGGGGAGAGGTTTAACCTCATGTTAACACTGCAACAGCTATTCCTCCCTGTGTGCTCCTCATGGGGTTTCTGTCTTGTCCTCAACTCATCACGGGACCACTGAGCTTCCCTGCAAGTTGTCAAGAGTGACTTTTGACCAGTCCCTAAAGTGCCACCTTGCCAGGCAAACGGAAAAAGGACCATGGCTCCAGAGAGTGTGGTGGTATCAGGGCACAGCTGGCTGCAGCATGGGACTCTCCACAGACCCTGTGGGAAGCCGGGATAACTCCATGCATGGAGATCACTAAATCTGCCCCTCTCATAGCAAATGTCACCAGGAGAAGTTCCCCATGTCCAGCTCCCAGCTGAGGGGAACTGCAGCTGAAGCAGCCCCTCCACAGCCACATTCCCTGCTGGAACCACACCCACCTTGGAGGAGGAGGCAATGGAGTAGTAGCGGGCCTGCAGGCGGGGCAGCAGCTCACACAGGTGATCGATGGGGGGGCGCAGGGAAGGCATGTCCTGCAGGATGGCCAGGATGTTCCTGCGGGCCTCCACCACCCAGCTGAGGTACAGCGCCTGCAGGAAAGGAGGACACAGGGGGCATCACAACCTCTCCACACGGCTGCCAAACACCCCCTGAACTCTCTGGGTGCCTTCTGGGGCTCCCCCAGCCCAGCTCAGCCCAGGGAAGGGCAGTGCCCCACCTTGCCCTCGGCAGCAGACGAGGCCATTTTGCGGAGGCGCTCCTGCTCGCCCGCGTCCGTGGCGTACTGGGCCAGCTCGTACAGCACGTTGGTGCGGGGAGGGTTGGTGATGTCCAGGTAGTAGGTCAGGGCTGTTCGGTATGATGTGGGGCAAGGGAAGGGATGCTTCTTGTTGGATTCCTCTGGAGAAGTGGGGAGAGAAAGACAAATTCAAAACTATCTACCTTCTGCTGTTATATTAAGGGGTTTTGTGACAGCTGCTGCACGCAGTGAGGGCTGGAGACAGAGCAGGGTGGGCTTCAGAGAGGAGAGAGCAGCCTGTGGGTCAGAGCCCCAGCTCCACACTGAATCACCTCCCTCCCCAGGCAGTTCCATCTCCCAGTAGCCCATTCTGTGTTTCACAGATGCTGTCTGACAGTTTAGCAGCAAAAAATACACCCTGTGTTCCCCAAGGGGCTCCCTGCCCCGAGATGTGCATGCACAGCCCAGCAAGCCCCCAGGCTAAGCAGGGGGCTGCCCTCCATGGCTGATTTGGCCTCAGGCACTTACACCTCCATGAGATCTGGCCTCAAAAGTGTCCTTAGGCTCTGTCAGCCACACACAGCTGCGCCAGCAGTCAAGGCTGCAGCCATTCTGTTCAGCCTTGAGAGGTCCGTAAGGGACAGGAATGACAGCACGAGGCTGGACAGCACAGGACACTGCACAGGGGGCCACGGGCTCCAGCAGTGCATTAAATCCACTTCCTCTCTAGAAACCAGGAGCTCTCTCAAGTTTCTGGGCCAGCACATCTGCTGCCTCAGGTCTGGCTGTGCTGCACTGGAGTGTGATGGGCAGCAGCTGCCATGTCCCTCCTGCAGAGGGCTGGCTCTGCTGGGAATGCTACCCAGGAAGAGCTCTTCGGATCAGCACAAGTGCTCCCTGCTGGCAGTTCAGTCCCCAAGCCTGTGCCTCCTCCCAGGACTGAATAAGAACATCTCACACACTCAGGGCCCTGAGGAGCTCCGGGGCTGCTGAGGGATGCTCTGGTGGGCTGATGCTCCATAATTAGGAGTGTGCTGTTACATAATTTGTTGTTCAATGGGCTCACTAAGCACATTTCACAACTGACCCACTTCAGCTGATCTCAGCAAGCAGGCTCTGAGCCCCTGCTAAAACAGCACAACACTGAGAAGGGCTGTGGGACAGCTGAAGGTGCCCCATGGGATCTGAGGGTGAAGGACAGAGGCCACAGCTGAAGGAGAACTGCTGACCCTCAGGGGTCATCCATACTCACCATCTAAGTTGTTTAGGGACATGACAGTGTCCAGGTCTGTGCCCAGGATCTCACCAATCTGGTTCACCAGGGAGGAGTCGTTGGCTGGGTACACAGCCACGTGGTCCCCAGACTCATACCTGGCACAGAGCAGGAGGAGAGCACATGGAACACCTGCACCACTTCCTGACCACCCCCAGCAGCTCAGCCAGAAGACAAGGGGGCTGGTGCAAGAGGCAGCAGGACAACACTGAGGTCTAATGCACAGGACCTGCACCATCAGGATCCACAGAGCCAGCAGTGACAGCAGCAGTGGCATTGTGGGATAATATTTTCCTAGGGTTTTTACGAGGGATCTCCCAGGTAACAGCAGTTTTGCCAGAGTTGCACAAGGACAGGTCAACTTCCCAACTAACAGAGAAAAATTCCTCAAAACCTCTGCAGTTATGTTAAGCCACCTGGATTCATGACTTCCTAACAATTCAAGGAACTTATGCTAGTGACAGGGTTTTAAGAACAGGGTTTTATTCCCCCTATGCTTGTACACCTAAACCAGGCAAATACAGGCAAGAGCAATCCCCAGCTTTTCCTTCTCTCACAGCTCAGCTGCCCTCTCATTTATTGAGTGACTTCTAGAGAATTCCTGCAACTGAGACTGCTCAGGTAGGGAAGGGATGTGGGATGGGACGGACCCAAAGCAGTGCAAGAGCTGGGAGCAAGTCCTGCCAGGGAGTATCTGGTGCAGAAGCCCAAAGGGGCAGTGTAAAGGAGCAAGGTCCCCTTCTGAAGAGCTGGATGAGGCTGGTGCCACATCCTTCTTTGCTCCTGACAAAACAGAGAAGCAGTCTCCCCCAGGGAAGTACCTGATTTTGGAATTGGAGATATCCAGCTCCAGGTGCATCAAGTGCCGCTCTCCACCCTCGTTCAGTTTGCGGTTCTCTGTAACCTGAGCCAGGAAAGGGTTCTTGGCATCAAATGGGCTGCAAGGAAAGACAAGAGTGTTCTGGGATTCTCTCCTTGTATCCAGGCATATTCCCTCTGACTCCAGAGCAGACTCCTAATATTTGGTTCCTGTTCCAAACCACACTGCACTACAGTACAAACCAAATTATGATCCTGCTGCTCCCCACACTGGCACAGAAAACAGATCCTTCTCAGCACAGCCCAGCAGTCAACAGCTTCTGTCTCATTAAGGACTCATAACAGAGAACTGGATTGGAGGGACTGTTACATCTCAAAGAGATGTTTCAGGCTGTAATTAATGTTTAAAGCTCATCTCCCCACAGTAATACTGCCAGCAGCCATTATGCACTGGCCACCACAGGCAAGGAATGGCTCAGGACAGATGCTGTGGCTGTACCAGCCAACCAGCACACGTGACCACATCCATCTCCTCACCATGAATGATTCATTAATTGGGGAATCTCAGAGTCCCAGTGGAGATCTGAGGTGATTTCTCTGGAGCAGAGACCTGCTGTGCTGCAGGAATGGCACTGCAGGTGCTGTTAGAAAAACCAAGGAGCCACCAGCCAAGATCTGCCCCAGGTAGACCCTGCCCAGGGGGGTTGGCACTCACGGCTTCTGGTTCTCGTAGCTCTTGAGCCGACCCATCTCCCCTGTGTAGACTTTGTTCATGTTCACATCTGTGTGCACCACCAGCTCGTACTGCCGGATGCTGGAGGGGAAAAGGGGAGAGAAAAGAGAAAAAAAGTCAAACTGGGACACACAAGATACAGCTGGAACCATCATCTCCTTTGCTGGATTTGCTGCAGCTCAAAAACAAATGCAAATTCCACCTCTCTGAGACATGAGGGACCAGGCAGAAAGCCCTAAGCAAGGGGAACTTTCAGCCTCCCTGGAGCCTCACAACCAGCACTGCCAGCCCCAAAGGAACCAAACCCGTCATCTCCCCACTCAGAACAGGAATCCAGAGCTGGGCTCAGCCTCACACCAAGACAGGCTCAGGCCAAACAGCCCCACATTCCCTGCTACACTTCACTTGTGCCCCCCTTGAGTCTGGAAGGGGAGGCGATGCAGAGAAGGGGAACAGTGCAGAGGAAAGATGGCACAGCCACCAGTCAGAAGTGGCCAGTCTCTGACACCCAAGAGAAGCTGCTCCCAAACCCACCTGGACTCTTCTCCTGTAGCCTCCACCCCGAAGTGCTCACACACTGCTGGCCAGAACTGCTCTCTCCAGGTGATGAAGTCTTCTTCCAGGCTAGTCAGGGCAGAACAGAGAGTCAATAAGCCAGCCCCATTCCCACAGGAGCCACCTGAGATCCCTATGGTCCTCTTCCCATAACTGTGGGAAAAGGCATTTGCCTGAGACCCAGGCACCTTTGGTAGCTCCCACAGATCACCAGGACAGAGCCTGCAGAGCATGGAGTGGGAACTGTTGCTACACCAGACACCTCTCCCTTCTCCAGGTCTGCCAAGGAAGGCTTTGTTATTTAGGCTCAGTCTTAAAAAACTCAGCTCCCCGTTGTCCAGTCCTGGCATGAGTTGATCTTCCTAAAAGGTCACGATTCCACCTGGCACTGTTTATTTTTCCAAGCTCAGAGCCTTCCACACATGGCATATTCCTCCCACAAGGTCCTGCAGACCTTAGAGGTAGAGCCACAGGCTGATGTAATGTCCCAAAGTGCTTAGGTGAACAGAGAGGTAAAAAAGAAAATAACGCTGTCCAAGTTGGAAAACTGCCACCTCCCACCATAAAACACTTCCCAAGGAGATTAAGCTGCCTCCTTCACTGGGATGGGTGAGTTTATCCACACAGGCTGCAGCAGGGCAAAGGCAGAGGAGGCTGCAAAGCCTGCTCCAGTTGTACCCATGGGCATTTAAAGCTGATGTGAGATTTCCCAGACACAGGATCCCTTAGGATACTCCCTGTGCACAGGGAGCTGACTGTGGGAGACACAGCAGACACACACACTCAAAAACATGTCAGCCTCAACAAGCCCTGTGGAGTTTATTTCTGCCTTGGTAATGAAGCCAATTCCCTGGCAAGGTCCCTTCCAAGATGGTTTCAGCCAGCTCTGACCAGCCCCTCAGCCCAAGGCACTCACTTGCCATCATCATCTCCCAGCCCCAGCTCAAAGATGCGCTGAGCTCCAAGTTCCTCCAGTCTCTTGTCCACGTACTTCCCCATGGCATTGAAGTGCTCGTAAGTCTTGTTCCCCAGCCCAAAGACCTGGAAGGGAACACTCATGAGCACAGAGAAGCAGGAGGTGGACTCTCCCCATCCATTTGACATCCTCTGGCTAGGTATCACCCCACAAATGATGCAGAAGAAAGACAGTGAGACCTCTCCCAGCTCCCCCACCAGCTCCCCAGTAAGAATCTACTGCTGGAGAATGTGTGGTCAGGAGGCACCAGCACCTCCCCTGAGCCTGGATGCACTTCCAAGAGCTCCTGCACATCTCCAAGTGGGACCAGTAAGAATGTGGGCTGCCTGGAGACCCACTGCTGGCCTTTGCCTCCCACAAACCACACAGTAAATGTTTGCTCACTGCTTCACACAGAGCAGCCTCACATCTCCACCAGTGGATTTTATTCTCATTTGCAATATTATGCTGCCTAAGGAATTTGGCCAGGGTTTAGGTGGGGTGGTTGTTTCTCAGCCAGTTATTCAGCTCAGCACGGGAAGAGAGCTACACACTCCTCCAAGTGATTTAATTGGTGGGAGAAGATCTGGCCCCAGGCTGCTCAATTAGCTTCTGAAGAGCAGCAGCAGCCTGTAGCTCATTCACAGACTTGTATTCAGTGCCTGCAGGGCTGTTTGGGACTGTTTATACCAGGAAACCCTCGTGATTTAGAGAGTGGAGAGAGAGCCCTGACATTTGCATTTAAAGCCTCCAGATGTACATTTGCAAGTGTCCACAAAGCCTGGGCAGGAAGACAGCAGGAATCTCATTCCTGACAAGATGTACAAGGCACAGACATCGTGTTGGGCCTTTCCCCAAGCCACTCTGGAGGGCTCTGGGCCTTCCTGCCCAAATGCAACACAAAAACTGCAATGGGGGCACTTACTGCAAAGCGGAGACCCGACAGGTCAGCATCAGCCTCCTGCAGCCAGTCGTAGAAATCCTGGGCATTATCTGTGGGATCCCCCTCTCCATAGGTGGCCATGCAGAACACAGCCAAGGACTTGTCAATCTCAGAGAGGCGACTCAGGTCTGACTGCAACGAGAGGAAAGGAGGAATCTTCAAGAATTCCACACCTTTGCTGTTGGGCAATTCCTATTCCCACAGTGTGTTTACAGAAGAGGTTGGAAAAGGCCAAACCCATCCAAAATGGCAGGGAAAATAAAGATAACCACCCTCACTGGACTGCAAGTCAATATTTCTATCCCACCAGAAAAGCAATGGGATTTTCCATGCAAGGCTTTAAAGGAGCAGGAGACTGCAGAATGGTAAGGACGGAGCCCATATCTGCATCTCTCAGGCTGATCTTTTCTCTCCTAAATATCCCTTAGCCAGGGTCATTGGATTTTTTTAGGGGGCACTGAATGGTTGTTACTATCCCAAGGCTGCTCAGGGCTAAATTACCAGGTCATACTCCTCTGGATCTGCTGCCATGCCCCGGAGGCCATAGCGATGGGCATCTTTGGAGAGGCGATTGGCAAACTCCTCTGCTGTGCCCGTCTGGGAGCCATAGAAAACCACTATATTTCGACCCTGGAGAAAAAGAAAAATCCCTTTTAAATAGTGATTAGTCATTTGGCAAATGCATGGATGAAGCACAGACAAAGGAAATGCCTGAGATCAGGAATTCTGGACTGCAACCTAAAGGCAACCAGGAGTCTGTGTTTGTGCAGGACTCCAAGAGTTTGGCAGAAAACTCAAGGCTGAGCTGTTAATGAGAACATGACTCTTGCCACTCTCAGAGGGGAGATTCAGGTCAGACTAAAACCCAAAGCAAAGAATAAACCTTCCAGATTTATTCTCAACTACAAGGCTGTAGCGTGACTCCTGGAAACAGGGAACACCCTGGACGAGAATGCAGAACTTGCCAAAGGCTCTGGGCAAGTGCCTGAGCACCAGAGCTCCTGCTCTGCTGCAAGCCAGATACTTTGAAGTAAAACGGAAAATGCATCCAGCCCTTGCTTCTTCCTCTGCTTCCTCTTGTGTCCAGACCAGCAGAGTCAAAAGCTGACACTTCTGTGTACAATTCCCATTCCACACGCAGCCAGTTTGGGAACCAACCACACAGATAAACAACTGCCAGCCAATGACTTCAAAGTCTCTGCCATTTCCCTCCTGACTTTGATCTCATATTACATTATTTTTTTCCACCACCGAATTTTCACTTTAGTTTCTTCTCTAAGAACAACTCTCAGGCACAGACTAAAAGAGCTATTCCTGGCTGCTCACACAGCCTTCCTCTGGATGCTCCCTCCAGCAGGCATGTGTCTGTATCCAAACCAGCTCTTCCTGCTGACAGTTTCCAGAGGAAACTGGGATGGACATGAGCTCCCCCACCTCCCCAGCGCCCCTTGGAGGCAGAACAAGCAGCTTACCGTCTTCTTCATCTTCTCAATGAAGCTGCTGTCTCTCACTGGAGCTGCTCTGAAAGACAAGAGGAACCTCTTTTCAGATAAGCACATTCATTTTTGAGGTCAGGAATAAGCAAGTGGGGGAAAAGTGGCCTCCAGGCCTCAGGAAAGTTGCCCAACAGGGTGTGAATCTCCACTGGCCACTGTTATTCATCCTGTCACAGGGATGGCCATTGCTCAACCACAGGGCTTCTGCACACAACCACGGAGCAGAGGGGAAAAGCTGAGCTCCTGCCTGACCCTCATCAGCGAATCCCCTCACAGGAAAAGCCCAGGCACCCATCCCTGCCCACCAGAAAACCTTTATCAACTGCTCTGAGAGATTTAAGGATCTCATAGGAGCAGGTCTCCAGATAAACCTCAGGGGTTTGAAAGAAGGGAATGGAGAACTCCCTGCTTCCCACACCACCATGGGCAGGCAGGGTCAGCCCTGAGCCATGCTCCCCAGGGCACATCCCCCAAACCTGAAGTCAAACAGGGCTAAAAATCAGCTGTTTCAGCCTCAAAACAGCCTGCCAGACATGAGCCCCAGAGCTGGAGAGCCCTGGGGAGCTTGTTCCGTGCCAGGTTCCCATTCCCAAGATGGGTCCCCTGCACAGAACATTGTCATTATTGAATGGATGTGGCTTTCTCCGGATTGACAGGGGGACAAACCCCAGCAGAGCCAGAAACATGGATGTGGGGATTCACACTGCTGTGGCTGCCCTGTTAGGGAGGGAGCCAGAAGAGCTTTGCTATCCTTAGCACATCTTTGGATTTTCAGTGTCATGGAGTGAAAACAGCCCAGTCCTGGGGACCCTAGGAGCCTCACAAGCAGAGGTGACCATAGCTACAGTCAGATTAGGTGCTGGGAGCTTCTCAGAGCAGGCAAGGACAGGAGCTCCCTTGCTGTCCTCCCCACCAAAACTTTGGTAGTTGAGAAGATGAATGTGGGACCGTTTCTGTTCCACAATGGAAGAATGCAAGACCAGGTCTCTTGTGGGAAGAGAGAAGCCTCCAGGCAAAAAATAAATGGTTTTGGCTCCAGCCCATGTGAGAATGTGAAGAGCTTGCTAACAGTTTCCTCAACTCTGTAGCCCAGAGGGAGGGATGCTGCGGATGTGCCAAGGCATTAGTGGAGAGCACACACACGCAGAGCAGCAGGGTGGGGGACGTTCATAAAACATCCCTTCGAGCACCCCTTGGTACCCAAAGGGATCAAGGAGCTCCATAACTGGGCCTGACAGCTCTGAGCACCGACAGTCTCATACAAAGGACAAAGCACACACAAAGGACAAGCAAAGCTGACCCCAAAAAGCTCCCCAAAGGTAGCTGTGCTCCCAGGAGAGCTGCTTCACACCCCTGCTTGGCTCTCTCAGCAGTTAACAGTCTCCCCGTGTTGTCATTTGTCCCCTGTTGGGAACTGGGATATCATAAATATCGTAAGGGAACAGCCCCACCCCTGCCCACGCTGCAGCCACAACAGGGGCTCAGGAGAATTCTCAAGACACAGCTCTCACTTAGTTTTTGGCTCCTTGGTGAACTTCTTTAATTCCTGCCCTCTGCAAACGAGATCCAATTAAAACAACTGTTGGGTTAACTACTAAATAAAATGCTTTTAAAGGAGGAGAAAAAGAAAAGTTTTTAGATCCTTTCAACAAGCTCCCTTTGGAAGAGAAAAGGGAGCAGCACATGGAGCTCGTCCGTTTTCAAAGGAGGCAACCCTGCACTGAAGTGAGTGCTGGAGAACAGGCCGTGGCTCAGATACAGAAGAAATAATAAGCCTGGCTTTGGAAAAAAGGCTACACAGCTCCCTAAAATTGCTTCATCAGGGTGGCCTGAAAATCTGAGCAGTGAAAACACACAGCCACCAAAGGCAGAAACTACACTCATTTTCCCTGCTCTGCCAGGGAAACTTGGAAGAGAAAGTCTGTCCTCAGCAAGGACTGCTCTTACAGCTTAGACAGCTCAGGGTAGCAACTACAAGCACTGGAAGAAGCACTGGGTGGAGGGAAGGAGATTAACCCCATTGTCAGAGTTCTGCAGCTTGCACAGCTCTCCCACCCTTGGTGAGAGCTCACAAAGCAAGCGACTCCCAAGGCTCTCTGTCACTTTGGTTTCAGGAGAAAGAAAGGATAGGAGGATCCCAACAGCTCAGCAAGAATACCAAAGTCTGTTTTAGCTGAACACCCTCAGAAAGCTCCTGTTCCCATGGCTTTCCTGCTGAAAGCACAGACACATCCAGAAGGGAGGACACAGCCTGGACGCTGCACACAAACCGAGCAGTGACAGCAGGGTCTCCACTGGAGCAGCCTGCTTCCAAGCAGAGCCTCTCCCCTTCCTTCTCCTCCTGCTGCAGAGGGAGCAGGCACCCACTCCACCCAGCTTTGGAGCTGGAAGGATCCCAGCAGCCCATCAGGCACAGTAACTCACCTGGCCACGGCCGGCTCTTCCCGCGGGGCTGAGTACACACAGCCCATGGCAGGGCAGGGAGGAGACAGACAAAGAGTCCAGGGCAGCCGTGTGTCTGCAAGGGGAGCTGTGGGGGGACGGCTCTAACTTAGCTCTGGAGCCACAGGCACACAGGCCTTTCCATTCTGCTCCTCCTGCGCGTTAAAACCAAGCGGCAGCCTTTTGTTGAGGAGAAGAGAGCCGGCACAAAAGGTCCCGGCACGGGTCATAGCAGGAGTGGTGCCGTCCACTCCGATCCTTCTAGTGGGGCTTTGGAAGTTACTGAGTGGATCTGCGCAGTCCTGAGAAACTGCAACATCTGGCAGCAGTGGCAGAAAGGAATTAGGAGTGGAGAATGAAACCTCCCAGGATCCTCCGCAGCACACGTCCCTCTCCCATCCGCACGGAGCAGGGCACGGGACACAAAACCCTCCCCCAGCCCCGTTCCCTTGGAAACTGTTTATATCACAGCTGCTTTTATATATATTCTTTTATTAAAAAAAAAAAGAAAGAAAGAAAAAAAGAAGCTTGATGCTGTAGCTGAATGAAACGATTCCAGACACTGCGTGAGCAACGCTTTGGGTAACTATGGCAGTGCCATTACAGAGGCAGCTCAAAGGAGTTTGTTTTCCTCAGGATCCTATTAAATTAAATTAGAGATGGTCTCTCTCACACACACAAGCAGCACAGAGCTAATCAGGCTAAGGACTTGGAGCAATTCCTGCCACAGGAAACCCTACAAATACAAGGGAATGGATTCCTGCATAGCTGCAGAATAGAGATAAGCCAGTTTCTGTCCCAAACAATGTTAAAGAGGGGGGGAGAAGGGAGAGGGTGACACTCAGCATACCAAAGGCTGTCCCATCTGCCTCTCCCCAGGATGACTGTCTGCAGACTGGGGACAGGAGAAGGGAAAGAAATCTGTAATTGAGAAACTTGCAGAGGAGGAGCAGCCAAAGAACAAAAATAAATTCCTGCATTTCCCAGCAATGGCCCTGCGAGGAAGCGTGGTGGCCATGGCTGCGTGGCGATCCAGAGCTGCTCTCCCTAATGACATCTGCAGAGCAGGCTGCAGGGAGGGCTGCTCTGGTGGTTTTAATTAAGTCTGAAAATGGTCAAAACACAAGCACACATCACAGGTATGGGACACCTCTCATGTGGAAAACCACTGCACGTGCTGGGTTCTGTCCCTTCTGTGAGCACTTCAGGCAGGAAAACAGCTCCACGTGGCTTAAGGGCAAAGATCAGCAGCCTGATCCCTCTCCGAGCTGTGGCTGAACCTGGAGACGCATTGCTGGGGCAAGATCATGATGATTCCCAGGCCATGCAGAGAGAACCCAGCTCAGCTGCCATCCAGAGCAGGGCATCTCAACCACGCATCTGCTCTTCCACAATCAAAGGCAGTAACAACAGAGGCATTTCCTTTGCAGACTCTGCTGAGCTGACATGGTTTTATGAAGGTGTGCTGCTCCCAAAAACCCCAGGAGGGCACTGAGGTGCTGGATGCTGTGTTTAGATCAGAGAGGCTGCTTGCACTCTTCAGCACTGCAAACAAATCACTAAAGCAGCAGCCACTGTGATGTGTCTGAATTGTTATTCAGCACCTTCATCCTCCAGTATGAAAGAAGTTGGGGGACCAAAGTTACACAACAAAAACCATCACCCAATGCCATCAGATAAAGCAGTTCAGGACACTTTGGCAGAGCTGCAGAAATGCAACCCATCTAAAGGTCAAGGTTCTGCACACCAGCCAGAGACAGCCCCACAGAGGCCTCTCTGCCTTCATGGGTCTGGGACAGCCTCCCTGCCTGCCCACATCCAGCCAGCCACAGGCAGAGGCTGACAGTGTGATCCTGATTTGCTTGCTCATCAGAAAGGAAACCACCCCAGATTCAAGGATTACAGGAGGGAAGGAAATCCAAGCTTGTTTTCCCACTCATTTTCCTCCCAGTTCCAGGCATCCCATAAAATCCCACTGCAAAAGCTGCAGGAAGTCACTGTCTCTGTCCCAAAGGATGGATGTGCCACCAGCCAGAGTCTTGGCTTTTAGGGTCACACTGCCCTTGGACCAGCTGGATACAGTGACCACAGCAGGGCTGCAGCAGGGTACAGAGAAAAAACACTTCACAGCCTCCTCTCACTCTGCACCTGCCTGGCTGACACTTTTCCAAAGTGCAGTTGTGTCACACAACTTGCAGAACAACCTCACCTCTCTGGCTATCGGCAACAGGAGGTGCTGCTGTTCCACATCTCCCACAAGGAGCAGCTGCTCCCTCCCAGCCACTGCTCACAGGGACAGAGAAGGCAGCACAGACCTCACAGAGGAAACAAAGTGCCTGTGAGGCAGCTCAGAGCCAGGACCTGCAGCCAGGCTGGGATGGAAGCCCATGTGCTGAGGCCCTGCAGCAGAACAAGGTGGTAACACACAACCAGAAGTCAAAATTTCTGTGCCAAGGTCACCACAGCCTCTGGAAGAGCTGCACATGATGGGCTGTAGGTGGAATCAGTCACAAGGACAGGGAGCACGGGAGCCCAGGCTGTGCCCTGCCAGGATCCAATTTCAGATGGACAGTGCCCTTTCCCCAGGCAGCCCAGCTCTCAGTGCAGCACAGCCATTCTTACAATCTCCAGAGGAGACCACATGCACTGAGACACACAGCCCTGGCTGGCAGGCATGGGAGGGAAAGCATCCCAGCAATCCAACAGAACACATTCCCAAGGTAAGGCTGGGCAGGCACAGGCAGCTGGGCTGCTGCCAGCCATGTGTGCACCCATCTGCACAAGGCACCACAGCCAGGGACACTGCTGCCCTTGAAAATACTCCCAGCCAGAAAATGTACTTCCCAACCTCCTGCAACGCCAGAAACAAAGAATAAGCTAAAAAGTCCAGCAGAAAACTGATGTTAAGTTTGGAATGTGACCGAGACAAGGAACAAAATGCACCTAGAACTCCACCTGCATGGCTTGTTCCTGGCCCTAAGCCCTTTGCAGAACACAGGGTGGAACAAAGCTCTCTCTCTCCAAATCCAGTCTCCCATTGCTGTGGTAAGTTGGCATCTAAAGCCAATCATGTTTCACAGGAGCTGCCAAGCAGCTCATCCCAGGAACCATCTCCAAGACTATTCCTTTCCTTCAAAGCTGAAATCTCCAATAGGATACCTGTTAAGGAACAAGCCCACCTTTCTCCAGATTTATCTAAACGTGACTTTTATCAGAAAACACCGAGAATTAAATCCTTAAGAGTTCTGAAGTACAGCCAGAGGCTTTCCTGCCTGGCTCGGGAAAGGCCAGTTCCCAGTTTGGGCCACACGGTGGGGTAAGGCAGAACTGCAGCCTGGCTCTTCCACTGGGACCTCTGCACTGAGAGCAGAACACACAGCAGCTGAGGGCAGAGAAACGCCCCCTCACCGACCTCCCACAATCCAGCTGAGCCTCCCAGAACCCACCACAAGCAGGAGAGAAAAGCTCCACTGATGCCACACAGCCTGAGAGTTGTTACTTACACTGACTGCATTTTGGGGAGGTCAGGCACCTCTTCCTTTTTCTTGCGGAAGAAGAACCAGTAGGTAAAAAGTCCAGTGATGAGGGAGATGAGGAACACGTCTGTCATGCTGAAGAGAGAGTCCTGCTGTGCAGTGCTGTCAGCAGCAGAGATGGTTGGGTCCATGCTGGGCTCCCCCATGGTAGTCAGAGGCACTGTGAGGAAAAAAAACAAAACCAGTGAGCACCAGCAGCCACGTGGGACAGCTTTAAAGGACATCCAGAAAATGCTTTTTGCTTTACACTTAGCCTTAGGAGCACAAGGCTGCCCAACAGCTCTTTGGACAGAGGCATCACAACTCTGTAAGGTTCTTCTGCACCCCAAGGGGTCCCACCAAGCTTTTCCCTTCCTGTTGTATCCATGCTGATCCACCTGAAGTATCTCTGCTTTCCCTCTGCCAGCAGCATCAGAGCCAAGGGGCCAAACCAGGCTCCTACTGACACCAAAGCAATACTCAACAGGGACCCATGGCCAGCCTTTACTGAAGCCCTTACTCACCACAGAGCCCCTGTGGTGTTACTGAGGCATGACCCCACTCTTCCAGACACGCCACAGATCTGGGGCTTCCTCCCTCCTTCCCACAAGGTGACAGGATGCCCTGGCCCCACTGCTGTGCTGATAAACCACAGAGCAGGATTGTGGCACCAACTCCCGTGAGCATCCCCACAACAGTTTGTAACAACACACGTGATAAATACTTCTGATTTACTCCACTGCAGATTGGAATTAATATCCATCTCTTCCTTGGCCTTTGGCTTCCCAGTCCCCTCCATGATCTCCCCAGCTTAATTTCCATCTCCTTGAATTACTTCTTTATACTCACCAAGGCAGAGCTTAAGGGATTTGGGACTTGCTCACAGCCATACCCCGAGTCTGTGATAACACAAGGATAAACACCCAGCCCTCAAATACCCAAGCAGCCCTATTGCCCTGTCCTTCCCCTGGGGAGCCACCCACCCATCCATCCCTCCCTCCTGCTGCTGTGCCAAAGCTTGAACTCCCCGACCCTAATCCAGATGGCAAGATTATCTTCCCTACATGCAAGGACACACTCTGTCCAAGTAAACAAATAATTAACTCAAAACTTGATTTGGAAGGGCAAAGTGACTCTCTCCTTGTACTCTGGCATCTTGCCAACCCAAGAGATCACAGACATTTGAACTTGCACCCAGAAAAGTGACTGAGAGAGGTGGTGGTGTTGAAGGAGGGAAAGGATAAATGCCATGGCTGAAATAAAAGTGACTGAAGTTGAAGGTTATGCTAATACATCCAGCAGCTGGAAACAAAAGGGAAGGTGATGCTTAGGGAGCACTAATGAGGGAGAAGAGGTACAACCTTCAGCAAAGATCAACTCCTTGCTGTTACCCCCACAGGAGAAGTCCAGCTCCAGACAACACACAACCCTGTGCCACATGGCACCAGCTATAAAAAGCACCCTGTGGAGCACAGGGAGAAGTCCACAGCCACCTGGCACTGACCCTGGGTGAGAACTCTGGCAACTCAATTAATGCTCAACCTCACAAGAAGTTTAATTTGGTGGAGAACTTGGCAAATAACTGCATTAAAACTCCACTGCAAAGCTTCCTGTTTGGTTCCCACAGAAGACACCAAAGCAGGGTGTTGGAAGAAAAAAAAGTGATGTGACTGCAGACGAGCAAATTGCACATTCCTCTCCATCAGGCAGGTCACCCTGTCCTCCCTCCTTGCAAACAGGCTTTCCACTGCTGATCTTGGAGCCAAGCAAGAGCTGGATGTTATTTCTGTATAATTGTAGACTAAACTGTTAGTCAAAGCCTCCACAGCTGGGGCTTGGTTGCCAAAAAGGCACAGCTGCCAGGGGGATCCCTCTCCTCCTCCTTATCTGGTTCCAGTAAACCACCAAGGAGCTGGTCTGGCAACCAGCACCAGGGGAATATTCTGGTCAAGGAAAAACGTTGCTGGTTTATTGCTTTTATTTCTGATGAAAACTCAGAAATTTTAATTACAAGCTCTTCTCCTCTGCCACCCGACCTGTAGGAATTTCAGCCAATCTCAGCCAAAACCTGCCAGGCAACCCTTCATTTCACAGCTTTTGGAGTTTTGGTTCTTGCCATCTCACTCATCTGCTTGAACTGCTCATTACATCTCAGGGCAATGAAGCCCTGAGGGCCAGTGGTCCATGATTCCTAGGAGGCCTCAAGTGCTGCCTGTGCACAGCACAGCCCAACTCTGCAAGGAGATGGAGGAATCAGTGCCCAGACACAGGCAGGAGTAAATATCTCCAACTCTGCCAGGTGGGTTGGTTTTTTGAGCAGCAGTTTCATTGCCCAAATTACACAAAGGTGGACAATTCCCCTTATACAGGGCAGTGATGGCCATGTCAGTAAAATTATCCTCAGAACAGCCTTTCACTCGTTTTCCCTGAAAATGCCAAGGCACATAAGGCAGAGGAAGCCATAATATAAGGAATAAAAACAAGGCTGATGGAGAGCACGCTGAGCTGGTTTAGGGCAGGAGCTGCAGCTCTTTCCCTTCTGAGCATCAAACCCAGCAGCAGCTGAGCCCTGGGAAAGGCTCCTTGCACCAACAGCCCCCCCTTGTCACCACCTGCACATGGAAGAGAGTTCCAAACCAGACATGCCTGTGGTGAACAGCACCTGGCCCACAGCAATTCCCAGCTCCAGACAGCTCAGACATGGATATTCATGAGCTGCCCTGTGTGGGCAAAGAATGAGGGCAAGAATGAGCCTGTGCTCTCCTCAGCCAGGTGATGGCTTTGTCTCCAGCCAGAATTCATCACTGTGCTCAAAGCAGCAGAGTTTCAGCTCCCAGAGCAGAGGGGTTTGGCTTTCTCAAGGCTCCAGAGGTGGCCTGTAGTCCCAAGCAGTGCTGCCTTGGCAAGAGGCATCCCCAGGGAGGCAGCTCCCAGGTGGATGTGGGAGTGGAAGCTGTGCTATCTCCTTGCCTTGACCATGCTGCAGATCTCCAGGGCTTCAAAAGGGAACCCTGCAGCTGCAGCCAGGCCACCCACTCACAGCCACAGCCAGGGAAGGGAACATTCCAGGAGGTTCATGGCTCTGGTGCATGGAGCAGAGCCTGGTTTGCTCTCCTCTCCTCATTCACAATGTCTACAACACAAAGTTTCCACACTGACCTCTCTAACCCCAGGAGGAAACGTGGTCATGGCCTAGTGATGGAACAAGGCACAAGATGCTTTAATTTTGATGTTGGGCTCCCTCTGCTCTGGGACATTTAAGCTTTTATTCAAGCTTTATATCCCAGCTACAGATTCTTCTTTTTGCTTTCCCTTCACCACCCCTATCCTTAGGAAAAGGTTTGCTCAGACATACCAAGAGAAGGGCAAAGGATGTGAAATTAGGCCTCATTTCTCTTTTTTGAGGGGTTATCATAACTCAGGAACTATTGAACTCACTTTGCCCAGCACAGGAAGATTATGCCTCAATTTCTCTCAGTCTCACCTAGCTGGCTGTAACAATTATTTTCCAGAAGTTCACAGCAACTAATTTTCAAATACATGTCCTTTACTAACTTCCAGCGAAAAGAAATCTGACTCTTACTTGAAATTTAGCTATCCTGGGAATCCTGCACTCTCTGAAAGAGCCTTGGTAGAATCAAACCAGGTTTTTAAAAGGAAAACGAAATTTATGATGCAGAAATAAAACTTTCCCTGACAGCAGTTTCAAGGATGGTCATTTTATCCAGAGTGTTTATTATATCTTCAATTAAGGTAAGAAAAGATGTCCATCTCCCTGGAGCTTTTTTTAATGGTGGCTCCAGCTCCTGGATTCCTGGTTGTGCATACAGCAAAGCCATCAGTCTCTGCAAGATGTGAGCATTTACATCACACAGAAAAGTCACAACATTTTGAGAGATTGCAATCAAGTAACGCTGTGTTTTAGCACAGCTTTTCAGCTCCTGAATGTGTGAATTTGCTTGATACATAGCAGCTCACAACAATTCAAATCATCAGGGACCTTCTCTACACATCTCTGCTAGCAAACAGATGTATTTCATCCTCATATTAAGTGAAATGTATTCCTCATTCTCATGCACACCTTGGAAAGAAAAGGACTGGAAGCACTCTCAGTGCCAGACATCCTCAAATTTCCCATGATTTCCATACAGACTAAAGGTGCTATAAGGTCACAGGGTTAATATAGAAACAATATTACAACAAGCAAGACAGAAGTGATGAAGGCCAAGTGTAACCTGAAGAGATTTATTCTTCCTTGCATCAGGAGATGGTGCATCAGATGTCCCCAAAAGCACCCTGGGACACAGCACTACAATCATAAAACACAGCTAAGAGGCCTCCCCTTCTGGAAGTCACATTGTGGTATCTCCTAGTGACCAAAAGCCTTGGCTTTGAAGCTAAACTGGCAATCTGGGCAGGAATTTGTCTCTCTTGAGACTGAAGTAGCCTTTTTTTAAATGTAGTATCTGTGATGAGTTTCAAGTAGCTCAGCTGGACGTCCCAGACCAGGACTGCAGCCTGGGGACTCTTGCCCCAAAAATGAGTGACCAATTTCTGTGCTTGACTGTGCCCTGTGGCACCCTCAGCACACCCTGATGTGCAGAGTCAGCCTCACGAGAGGGGAAGGAGAAGGAAAACTGCTGAGCAAGCACAGCCTTGGGGCTGCTCACTGCTCCCACCTCTGATAATCAATCCCAATCAATCCCCTGCTCCCTGGTGCAGCTGCAGCACCAAGGAGCCCCTGATTCCAGCCCAACACTCCAGAGAGGGATCTCCACAATCCCCACACGCCCTGCAGACACTGCCTGGCATAACCCTGGCACAGGGGCTGCACCCCCTGGGTGATCCATACACCCAGAGTTTTCCCAAGCATCAGCACTCTTTGGACATCTGCAGATAAGCACAGGAGCTGCAGGTGGAACCTGTGCTCTGCAATACGTGCAGAAAGACTCGATGGTGACAGAGCCAAAGAGGAATTGCGTGACAAACACGCAGTGCCACCAGTCACCCTCTGCTCGACACTGGCACCGGTGCCAGGCTCCATTCAAAGGGAGCTCAGCAGGGTGCAGGCAGAGAAGCCTTCCCAGCCCACAGCAAGGTCCAGGCTGTCTCAGCTCAACACCAGCAGGTAGTGGTTTGGAGCCAAACCAGCCCTGCAGCAAGGAGATCCCCTCATTTCTCACCACACCATCATGGTGCCAAGCCGAGCCCCGGAGCTCCCATTCCCTCTCCACCAGCCCAGCCAACCCATCCAGCTACACTCACCAAAGGACTGCTCTCCAGATTCTCACAAACAGGAATCCATGCAGGTCTAGCAAATATCACAGCTATACACACTCACAAAGCTCCTTCAGCCCGACCTTCTGCAGTTCAGACTCCCAGAGCAAGCCCTGCACGGCCACACAGGGCAGGGGACCAGGGGGCACTGATGGTAGAGAGAGCACTCGTGCTCCCTGCAGCCATGTGACAGGGACCCTCATGTCCCTGACTCAGCACAGGCATGGCCTTAGGGAGCAGAGAGGAAGTGCAGCTGTCACCATTTCCAGTGTTGGGAGCTCTCTGTGGCTGGGGATGTCACCATTGCCACCACACCTGCCAAACTCCTCTTTCTGACCCCGAAGGACCATCCTGAATTCCCAAGGCAGAGGCAGCTGTGTGTGACCAAACTTCCCACCTTGTCTTCCCAAGGGATTGCCCTTTCTCTCGTGCTGACCAGGGCACAACACAGATTAGGGGCACAATCATCCTTGAGAAGAAGCCTTACAAAAGCCCAGTTTTAAATCAGAGACCAAATTTTTTCCACCAGCATCATGGCACAGCCCTAAAATTCAACCTCAGAACAGACACATAAACGATAAGCAACAAAACCAAGTGAAAATTCCAATTCTTTGTACAGCACTGAGCTGCAGCCTGAGTTTTAGATATAATGGCAAAACAGGAAGACTGTAAATAGAAATTAAACAACTGAAACATCTGGGAAGAAAAAAGAAAACTACTGGACAGCCCTCTCACAGGTCTGCAAAGTCTGTGGAGAGCTCACAGAGTGGCAGCACCAAAAGAAAGCTGCAGAGAGACCCCATCACCCCTCACAGCAGCAGCAGTACAGGAGAAGGAAGAGACTTGCCCACAAAAAAAAAAAAAGGAATGCAGTCTTGTGACCAGCCAAGGGCTTTCCTCTTTCACCCACTAATGACATCAAGCAGGTTACTGGTGGCTGTCAGGAAGAGGAGCCTCACAGACACAAGCCCAGGAGGAAGGAGGAGAGGCAGCAGCAGCAGAGACAGCAGGGCTGTGGTGGAGGTGGCATTCCTGCCCAGGCTCCTGTGCCTGGTCTCCTCTGAACCCCACTGCAGCCAAGACTCCCTGCATGTTAGTGCATGATACTGGGCCAGCAGACCCTCGGGGCAAAAACAGATCTCTTATTCCTCTACAAAATGCAACCAATTAGACTAAGAAATTCTGTTTACATCAGCCTGTGCCAGCCTCAAACGAGCTCTTTTTACTTTTTAGTAAAAGGAGACCTGGCAGGGAAATTCAGCCTTTCCAAAACAAAAGCAGTTCACGGAAGCAGGCACTCAGATCCAGGTTATTTAACAACTGCCTTGGATCAGCCTTTTCTCCACAGCTCTGCCACATGAAGATTGCATTTCCCATCAACAAGAGGATTCTGATCAGGCCAGAAAAGTGGCCCTGCTTGGCCTGATATGCACAGGCTCCTTGCTTTGGGTGGGAATCATCACACAGGTGAGTCCTGGGCTCATGGGGAAGGAAGGCACAGTGAGAAACCTCACAGCTTTTCCTTGCCCCTTCAGCCTCCCTTGGAGGCCCTCACATCCAAGGGAGTGAAGGATTGCTATACCTAGAGCCTCTCTATCACTTTCTTCCCACATATTTCCCACACCTTCCCATAAACCAGCTCAGTAAAGAAGGGTAGAAAGTGGCAAAGCCTCACATAAAACCAGGGAAGTGCTTCTGCACACTTCCACCAGCTCAGAAATCTCGATCCAAACTGAGGAGCTGGCTGCAGCAGCACCTCAAGCAGGCAAAGGAACACAAAAGCTGCTCAGGTTTTTTTTGTGAAACAAAAGTTACTCTCACTGTGAAAGGCCTCTTCTACCCAGACCCTGACACACCAGCTCAGAAATCAGCAAAATTTCTATTTTAGGCATAGGACAGATACAGAGTGCGCATCTGTCTGGATCTTGAAATACTGCATATTTAAGCTTCCACTGTGTCACACTTGCATGTTTTCTGGCCTCTGGGTTTTATTCAAGGACAGCAGAGCAGCTGGAAAAGCAAGGAAGAGAACAAGAACTGTTTTACTGAGGCAGAAAGGAAATCTGTGCTAAGGGTATGCTCAGGTGGGGCTGTGCAGTGAGCCCAGTGCACTGAACCAAAGGACTTAAGGCATTATCCAACACAAAAATGAATTCAAGTTTGCCAAGCTGCCTTAAAGCAAGCTAGAATTACTGAACTTGCACACTTCCTTTCACCAGACAAAAACCTGACTCTGAACCTTTAAGCATAGGGGATCTCCCCAGCTTAGGCACTTGGACACCTTCCCTTCACAGATTAATGTGAGCCAGCACAGAAAAACAGGAGTTCAGGGTTACAGGATGAACAACACCTGAGAATGGCAGGTAAGAGACCCCCAGGAACCAGCACTGTTCTCCAGCCTCCCCTCCCGAAGGACAAATCCAGAGCACCACACTTCAGGAATTGCTTGGAAGAGGAACAGGGGTCTCACCAGCACCAATATTCAGGAGCAGGAACAAGGCTGCAGGAGTTTTAAACCACCCTATTGCCAACTCCATGGGCACCTCTCAGGCAAACAACTGCTCAGTGGGCAGCAAAACCTCAGAGATAACCCATCCAGGCATGGACTTTGCATGGTTCAGCTCCTGCTGAAGATGTTTTTCTAAGATGAACAGGGAATATAACAATTTTTCAGTAGCCTCTTCTGGGAGTGCTGTACCCTGTGCTGCTGGAAGTTCCTCTCCTCCCCAAACAGGCTGTTTGTTTACCCTGTGCCTCAGGTTGTGGAGGGCTGGTGTGACAGGCTGGGGTTTTGCCTTCAGCCACCACTGGGAAAGGAGCCCTGTGGATAGGATCAGTAGCCAGAGACTTTGACCTCTTCCACCAGGAAAAGTTTGAACAGCAAAACCCTCCAATGCTGGTCTCTTTTGAGAGGTTTCCTTTGTCACCAACAGCTGAAACAGCATCAGAGGGACAGGGTTAAACAGATCTCGCAACGTTTTTTGGAATTGTCAAGACTTTTGATTGGAACAGTGTGTTTTGGGGATTGATTTCTTTATTTCAAGAGAACCAAGCACCGTTTGTAAGGAGCCAGGACATTTTATATTTTTAAGCCCAGTTTCCTCTGAGAATGTAAGAGCTTTTCAGACATTGCTGTAGGGGATGGAGGTGTTACTGTACCATCCTTGCATCTCTTGAAAATCAGCAGTAGAGCTGTCCTGCCCTGGCAGCCCTATCAGGAGGGTGTGCAATCACCCTACAAAACCTCCCTCTCTGCCATGGGTTAGCAGTCTGACCTGGACTTCACCTTTTTGAAATGATTTGGGAAATACAGACTGCTTCCCAGCCCAGCAATCACACACAGCCACAGCAGACCTCAGAACACCATACCCAAAACACGAGCACAAGACATCAGACAACTCAGAGGTCACGGGCTGAAAAGCTGGTCCCAAGCTGCAAAAACCACAGCTCTCCGATGGCCCAGCAGAATCAACACAAAGAGAAGACACTTGACACACGGGATTTTTGTTCCTTTGTAACAGGAGCTGCTCCTCTTACCTCCAGCAGTTATGCATTCAGTCCTGTTACACAACCAGGACTTGCACAATCCTCGCAGGCATTTTATCAACTTGCTCCTCCAAAGCTTGGAGTTAGGGAGGAGATGCAGCAATGACCCGTGAAAGAGAGTCAATTGATGTGTTTCACAAACAACCACAAGCAAGATCCAGCGTACTTGCCAGCACCGAAAAGCCAGACCTACCAACTCCCCAGGCTGGTTGCTAAATCTTCCCAGCAGACTTCCCATGCACTGCCAGAGCCAGATTTTACCAAAGAGAAAAGTCCAACCCCATCTCTAGCTCCAAACCTCACCATCTCCTACTCCACACAGCAAGAAAGGAAGGTAAATAAAGCAATACCTCCGCTCCTTGCAAAGGAGTGACTGGAGGACTTAGACTGATTACTAAGCAAAAATATGACAATAATCTGCCACCATGGATAAAACTCAGCTCTTTGGACTTGTGGCCCTCTAGAAGCCACCAGAGATAGTTTCTGGTCTTTCTGGATTTCAGGGGTGATAGCAGCACGCAATTAACTTCAAATGTCAATTCGGGGATAAACAGCAAGAGATTACGAGTAGCCTGTAATTATCTGTTCTGACCTATGAAATTTCAAAGCCTATAAAAAAGCAATCTTGGCAAAGGTGCACCTGTCACTGCAGGGCTGGTGACTCACTCTCTACAATAGCATGTACAAAGTAATCTCATCACTGGGATCAAATGATCACATTGGGAAAGCAAATTATGCAAGTTCTACGAATTGTGTTTTTAGAGGCAGGAGAGTCTACGTCAGGAAACAGAACAAAGGAACAAAGTTCAGCGGCCACAGAGGTAACTGCAGGTGGTTTTCTTTTATACCAGGGGAGATGGCAGGAGCACAGACCTGAGCAGGGAAGCCTTTTCCCCAGTCCTTCAGAACTGACCAAACACAAAAACTTTGCTATTTAAAAAGGAGAGAGCAGAGACCAAACAGGATTTCAGTCAGGCAGTTCCACGCTCTGCTTTTGCTGCAAGTAAAGAAACCATCACTCCCAGCACCCCTCCCCTAACCCAACTGCACCCAGAGATGCTCCACAACCTGTGACACTCAAAAGAAAGGGGTTACCTTGCACCTATGGGTCTGCAAACAAGAGCTGGTGGGGCCTGTGAGCTCCAGCACGGAGGGTGGTGAGCAGCAGAGACAGTTCACAGTTTTGTTTGTATGGTCCTGCTGTGCTCCTCCAGCTGCTCTGCAAGAAACAAAATAAAAGTTGCAAAAGGCATTTGGCTGTCCAGGAGGCACAAATCCAGAAATTACTGACTGAACAGGAGGCAATTGCAAAGTGATGACAAGTAAGACGTTCTTCTCTGTCACAATTAGAGCAGGACTAATTAACAGGGGGTTAAGCCAGATTTGTGACACTACGCCCTCCTTCCTGCCCACTCTTCACCTCCAAGGCTTTCACACTGGAAGATTAAAAGAAAGCACTCAATTGGTGTTTCTTCCCACAGCTCTGTATCCTCCCTGCTCCATGTTTTGCAAATACAGTTCTCATGCACCATCACATCCACATGCAAAACCAAGACACACTCTGTGCCACGCACACCCTGCTTCAGTGCTGTCAACCAGCCCAAGAAAAACCTGTACTGAGACAATGCTGGGTTTTCCAGGAAGGGTCCAGCTCAGCAGCCTTCCCAGACTAAACACCGATTTCCTCATTTGCAGCAGATTAATCAGAGAGCTGCTCTGTGTGTGTGTAACAGCTCCTCGGGATTTCTCAGAGAATTACAGAAATATTGGAAGAAAGCCCATTCCCTTCTATCTAGCAAAAGGGATGTGTGCATCACTGCACCCCACTAAGAAAAAAAATTATGAAACCCCACAGCTCCTCACGACAGCCCACGCAAAGTACAGAGTTCTGTTGTGGAGGGGATGTCCCCACCAACGCTATCACTGATTCACTTCCACAACTCAGGAACAGAGAACTGACTCCTTCCTTGCACTTTTCCAGCTTCTCATCCAGATATATGTTTCTACTTTTCAAAAAGAGGTGAAAAAGCACAAACCCATTTTACTTGCCTCACATCAGAGAGCCTCAGTGATCCCTCTTCTCTGTACACATTCCACTAAGCATTCCCATTTCCTTTCACACTCCAAAAGCTAACCCAAGGTCTAAGCACTGGCAGAACAAAGCACACTCCAAGCTGTACCAGCAGTGCTTGCTCCTGCAAATAAGCCAACTCCCCAAGAACCAATTCCACGTTGATGACTAACTCCCATCATCATCATCCAGGTACCTTCATCCCCTCCAGCCTCAATATTCCCAAAACCAGAAGGTTCCCATAATTTCCTTTGACAAGCACACTCCCTAGGTGAGTAATTTCACTCTTCGAAGAAACTCCATCAGGAAAAGTCAGGAACAAACAGCCTTCCCACACCCCAGCAGTTTATAAAGCGAAATAGATGGAGCAACAGCGAAACAGCCCAGCCTGCAGCAAAGGTGTCAATTAAATGCTGGGAATAACGTTCTGCAGGGAAGTGGCAGAAAATTAAGCTCGTTAAAGGCTTTTAATCAGCAACAGCCTGGGATGGGGTAAGTGTGAGTTACCCTTCAGTGCTGGGGAGGCAAGGTAGGTCAGGCTGCCCACCCTGCCAGGGGTGCTGGTCAGTCGCCCACAGCCCCCGGGGTGACAGGGGTACCCCCCAAATAACGGGGGGCACTCATGCCAGCCCCGCGTATATTGGTCACACCAGTCTCCCCAGTAACAGGGAGCCCAGCAACACCAGACATTCCCAAAAAAACCAGGCTCTGGTCATCCCAGTTCCTACCAGATAACAGGGGATCAGTCACATCTCCAGAGAACACGGAGCTCTGGTCATCCCTGTCCCCCACAAATAACAGACTCCGCAGACAACGGGTTATCTAACAGGGGTCATCCCAGTCCTCCCCGACCCCTCCAATAAAAAGGATCTCTAAAGATCTCAGTAACCCCCAGGAACAGGATGGCCACTCACACCAGACCTCCCAGTGAACAGGGGGCTCTGGTCATCCCAGTCCCCCCAAAAAGCGATCCATTCACATCGAGCTCCCCGAGAGTAACAGCGGGGCCACTCACCCGCCATACAGGGGACCTCAGTCATCCCAGTAACAGGCAACCAGTCATACCACTCTCCCCAATACAATAAAAGCCCCTATGGCATGCCAACCCCACCGGGGGATGCCGCAGCACTCCTCCCCAACACAGAGGGCGCCAGCGGCGGAGCTCAGCCCCCCCCTCAGCCGCAGAGGACCCCCGGGAGAGCCCCTCCTCAGCCACACGTCCCCGCTCCCCGAATCCCCGCACCCACCGCCGGCCCGGCCCGTCTGGCGCTGGCGGCTCCCGCGGCCCCGGCGCGGCCGGCACGTACAGCGGACCGCACCACCCGGGCACGCGCGCGGGGGAATACGCTCCGCCCTCGCCGCCCGCCAATAGGAGGCGAGCGCACCTGACTGTGGATATCCCCCCTCTGCGGCGGCGCATGGTACAGCCCAAGGACGGGGGTATTAAAGGGACAGGAGCGCCGTGAGGGGCCGGGGGTGAAGTGTGGGGTTCGGGTTGGGCGGAGTTGGGGCGGGCAGGGGGACAGAAAAAGAGGATCCAGAGGTGACAGTGAGTGCAACAGGGGGTCAGCGTGGGGCTCAGGCTTGGGTTAAGAGGGGAGGCAGGTTTGGGGTCAGCATTGCAGTTCGGGGGTGAGTATGAGGGCTAGCGTTGGGGTTACAATGGGAGCAGGGCTTAAGTCAGTGTGGAGTCATACTTGGAGTCAGGGTGCTAAGGTCAGTTTTGGACACTTAAGTGGGTTGAGCAAGGACCCGCAGACCCAGGACCCTTGTCTGTGGCCACTCCTGGGTGCACATGGTGCTGCTGTGGGACTCGCAGGTCCCCCAAGGCCATTGCCCAGACCAGGGCCCCGTGGGCTGTCAAGGGGGCCCCACGGTGGAGGCTGGCACCCAGTCACTGTCACTCTCCCTGGGAGCCATGGGACTGCACAAGCTCCTGATTTAACCACAGCCCAGATCATTCGGATGGTTTGGGGTGGTCTTTCTCTTGCTGCCACACAGGAAGTTGCACAAGCAGCTCTGGAAGCATCCCCAGCAGTCCCAGTGGGAGATTTCACAACCCAAACCTCCAGACCCCAGGTCCCGCAGGGATTGCTGCTCTCCTCTCTGTTGATTTGTTTTGTTTGTTTGTTTTTTGGTTTTTTTTTTTTGTGGGGGAAGCTGGGTTACAACTCTGCTGTTTCCAGCTTGGCCAAAGCCAGAGGCACAGCCTGTCCTGACCCCACTGAGCAGTCCCACGGCTGTGTGGGGTCACCCCGGGCTGGGTCCCCTCCCTTTGCCTGCTGGGCACTGGCACATCCAAAGTCACTATCCTGACACTATCACTGTGCTGACGCTCATTCCAGAGTCAATAAAAGACTCAGGGAAGGTCCAAAGTTTGAGCTGGGCCGGGGAGGCACCTGAAGAGGTGTGAGGAGGGGCCACAGACCTGAAGAACACTAGCCCAGGGCTGCAGGGACCCCCTGTTTACTGACAGCATTTGAGCAGAGGTTGAGGGGTGTGAGGTCACCTGAATACTGATGTCACTCACATGAGTTTTGGGATTGACCCTATGGAAGCTCCCTGGTCTGTGACCTTACCCCATGGGGTGAATGGACACAGTTTAAAGATCCCTGTGACCCTGAGGGCACAGCAGGACAGAGCAGGTTCATGGCTGGGGGCATCCCGTCAGGCACCCAGACTGGGCACAGGCACTGTGGCACAGCCTGTCCCATTCTGTCCTCACAGGTAAGATGGGTCTCATCACACCCAGCCCAAACCCCCCAGGGGGAAGCAGCAGAGTCCTGCAGCCCACAGAGACCTGTTTAGTTAGCACTTTGTCTCTCTACCTATTTCTCCCACCTCTTCAGCTCTCCTCTGCTCCCAGCACAGTTTGAGGTTGAACTTTTGGCTACAGAACCCTCACAGTGCCAGCAAACAACACGGGACCCCATGGGACAGCCACGGAGGTGGCGTTTGGCAGTGTCCTGGCCCTGGCACAGGGAACCTGGCCCCCAGTCAGGCTGTCTGCATGGCTGTGCTTGGCCAAAAATTAATGACAGGAAAGCAAACACAGACCCGTTTTCCTTCCAGCATCAATGTCCCCTGCCAGGCCTCTCCAGTTTGAGTCCCCTCTCACTCCTGGATGGGGCAGCAATGTAGGTCCAAGTCAGTTCTGCTTTCATCGTGTATCCTTGTGTATCTCTGACTCCTTTTCCCTTGTGCCATGGTGGGAGCTGAAGAGCAGAGGGGATGGACTTGGACTTCCAGAGAATCATTTCTATGACAGGACCACTAGTCCAAGGACAGGGAACAGCTGGCTCTGCCCTCAGCACTTGTCCCCAGAGTGTCCCTCTGCAGTGACCCTCTAAGGACATGGGGCAACCCAAGGGGCTTTCTGGACTCTGCATACCCTGTGGACATACACAATCCTGGCACGGAATGAAGTGGCAGTTTTACTGGGAATGAGCCAGAGAGTAACAAACCTCCAGGGACAGCACGTTCCCAGGGACAGCCACCCCAGGGTGAACTAGGAGGTTATTGATTTTCTTGTCTTCTTCTTTTTTTTTTTTTTTTTTTTTCCTGCTTTAGGAACTTCAATTCTCTGTCTCCCCGCTAAGGAAATGAGCGGGTACTGCAATGCGTGATGAGTGACATTAGCTTAGTCAGGCAGACGCCAAAGCCCAGTGAGCTGATGACTTTTACCTCCCTCTCTTCCAAATTTAAATACTCTTCTCAGCCTTAGACACGTTCGCAAATGTCTCATGCCAACCTGTTTCCTCTCTCTCAGCAACTTCACTTCCCTGGGTGATGAGTTCTGAATTCACCTGCAGCCCTGAGGAACTGGGACTTGCTGGACTCCACTGTCCAAGAGCATTTCACTGTGGAATGGATGCCCTCAGAAAAGCAAGGAACAGAAATCTCCACAAATATCCTTCTGAAAGGCACTGAAGACAGGTCTAACACATTGCATATGACCAGTAGGTGCAGCTGGACTTGGAACACTCCTGGGGACATGGTGGAAGCTGTAGGTATCTGACACCAAGTGATCTGCCACAGTCACCGAGAAGCTCCCAAAAGATCTGGGAGCAGAAAGGGAAAAAATCCAAACTGCGGTTTTGTGCTCATCCAGCGTGTCCTGTCCTCAGGGCTCTCCTGGAAGGCTGTGGCAGTTGTCTTGTCCCAGCACAGAAAGGTTTTTTTGCTCCTTTCCTCTTGGAGGGAGGTTTGCACCAGCCGGGAGTGACGCTGCGGGGACTCTTACAGGGCTTCCTCTACCGCTATAAAACCAGGAAACTACTCCCTGGAAACACGCCATGCCTTTGACAGCTCTGCGGGGAGAGCGAATCTCTCACCAGATCGACTGATAAAGAGTTGGACAGGAAAAACAATCGGTTTCCAGCCTTTTCCAGCGTGCAGTACCGCTTGTCCCCAGCGCTCGTCCTCAGCGCGCATCCAGGGCCACCAGCCTGACACGCAGCTTCGCCCATCCCACTGATCCCACCCCACCGATCCCACCCCACTGATCCCATCCCACCCATCCCCCGGAGAGGCACACTCCACCTCCCCACTTATAAACAAACCCAGAGACGATCCAGTCCGTCTTTCAGATTCTATTTCAAGTTCACAGTTTGGAGATACACAACATGTGTAATTGCTATCGATCCTCATCACCCTTCTGGAAGAAAATCAGTGATAAAATTTCTAAATTTACAGGTAAGGATTTCACAAGGAGGAAAACCAAGGCACTAACGGGAGTGGAGTATCAACATTCCAATGTTATCTTTAGCTTTTTTTTCCTGGTATTAAGAATATGCTTTTAAATTCCAAACAAGCTCCTTATCCTGCTCTTGTTCCACACTAAAAATATAACAATGCAATTGCTGTCAGCAGGAAAAACAGGACCACGAAATCAAGTCTGTTTGTGATCCCACAGAGGAGTGAAATAATCAGGTACGAGACAGAGCTGTCCCCCAGCTCCAAGTTGGTTCCCGAGTTGCTGCATCCTCCTGCTGAAAGCCCTGCCAGAGGTGCTCACCTTTGCAAGAAGAGCTTCTTATTCATGTTTTACTTATCTGAGGTACAAGTTCTCAGCACTGACTTTGGTCTCCTTCAAAAGGAAGCCCCTGCATCCCACACAGGACCGTAGCAGTCATTCCAGAGGGACTGCTGGAGAAGTAAAGCAGCTGGATGTCAACATGGGGCTTCTTCAGACTCTGATGATGGGAAAATGAAAAAGGGAGGGATGTGCTTTGGAATGTGCAGCTGCCAGTGCTATCTCTGGCCAGGCTCACCGAGAGCAGGGAGGAGCCCTGAGGCTGTTGAGTTTCTGGGGATGGGTGAGGCACTGCAAGAACATTTCCAAGAGCAAGAATGGCACTTTGTGCTTCATGGAGCACTTTTTTTATGGAGGACAGCAAAACTCCAAGTACAGTCAAGGGCAATTGTTGAGATTCTGGCTGATTTACAGACACAGAGACAGCAGATTCCTCCTGGCTACTGTACAGTGGGCTACACAGCTGAGAATAAAGCTCAAATCCCAGCAGCTGGACCAAACTCCTTCATTACAGCCTCAGGCACCAAACAGTGCATCCTATTGCAAATCCTTGGCTGAAAACTCCCCTCTCCCACACACCTGCCCACCAGCTCTGAAAAAAACAGAGAGAGATTGTGCTAATATTGGTGGGTGAGATTTCTAAAGCTGAGCAGTGTGAACACCCTCAACAGCACTGCCACATTCCACTTAATTCTTCTAACTCATTGTTAAGGTCCCTCCCAACTCCTTGGATTTATAAACATTTGCTCCACAAAGGGCCAAAATCCCTTACTGAAAAGTCTCCCGCTGCTTCACAGGCTTTTGAGGTTGCCTTATCAAGTGCTGGTGACACAGGTTGTGCTGGTATAGTGCTTTCAGAAAATGAAGGTAATCCATTGATGCAAGCACAGGACCTTCAGCATTTTAGAGCTGTGTTTTGGGGCAGAAGAAGGTATTCTGTGTTCTATCCTCTTGCCCCAGGTTGGTGTAACAAGGCCCCTTCAAGGCTTAGGGGACAAGTCACCAGTATAACTGACATCTGTCCTCCATTTAATTTTAAGTTACAAACTAAGGCTTCTATGATTCCCAGTGCTTTTGGATTCTAGCTACATCACACCTGCAAAAAAGACAGGAATGTAAATGGGAAGTGTTTATTGCTGCAGCCCAGTTAAATCCCAGATTTGCTCAGTGTTTTGCCTGTGAGGTTCCTTCCTGGGCTTGGGGAGCTGGTGCACTGGAACTCCAGTGGACTTGTGGAAAAAGGCAGCTGCTAAATGCAGCAAAGAAGAAAGACTTTAAAAGGATGAGAAGTTCACAGAGGTGATACAGTTCCCATCCTCCAGCCACACCAAAAGTAAAAAAAAAAAATTATAAAGGAAATATAATTCAAGTAGACTGTGCCAGGGAGCAGAGGAATGGCCTTCACTGAAGCTACCAACCCATTTCAGCACTCACCCCAGATAAAGCAAAACGCCAGCTCCCACTGCTGTGGGAGCCTCACACAGTGGTCCTGCTCCTATGTGAATCTTGCTGCTCTCTGGAGGATCAGTACACCTGGACTCTGGTAAATTCAGCTGAAACAGGGGCCACTGGGGTTGCTGGATACCCTGGTGCTTGCTGAACACCAGCCAGAAGGCCCGTGGCTGCAGGTGGCTGTGGCTGAGCTGGGCACACACGCTGTGGGACGGGGAATTTGCCCAGCTGGCAGCACTGTCCTGGTGAGACTCCAGCCTGGGCCTGCCCAGGACACTCTCCAAAGGCACCTCTGGCTTGGCAGTGGGAAGAACTGAGGCTGTGCCCTGCAGCGCGGCCCTGCTGAGGTCCCTGGTGTCCCGGAGTGTGGCTGTGATGAAAGCCCTGGCTCTGAGCACTGGGGTGAGCAGGAAGAGCCAGAGGCGAAGGGCAGTGGTAGCTCTGGGTGGGGTAAGTACCAGGTACAGGGATAATCCTGGGCAGGAAGAAAACAAAAGGTTACACTGTGCTCAGAACTGACATTGCCTAATTGCTGCTGGAAGTGCCCTGGGGGCAGATTTCCTCCTGACCAGCGTTCACAGAGGTCACTGCAATCCAACAGAGGGATTCACTACAACAGAAGCTCTTATTATAAGCAGCACATGAATAAAAAATGGGTTTAGTGGCCTCCCAGGACAGCTGTTCCCAGTCCCAACCCACTGATTCCACACCCACTGAACGAGCATGGCTCTTGGCCCCAGACTCTTTGTGCAAGGAATACACAAAACCAAACTGCAATGTGCTTTGAGATCCCTGTGCACATCCTCCCTGCCCTGTGAGTGACATATCTGCCAAGTCATTAATCAGGAGAAGTTACAGCTGCCAAGTGTTATTTATCGAGAAAATAAAAAGGCCTTTGGTGTAAGTAAGAGCACAAAATATAGAGAAAAAAAAAAGGAGGAGAGTTCGAAATACAACAGAGAGTTAGAAATAAAAGATAAGAGTTAGAAATAAAATTAATCATTCAGAATCAAGGGCTAGGAAGTGTTTGCCAGCACAAGGCATGACTCATCCTGCCAAAACCTATCAGGAGAGAGGCAATCTGCCTGGAAGCCTCAGCCTCTGGGACTTCAGGAGTGCTGCTCAGCCCACGCACAACATGAGGATGAGAGCTGAGAATCCAGGCAATATTCATGAAGCCATGAGTGCCAAGTTCCCAGCAAGAAGAAGAGACTGGCTCATGCTGGGTTTTTCAGGCTTGAGATTTCTTTTTAATTATTTGAGGTGTGGATACTTTTTTTATTTGTAGACACAAACATCATGCCAAGGCATGGACTTCAAAGAACGATTTCCAATCTTGCAGCAATTTAATGCCTGAATCTTATAAAAATTTAAAATGAAAACAAATCCCAAACTATTAAGAGCTCTTGTGTGGAAATAAGAATCAAAATAATAAAAATTAATCTCCAGAACCACTTGCAGAAGTTGTATCTAAGACAGACATGCAAATTCAGCTGCAGTAGTAGAAGGATCCTAGAAACATCTTCCCACGCCCTGCTTGATAGTCAAATGTTCATGTAAATACCTTTGTGTCACAACAGTCTGTGTCACCTCACCAAAGGAGGCAGGTTTAGACACCGAGGTGCTGTGCACAGCAGGATGGGACTGGTGCTGACACAAGCTCAGCATGGAGCCAGGCTCCCTCTCCTCCCAAAAGCTGCACTTGCACGGGAGGGAGAGAGGGAAAACACCAATTCGGGGTCTGTCTGGCCTCCCCTGCAAGCATTCACACGTTTTGAATGTCCTGATGGCCCTGGGGGACACTCCTGCTGTAGACACGGGTTGCTTTTATGGTTTCCCATGGGTGAGGCCAGTGCAAACACCTGGGAATGCTTCTACTTCAAATAAAACTTTACAGCGAGCTGATGGCTTAAACAATACATAGAATTTAATCATGAATACAAAACTATTTCTCCTCTGTGAAACTGAAAGGACACCTTAGAATAAGTAAATATTTGACCTACATTTTCAAGGTTTTCAGATTACAACTGAATTCTCATGGTTTGTGTTAAACTTAAAACCTTTCCTGCAGGTCAGCTGTGGGCCCCAAGGTTTCTTTTCTGTAAAGCAACATTGCCTTGAAACTGAAAACCTGCTGAAAGGTTAAAAGAGACTAAAAGGTCTGCACTGAACTTTGTAAGTGCCATCCTTAATTTATAATGCTCTGGTCCTAAGTAGGTTTGGACACAACTCACTTCACAGCATTCCTGGCAGGAGAGGTGGGGCAAATAAAGATAAGGATCATGGCCCAGGGAGCCATATAACCAGGAACAACTCCCTACTGCTGGGGCAGAGTTACACAACTTAGCTTTCCTGTCAGCCAGAGCTGCAATATTCCCATGTGTACATACTGCCCTTGCAGTAAAGGAGAGGTCTATAACCTCCATTCAGCTTTCACTAAAGACCTGGTTGGCTTAATGTGTGGTAATTCATTAGTCACGCTAATGTCACCAGTGTAACATCACTGGGTGACTCTGCTCCCCCTGACACTCACGATGTGAACAGGAGAGGCACAATGCAGCTTTTAGAGACGATTTAAGGCTTCTACTCACACCTCAAAATTCCCCTACAAGCTATTTCACAGGAACTGCTGTACTTACGTGCTGTTTCCAGAGGCTCTTCTCTCTGCTAAGGACCCTGGGATGTATTTCAGCCCTGGTATCCTCCTCAGCAGAGTGAAAGGAAACACTCGGTCCAGCTTAGAGCCCACAGACTCTGGAAAATCCAAGCAGAAACAGTAGCCAAGACCATCTGAAGTCAGGAGCTTGTTAAGGAGAGCTGAGAACAAAACACACTCATTTTGGACACAGAGTCCCTCTCTGTCCACAAACCACTTTCTCTGGAGAATTCTGCCAATTCTACCCAGCACCACCTTCAGAGACCATTGCCCTCCTCAGCTCCACGTTTTCTGCATGCACTGAGAAAGGCCAGCATAAGGTGAAACATAAATGCAGAATGGGATGAGCATGAGAAAAGCCAGTGAGGGCTGAATGCAGGGCAAGAGTCCAGGAAAAGTCAGTGCACCTCAGCAATGAGAACCACAGCACTTCCTTCCCAGCACGATCCCACATGGCTCAGGGCTTCCCACTCGGAAAGGATACAGGCTTCCCCAACCAGGAGCCCACACAGGTTCCCCAAGAGGGAAGAGTGGGGGACAAACCACGCTATGCAGAGCCCAAGCCACGGCACCAGCACCACAGGAACTCTGAACCCAAAGAGCAGAGTGCTCTTCATGCGGGAGCGGGTGGTAGAAACCCCCAGCGTGGCAAAAGCCACTGGCATGAACCCTTTGGCATCTGCCACTTCCAGCAGCCTGGAGACAAGGGGCTCGAGGAAGAGGTACAGGAGGGCAGAGAGCACGGAGAAAGTGGCAGTGAGGATGCAGTGCTTCGCTGTGCCCACGTTCTTCTCAAAGCTGCCAGCAAAGTACCAGATGATAACAGCACCACAGGCCAGGGAGATCAGGTCCTCGTAGATGAAGATGTAGGTGATCAACCTGTGAACTGAGCACAGCAACACCTCAGACAGGCACAGACAGCACTGGGGTTGCTATAAAACAGTTACATGCTTCAGCAGAGGGAGAGTGAGCCCACGGGATTAATTAACAGCTTTCATTTCTATCCTGGTGTAGAAAAGAAGGAACCTGAGGCCTTTAAAATCAGACATAAATAGCCAGATAGAGTGAAAACAAATGCTATCATGGGTGTCACAAACATATGGGCTGGCTCTTGCTGCTTCCTGGGAAGCTGCCTGGAAAAAAGCAACAGCATCTGTAGCAAATTTCAGTCTCATTAAGAGAGGCAAGAGACATAAAAATAACTGCTACAGTACCGACAATTTTGGCAAAAAGATAAACAAATTTTAAATTGCTGGAAAGCTGATTTTCATCACCAAAAATGTCTGGAGGTTATCACACCTCAGAAGTGCTTCTAGGCCCTCTGATTAGGTGTTCTGCTAGGCACACAGCAAGGATTGAGACAGACTTCTCCATCTCCCTCCCATCAACCTCAGATCCAAAGCCAGAAAAATACCAGTGAGAAAGAAAACAACGCAGTGCAACCCCTGGAGACATGTGAGGAGATGGTGGAATCCACCCATCAGTTCAGAGCCCTGGAGTGATAAAGGAAATCACTGCACAGGGGTAAGCTGGAATACGGGAATTAAAAGTGTGATAAAAATCATTCTGGGAATACCACAGGGACTGAGAAACACAAATCCCTCAAGCTCCTAGTAGTGTTATCCACTGGGCTTAAAGGACAGAAATGAGCACGCAGGGGAGCAGCCTGATGTCGAGGGACTGAAATGGGTGCCCAGCAGGCTCGGTGAAGGTCAGGGGAAGCGCATGGAAAGAGGAAGAAAAGGGGCGCGGAGAGCGGAACATGGGGGGAGAAGCGGACTCGGAGACGGGCTTGAGGAAATGCACAGAAATGGGGGCTGGGGGGGCTACCACGGGCTCTAGGGTAGGACAAGGAGAAGGCCGGAGAGAGGGGACACAAAGGCTCCGCTGGGATTCGGGGACGGCGCGGAATGGGGTGGGCAGAGAGAACCAAGGAGGTGGCGGCTGTGCCCGCCGGCGGCCCCGCTCACCTTCCCCGTCGTGCAGGGCTGCGGGGCGCAACGCGGCGGCGGAGCGGGCGGCGGGGACACCCCACAGCAGCCCGGGTGCGGAGGCACCAACCGACAGCAGCACCGTGAGGGCGGCGGCGGCCGGCGGGGCAGAGGGCGCCGCCATTGCTGCCCCGCGCGCCCGCCGCTTCCGGCCGCTGCCGGAAGGCCTGGCCGTTACCATGGCAACGGGAGGCGCCGTGGGGCCGTTACCATGGAGACGGGGGCTCTCCCCCCCCCTTTATCTCTCCCTCTGCTTGTCTCTCTCTCTCCCCCCACCCCTTTTGAATTTTTATTAAATTATTGTTATCTTTGCTCTGTTCAGAAGAGGAAAATATTCCAGCGAGAGGTGTGAGGTCTCGCTGGGAGCCCGCCTGGGCTGGGTTATAGCCGGGTGTTCCCACACGGGGCCGCCCCAGGGTGTAGGAGGCCCATCTAGACCGGTGCAGCCACCACTCCCCCCAAGCCGCGGGGTCTGGCTGCTGGGAATCAGAGAATCAATCAGCCGGAAAAGATCTCTGGGATCATCGAGTCCAACCCGTGACCGATGAACATCACCATGTCAACTAGACCAGAGCATTGTGTGCCACATTCCTTATTTCTGTAAACACCTCTAGGGATGGGGACTCCACCACTACCCCTTCCAACGTCTAATCACCCTTTCTCTGAAGGAATTCCTCCTCATGGTCAGACTGAACCTGCCGTGATGCAGTTTAAGACTGTGTCCTCCCACCCTGTCCCTTGGAGCAGAGCCCAACCCCCCATCTGGCTACAACCTCCTGTAAGCCAATTGTGGAGCACAAGAAGCCTCCTTTTCCCCAAAATGAGCCCTCCCAGCTCCCTCAGCCACTCCAGGTGCTCCAGACCTTTCCCCAGCTCTGGACACACTCCAGCCCCTCGATGTCCTTCCTGAATTGAGGGCCCCAGAACTGGCCACTGGGCTCAAGGCTGAGTGTTTCCCTGCAGCTGTGATGGGTAGAGGTGGAGGGGAGTGTCCACACCACAGCTGCTCCTGCCGTGTTCATACCAATACCTGCGTGGGGTTTGTATTATGTGCCCTGTCTGCCTTCCACTCCCCAGAATATTGGCTTAATTGTCTGGCCAGTCCTCGTCAGATCTAGGAGAGGAACTGGCAGCTCAAAAATGAAGATGCCAAACTTCTTGCAGGTCTCGTGGACATAAGGAGATGGTGAAGTAGAGAGAACTTAATCTGATTCCTTTGGGGTAAAGCTTTCCTGTGATCATGACCACTGACTAGCTTTATACACAGTTAGCACTAACCACAGTTGCACTTGTTCTTGAGCTTGTAGTTCGGGATGTAGCTATGGATATTGTAGTAGGAAAAGAGTACATTTGCACAAAAGGAGAAAATTGTACATCCCACCTGGATGTGTTCCTGTGTCACCTGCTCTAGGTGACCCTGCCTTGGCAGGGGGGGTTGGACTGGATGATCTGCAGAGGTCACTTCTAACCCTAAGTGATCCTTTGAACTTTGCTGTGTGCCCACACAGTCTGGCTGCTGGTTCATAGAATGCCAGAAGGGTTTGGATTGGAAGGCACTTAAAGACCATCACTGTGTGAAGGTTCATTTACACAGGAAGGATCAGAAGAAACCCACCTTCCCACACCACCTCTGATTTTGCAACGTGGAGGAGGATTTGAAGCAGCTGGGATAATTTCCAGCCAAGGAGAAAGAGCAAAAGGTTTAAGGACTGATGTTTTTTCCTCATCTCAGCTTCAAAGTTTTTGGTTGGGACCATAGCACAGATCTATTGGCAGATAGACACATAAGCCTGAAACTCTCTCTGAATTAATTCAATTTTCCATGTATGAGAAACCTTCAGTCCCTGAAGAATGCACAAACACCGAGAAGCTCTGCTCAGAGCAGAAGACTCCCCAGGTACCCTGGCTAGGGAGCATCGTTGGGATCTGCCCTAATCCCAACATTGCCCTAATCCCAAACTTTTGTGAGGTCCCAGGATGTCACAGAAAGGCTCACGGAGCAGTAGAAGATACTGTGGCTGGAGGAGATGCAGTTTCTCAAGGAGAAACCAAAAGACAGGCAGGGAGCTCAACCCCCTTTTTATTCTTTTTTTTTTTTCTTCTTCTTTTCTTTAATTAATCATTCCAGTCACTGCTTGTTTTGCAGAAACTTATTTTCGGCTGTGGCAGTGGGATTTGCCTCCTGCTGCTACGCCCAGGGGGGAAAGAAACAGCCCAACTTCTCTGCAAATCTGCTCAAACCATTCAGCTAAAATCAGAGAAAGCTCCTCAGTGCCTTTAAATTAAAAAGAAAAAAACAGGGTAAAACCTCACTGTTCTTTGGGTGCCTGTGCAGACTGTCCCTAGACAGAAAGGTGCAACTGTTAACTTCCCAGCTCTCACAAGAAGGTAGTTTGATGCGAAACAAGAAATACAACTTCTAAAAATAATCAGATTAAATAATCAGCGTTGCTTGTGCTGTCTTCTCAGTTCATCACTCTTACTCTCCGAAGCAAACCCTCATGTTTCACATGAGTGGCTCCCAAGATCATGACCCCTGCCTTCCTTTGGAAAACCATTCTCCCAAGCGGATATTTGGCTTTTTAGGCTACTCAGAAACGCTGGCAAACCTTTCTTATTTTTTCTTTAGGACCCAGACTTTGGATGTTTTCTCTAACTCCATTTAGCATCTGTTACAAATGGTGATGCACAAGTGAGGTACTGAGAGAAACAGGGGGGCTGCTGGTGCGGAAAGCCGGGGTTGCAACTCCCGCATTTCCCTCTGCGCAGCCTGACCATGCGCTGCGCGTTTATTAATTAAATTAATTTAATCTTTGACGCGATCCCCGCTGTGCACGCGCAGCCTCGCACCCCCTCCCCTTGGTACAACCCCCCCCCCGGCCGCTGTACCTTGGCACGGCCCTGCTCACCTCTCCTCCCCCCCCCCGCTTTCCTAGCGAGTGGTAGGCGCCGCTCGCGCTGATTGGCCACCCGGCCCCGCAGTCCGCGCGAGCTGCGGGTGCCTCAGTGTGCGCGCGGCCGGCGCGGCGGGCGGGTCGGTCCCTGCGCTCCTTCCGCTCCCTCCGCCCCTCAGCGCCGCCGCCATGGCTTCGGGTAGGTGCCGCCAGCCCCGCCGGGCTCAGCGGGCAGCGGCGGCTCCGCTTCCCGCCGCCGAGCGCGGGCGCGGTGGGGCGCGGGAGGGCGGGCGGAGCGAGCGCCATGTGGCGCATGTGGGAAAGGCCGCGGCCATGTTGCGGGGGACGCGCCCGCTTTTTCCCTCACGCCCCCCCCCCTCCCCCCAACCCCCTGCGCTCGGTGAGGGGGAGGGGAACCACGCCCCCGCCGGTGGCCCCTGTGGGCACGCCCCCTTCGGCCGAGGCCACGCCCCCTCCCCGGGGAGCCCCGCTGCGCGAGCCGCTCGGGTCACGCCCCTTTAGGCGCGGGGGCGTGGCCTGGCGGGCGCGCCCCCCACCCGTGTCGCAGTGGGGGGGGCCGTGGGGACAGGGTCCCTTTGGGCTCTTGTGCTCGGATGATGCGTGGGGTGCAGCCCTCCCTTTTGGGGTCTAGGCACCCCCACCGCATGTGTGATCCCCCCCTTTGAGCTGTGCCACAGCCCCCCCAGTGTGGCGTGTAGGCCCCATTTTGATTCATGCCCCCCACGGTAGGCTCCCCCCACTTTTGGGTTGTGTACCGTTTCCCCCAGTGTGGGATGTGGGCCCCATTTTGATTCATGCCCCCTACAGTAGGTTCCCCCACTTTTGGGTTGTGTACCCTTCCCCCGGTATGAGATGGAAGCTCCTTCCTTCTGGGTCACAGCCCTTCTCCTGTGTGCATCCCGACTTTGGGTTCTGGTTCCCTCCCACACCCCATCCCGGTGTGAGATGTGGGTCACCTTTGTGTCGTGCCCCTCTCCATAACATGGTTTGTGTGCTCCCCTTTTTGGATCAGCACCCCCCCATGGAATGCAGGCACCCCCTCCCTCGGGTCTTGCCCCTCTTTAGCATGGCAAATGCCCTCCCCACCCCGCAGCAGGGGAGCCACCTTTGTGTCCCAGTATGTCCCAGTATGTGCTGCCTCCTCTGTGTGCTCTTCACACGGGGTGAAGTGGGGAGGGGCTTCACACCCCCCTGCTGCGGCCTTAAAAACGCCCAGGCTGGGATTGTTTTCCAGCGGGGGCTTTAGCTGAGCACAGAGCAGGATTTGCTCTCCCGGCTGACCTGACACAGCCTGGCTTCTCCTGAGGCCTCTGAGCACAATGTCCTGTTTCTTCATCCCCTTTGAGGTGTGGATGGTTGGGTCCCCCGGCAGTGCTGCCCCTGTGGACCTTGGATAGGTGTCGATGTCGTGTATCCCAAAGTGGGAGGAGGAATTCCAAGGCTGGCCGTGCTTTGTGGAGCGAGCCATGTTTTGTTGTGGTCGAGCCATTTTGGCATTGTCTCGTGCTGTGCGTGTGAGTGATAGACAATACAAACAAAGCAAGGGGTGCTAAAGGAATCCTTTCATTCAAGGAGCAGTTATGAACCAGGAAAAGCAAATGTGTCCAAAGGTATTAAAATGAGTCCAAATCATGAATTTTTCTGCTAAATGAGTAAAGCTTGGCAGCGAGCTACATCCATATTCCCCCATCTGTCAGCTGCTGACCAGTGAAGCACCTGAATGTCTCCTCTGTTTTTAGTAATGTTCTAACATGAGGTTCTTTTTCTTTGGAAGATTCTGTGAGGCAATGCTGCTTCTTTTTATGAATTGCTTCAGAAGAGAAGCTCAGTTTTCAAATGTACACAGCAGCCTGTTCTATCTTGAGAGGAATAAACCCCCTGAGTAGGGCAAGGTGATTAGGCTGCTATGTCCCACTTCATCGACAGGAAATCTTTCCATTAACTTTTTAAACATTCAGGGAAAAAAAAAAAGTAGGAATTTTCAGAATAAACTGTTATTTCCAAAAATCCTTACAGACTCTTGTCCCCATTGAGCCCACGAAAATAAATCGATCCGAAGTCTAAGAGATCCAGCAGAGGATGTAGAAATTTATAAATAAAGGAAATTCCTCTGATTGCGTGTTTTCATATTTTACAGGCTCTTACCTGGTTGCTTTCAATTTTTTTTCCAAAATGTTGTGGTTTGGTGGAAGTTTGTTAAGGACAAGCTAAGGAGATTAAAGGCAGTTCTTAAGTTTATAGCTAGTTACATCCTTACTCAAGAATTTTCTGATTTACCATTAATAATCTTTAATTAGCAGCATTAATGGCATATAAATGTTAAAGCGCAACCATGTTTCACAATGTGGTTACCTACTTAATAGTAACCTTTGTGATCATTTAAATGGAATCTGTGTAAAAATTTTACCTTACCCCTTAAAAATAAACTTGAATTGCATCTCTACATTGGCTTTTAATTGTTTTTCAATATGAAAAAGCAATTAAATATTTGTATAGCAGTGCAAAAGGAGAAGAAACTCACATCTAAGTGGAACTGCTGTATAGGACATGTGAAATTTCATCTCCTTTCAATCTCATGTTAGGGTTTAGTAAATGTTTCTGTTGCAGAATATGAAATTTGATACTTTGTGTTGCTTTGAGGAAATACTTTATCATTAAAAATGCTGCTTTGTGTCTGAATATCTCGGGTGATACCCCACCCTCATCTCACATCCATCACCTCAGGTGATGCCCTCATCAAAGCTCTGGTTAAGTGTCTGTGTAACCACTGGCAGGATTGGATTTATAACCTGCTGAGGGAGGTATAATGAGCAGATTCAGCAATCTGATGAGTGTTTTGATTGGAAAATGGTTGCAGTCATTTATGGCATTTACCCTGCCTTGTAATTAATTCTCGGTGTCAGCGTTTTAGGTACTTCAGGGGATAGAGGCTGCAGAGACAATGTGGGGGAAAGGGCGAAATTGGAGATGAGAAGTTCCTGATAGATTTTATTAGAACATGGCACAAGAGTATTTATACAAATCCTTGAAGTATAAAGGAAGAGAAAAATTGTAAGACTTATCCAGAATGTTTGGGTTTTGATAAGAAGGTGGGAATATCAAGGCTCCTGCCTAGGAAGTGAGATGGATAAAACCTGCAGAGGGTAGAAGGGCATGGAGCAGAGTGGGATGTGAGGAACCTCTGCAGAGCTGGGATTGGGATGGGTGTGAGGCTGATGGAGCAGTGTGTGTGTGTGTGTTCTGTGTCAGGGATTGGGATGGGTGTGAGGCTGATGGAGCAGTGTGTGTGTGTGTGTTCTGTGTCAGAGGGATTGGGATGGGTGTGAGGCTGATGGAGCAGTGTGTGTGTGTTCTGTGTCAGAGGGATTGGGATGGGTGTGAGGCTGATGGAGCAGTGTGTGTGTGTGTGTTCTGTGTCAGAGGGATTGGGATGGGTGTGAGGCTGATGGAGCAGTGTGTGTGTGTGTTCTGTGTCAGAGGGATTGGGATGGGTGTGAGGCTGATGGAGCAGTGTGTGTGTGTGTGTGTTCTGTGTGTCAGGGATTGGGATGGGTGTGAGGCTGATGGAGCAGTGTGTGTGTGTGTGTGTGTTCTGTGTGTCAGGGATTGGGATGGGTGTGAGGCTGATGGAGCAGTGTGTGTGTGTGTGTGTGTTCTGTGTGTCAGGGATTGGGATGGGTGTGAGGCTGATGGAGCAGTGTGTGTGTGTGTTCTGTGTCAGAGGGATTGGGATGGGTGTGAGGCTGATGGAGCAGTGTGTGTGTGTGTGTTCTGTGTCAGAGGGATTGGGATGGGTGTGAGGCTGATGGAGCAGTGTGTGTGTGTGTTCTGTGTCAGGGATTGGGATGGGTGTGAGGCTGATGGAGCAGTGTGTGTGTGTGTGTTCTGTGTCAGGGATTGGGATGGGTGTGAGGCTGATGGAGCAGTGTGTGTGTGTGTGTGTTCTGTGTGCTGCATCTGTCACGTGCTGCTGAGCTGGGTTTTTCCTCTTGCAGTATGAGCAAAGTGTTGTGGCTCCTCCATCCCTGATTTTTCATCTCCCATTCTGCCTCTGTTTGTATCCTTTAGCTCAGCAGAGCTTTCTTGGAGCATCCCAAAAAGGGGTTCAGCTGCACTGACCTACTCTAGCTTTGCTTGATTAAAATTAAGCTGCTGTATTCTACTCATTGCTGGTGGCACTGTACCCAGTAGCTTTTAGAGGGGCTGTACAGTTCCAAGTGTTTGAAAGAATCCTTGAAAACACAATTCAGATCCTTCAAAAGGGGCATTTCCAAGTGTGTTGTGTCCCCCATACCCTGTCTGCTGTCATCCCAGTCTTAATGTTTTCTCTTTTGTTTATAAAGAGGAGGCTTCATTCTGCAGGGATAGTAGTTGTAATATCCAGTGTACTTGACCCTTTCTCCCTCTCCTCAAATTTTCACCTCTAGTAAGTAGAGACTAAAATGTTCATTGGAAATTGTCAACATGGCTTATTTCTTTTTCTAGATTCTGGAAGCTACAGTCAGTCTGGGGGCCAGCAGAGGTATGTGAGGATTTTTGTTTTGCTGTTAGCAATTACATCTGCAAACTAAAAGACCATTTAGTATTCCCAGCATGATGACTGACTGTTCAGGATAGAGTATTGATAGGTTTTTGGAATTAAGGATGCAGAAAGCTTGAATCTGGGCCTTTCTCAAGATGTCTTATGAAACAAGAGAAATCAGTCTGTATTCCTGAGAAGACAATAATCATGTAATGTAAATGGATGTAAATTGGAATGACATCTTGTAATAGTAAAAACTTTTGAATATGGACAAATATTTTTCATATGACTGTCTTAAGCTGTTCACTAAGATTTTAGCCAAAGGTTATGATATTTGTTACATGGCCCAAGGCTGCAGGGTGTATTTTAATCAGTGAGACAAGTGCTTTTGTGGAATTATAAAAATCATGGCTAATGCTGCCTGTGCTAATGAAGATGATGAGGTTTTGTGCATGTAGCACTGCCTGAGTTTGGGTTTGTGTCTAAGTATGATGAGTTTCAGCACATGCTTCTTCTGTCAGTTTGTCAGTTCATGAAGTCTTGAAGTGGCAGAATAATGAGTAAGTATAATATAAAACTGCAGCAAGCTCAGGTTTCGTGTACTTAAAATTTATATATGAAACACAGCAGAAATTAAAATAAATTCTTCTGGTTTCTGACAGTCAACCATAAATTCATTGATGCAGTTTTAATATGTTTGGAGTTGTAATATTTGGATTAAACACCTATTTTGGAATGAAGAGAAACTAGAGACACCAAAAATACCTTTATTTTCCAGTCTGTGTGGAGGGCACTCTAAGCATTTTCTAAATGCATTTTTTTCTTCCAGCTACTCGTCCTATGGCAATCAGAGCAGTCAGAATTATGGACAAGGACAGGTATGTTGAAAAAGACATTGTGGCTTTCAAAGCAGATGTTCCTTGAGTGAAAATAATTGTTCCTGGGCCAGGAAGAATTCCAGTCTGAGCTGTGCTTGATGTTTGCAGTTGTGTCTAGCCAAGGAAAACTGTAATTTACTGCTGTGGAAGTTACACTTATTTGAGTACATTCTTGAAATTACAGGGATATTCTGGTTATGGGCAGAGTGGAGACAATTCCTCCTATGGACAGAACTATGGAAGCTATCATGGGAACTATGGACAGAATCAATCAGGTTTGGCTAGCTTGTTACATTCATTGGCAGGATTTCAAAGGTGAATATTGACTAAAAATTTTCTTCCTCGATTTCCAGGTTATGGACAAGATTCCCAGGGATATGATGATGAATCCAATTATGAAAATCAGAATCAAAGCTCATACAACCAGCAGTCCTATGGCAGCCAGGGGCAGCAGAAAGGGTCATCCAGAGGGTAAGGAAACCAAGTTTACCAGTATGTGCTTAAAGTATTGTCTAGTAGCTTTACATTCTTAACTAGAGCTATAATGTATTTCTTGCTAACATTGCTGAAAAAAAGACAAGTATTTGAAGATCCACATCCTTGAAACATTTTTAATGTCTGAAAGGACATTTTAATGTCTGAAAGGAGGAACAGGAAGAATATTTCTTTATGTAAGAAGGATGGAGGTAGTTGTTTTGAAGTCAAGCTGTATGTGGACATACACTTTAGAACGTCTTTGGACTGTGGCTACAATGGAGAATGGACTTAGCAGAGTGTTTTGATTAGGAGAAAGACCTATCAAATCACTCTCCAATCACATTCTTTTGTATAAACTTACAGTGCTCTTTTATTAACTTCAAATAAGCTCTTAGCAAGGGAACTCAGCTGCTCTCAGATTGCAGGCTGCTTATCTGGCTCAGATTGCCATTTCTTGAAAGAGAAAGGGTTCAGAAATGTCATTTAAGAAATATATTTTTGTTTTCGAACTAAGTGGAGTTCTCAGAACATCATGGGTTTATATCCTCCTCAGGAACTTAAACGTGCACATGCATGCTGTACTCTGCTATTGCAAATGTAGTTTACTTGTGATGTTGTATTGGATTCGATTTTGGGAGGATTAATGATACAACTTTGAAAGGATGTTGGAAAATACAACATAACTTCCCAGAACGACTTAAGAGGCCACTTGATGCTGGAATACCTTCACTGTCTGTTGTACAGGCTTTGTGCCTCCACCCCGAGGTTACTGCTTGTGGTAGAGCTTTACTGAGGATCATGTGACCTCTTTTAAATACTCTCAAAAACCTCATTCTTGTGTCCAAGGTCCGAATGGTTTTGTATTTTTTGCAAGGTGATAAAACAATTTGGACTTGAGCAAATCTCTACTTGGTTTCTGGTTTTGTAGTCTTATAAAACATTTTAATATTAAAACCAAATCTTAATCTGCCAGCAATAGGTGCTTTCACTCAGATGTCGTTTTTGTTTCCATAACAAAGGCAGGTACACATTTAAGTTTTGCTTTGCTTTGTTTTCTGTGCATTTATTAGAGCTGTACAGAGGTAATAATGTAGTTTTTAACTCTGCAGATGTCCAGTAGAATAAAAATACAGCACATAGGTTCTCCAACAAGTTGTTTGGGATCTAGAAAATGAAGAAAATATCTTGAAGGGAAACTTCTCATTGTAAGGTTGTAACAAATAAGGAAAAACTGAGAAGTTAAATGGTAGCAGCTTTGAAGAGGGTGGCCACAAAACTGTAGCTGTAACATCCTAGGGGAGGGAAGAGAAGACCGCAAACAGTGGATGCTTTCAGCAATGCTTCCTTTGTTGGTAAAGGTGCAAAGGCTAAAGCAGAGCTGACTTTTTTGATGTGAAGATAATAACAAAAATCTTCACAAGCTGTTTACCTCTGGGATTAGCAAGGTTAAAGCTGAGATCTAGGCTAGAAGTGGGAGAGAGCAGATTAAATGGTATTTGCACAGATGGGATATTTTGGGATTGGTTAGACCCAACGCACTGGATCTGAAAGTGCTTTAAAACGCTGGTGGAAGCTTTCTGGAGGCTCTTGTATTTTTTTTTACTTTTTCTGAGATACTTTCACTATCAAGTAAGATTGCCAAAGACTGGAGAGTGGCAGATCTAGTGTCTCATCTTTCAAAAAAGGGTGGAAGTAGGGAGAGGGAAGAGAAAAAAGAGTGGTGGAGGTCAGAGATTTTTTTCAGTTACTGAAAAAATAAGACAGCTAAGGTACAACTAAGTACCTGGGGGGAAACAGAGAAATGAGTAACAGCTAGTGATCCCTGAATGCAATTTATTTCTCATAAATCTGTATTATGCCTTGCCATGAAAGGCTAAGAGAACTATTCTCTCATATATCTAGATTTTCAAAATACTTTAGTTTCTACTTCAGATGCTGAAGTAGCTTAGGCAGGTGTGGTGTAGGTGAGATTCCCTTGTGGTTGCTCTGAAGTTATTAATCTTAATCTTAGAGAAGATTTATGGCTCCCTCTTAAGAATGTAGAGCTGCACTGTGTTGGAATATCCTGGATGTGATAGTGCTCATTGTTTCTGATGAGGTTTGCTGGGATATTATAGATGGCACTGAAGTGAGAGGAACCACAGGTATGTTCCAGGCCACCAGAACAGTTAGAAAAATTCTTGATAAATTGTAGAATACCTTGAAGAAGAGAGGTTGCAATTAAGTGAAAGCAAAATTTTGGGATTTTTTAGGCAGCAAGTCTCAGCTGCACTATACAACATGAGCACTGAGGCTCTGCCCTACAGGTCCAGAGGGAAGGATTTGGTTTTTAGCAGGTCACAGGCTCTCCATCAGCCACTGATGGTATGGGGAGAGGAGGAAAAATAACTGTTGGACTGGGACATGTGAGAGGAGTGATGCTCCTAAGTTATGTAATGAAGTAACTGCAATTAGGAAATTTTAGTAATGTCATGAATTTTCAGCTGTTATTTTGCTCTCTTTTCTGCGAACATTTAGCTATTAATTCAAATTCTGTTTGTTTTAAGTGGAAGAGGCTCTTATGAACAAAAGTCAAACTATGGTCAGCACCAAAGCTCTTATGACCAGCAGTCAAGCTATGGACAAAACCAAGACTCTTATGACCAGCAGTCAAGCTCCTATGACCAGCAGTCAGGCTATGGCCACCAGGGCTCGTATGACCAGCAGTCGGGCTATGGCCACCAGAGCTCTTATGACCAAAAGTCAGGCTATAACCAGCACCAAAGCTCATATGGCCACTCCCAGCAATCCTACCAGTCTCAGAAGGGAAGCTATAGCCACAACAACCAAGGTAAAATTCACAGCTTCAATTCACTTACTGGCTAATAAAATTGAGCAGAAGTGCTCTGAAATGGTTGGATTTCCTTCTGCAAGCAGTTGATTTGATGAAAAGTTAAATTCTTTTCCATGTTGATATTCTTGGAGGGTATTTTATTTATTAAGACCTTCAAAACATTATAGGGAGATTAAAATCTCTCGGGACCCCAAAATGGTTGCATTTAGGTATGTTAGAACAGCGTTGCAGAGTCTGTGTCTCCGAGTTCTGCAAATTCTCGATGGAATTTTTTTCCCAAGCTATTTTGAACCCTCTTCCTGCACGAGGGTGACATGTCTTGATCAGTTATGAAGAGCTTTTGCACTTCACATTCCAGCTTTATGCTGTGTAGGTGAATTGTGAGATAGAAGATGTTTAAGATGAAGCCTTTTTTTTGCATTAACTTCACACCAGCAGCACAACCCACTCTGTTTATCTTTGTTCTGTCTTCAATGATGTCTTTGCAAACTGGGAGTGCTGTATGGAAGTCAAATGGAAAGGATATTTTAGACAATATGTGTTTAATGTTTGGAAAATGGAGTGTAATTACAGAGTGGTTTTTATATTGTAATATACTCAGTGACCCTGGAAATCAAGAGAGATAATGGAGCAAAGTTTAGTTTGGTATTTTTTCCCTTTTTGGCACAGAGAATGTCAGAGAGATTTTGGAATGGATACATCTCAGATATAAACGGCAGAGTTAATGAAGAGGAGGTGGGAATTCCAGGGTGTGAATTTTCACTGTGCTGCAGATTGCACTACAATTGACTCTGTTGTGTTTGGTTTGACTCATTCTCCCAGATGATCGCCGTGAAAAGAGCAGGTATGGAGAAGATAATAGAGGATATGGCGGGTCACAGGGAGGAGGTAGAGGGGGATATGACATGGATGGAAGAGGTCATATGTCTGGATATAGGTAAGTGATCTCATTCCAGTGCCTGCAGCTCCTTACCCTTGTTTCCTATTATTTAGTTGGTTTTCATTTTTGTGTATTATATTAAAGTGGTTCAGATGTAGATTTCCAAAACTGGAAGGTTTCTAAAATTAAACCTTTCTGCACTGCACAGAAATGGGGTTTGCCTAGGGGAACAGCTTTGAGATTCACATAGATTGAGACCAAGCATTTGATCGTTTTGACAGACAGCTGCATTTTATTTGCATGAGTTGCAAGACAAAAACTGCCCCAGCCCATTGCTTGTTTTCAGTGATGAGAAAACCAGCAGCCAGTGATTGAGAAAAATTTATACCTAAGGTAGCTCACATTTTACCAGGAAAGTATTTTGGCCTTGAATAATTTAGTAGTAACATTTCTTGTTCTTTGTTGCTTTTTTCAGTTTTAAAACTTCTATTAAATTACACATCTTTTATTGTTGATTTATTTTTCAGTCTAAACACATTTATTTTGGGTAGATCTGAAATACTAACAATGCTGTCACCTCTTTCCTCATTGCCTTAGGCTCTGTACTGCCAAGAAAATTTATGCACATTTTTAATTCTGTGCTTGCAGATGATTTCATGCAGAGGTCTGCGATTGAGACCTTGGCTTTAAAGCCTACTGAATTAAACATATGACATATTATTTATTAATAACTTTAACAACTGGCTCCCTTTTGTGTCCCACTGAGTGGCTGGAGGTGCAGAGGGCTCACTGATGCAGGGCAAGAATGTTGCAGCTTCCAGAGAGCTTTGAGGTGTTGCTTGTCAGCACCACTTACCCTTCAAAAGGCTGCACAGCTCTGGGTTATTCCTGAACTCCAGATGAAAAAATTCTATAATTATACAATATTTTCTGTTGCAACTGATCATATTTAAATAAAATAATCCACTGCTTGGTTACTTTTCAAAGTATTTATTTTAAAATCATATTTAAAATCTGTCTGCTTCTAAGATGCTACTAAATTGTACTTAATGGCTTGTTTATAATGATGTAGGAGGGTCTTACCTCTTCTAATTAGGTGTGTTAGCACAATTAGAAAATCATATTAATGTTATTTTATGTTTGCTGGGGTTTTATATAATATAAACTAAATGCATATTTTCTGTAATATTTGTTATAATAAATACAAATTTATATGCTATAAATAAACATAAATATATATAAAAGAATTTTATAATACATAGTACCTCACATAAAACAAAAATAACAAGTAAAATAATTTCTAAATTAATTTTAATATTCAGTTAAAACTGAAGGTATTTTTTAAACTAAATTTGCTTTGTGGGTGAGGATTTTCCATATTCCTATGATAAAAACTGTTTTCTTAAAAAACTTTACAGCTGAGCCCTTTTCAATAATAGCAATGAATGTGAGCTTCAAAAAACACACTGCTGATAGATTTTGTCACTTTGAAACAAACTTGGATCTTTGCAAGATAAAGTCCAGTGTATTAGTGTCTGTGAAAATAAAGCCTCTTGCCATATTTTTCCAAAATGTAAGGAAACTTTTGCTCACACATCCATGTAGATCATGGAGCTTCACTGAACTGGGAAGCCAAATTAAGGGAAAAAGAGGGGAAGTAAATGAAGAAGTGGATGAAAATTCAGGGAAGTGGGAAGGCATTTAATAAGGAATTCTGTCTGCTTCTGTTAAGTGATGTTGGCTTTAATGGTATTTTTGGAGAAATTTTCTGGAGCTACAATGTCATATATCTTTATTTAGTCATTTTGCATAATTGTGATAGAGGATTCTCCTTTTGATATATGTATTTTATCAGACATGCTTATTAGAAATCTCTAAAAGGTTAAATTAAGTAACAAATTCTATAATGAACGGGAAAATAACTTGTAATAAGGTAAGAGATCATGTTTAGTCCTGTGAAAATGTGGGGTTTAAGGGTAGGGGTTCTCTGGGGGGTTTATATTCCTGGATTTCTCTTATTTATTTATTTCTTGGGGGAAAAATATATGTAGGAATATCAGGTTGATCTTCAGGAGCCACCATTTTAATTTGTTCTGGTCCCCTTTTAATGCTAAACCATGAAAATTCCATAGCCAACAGGAGATTATCTAAAAATCTTGTCTGCACTGATACTTTAATGATGCTGTAATCACAGAATTCCAGAATGGTTTTGGGTTGGAAGGGACCTCAAAAATGCTCTTGTTCCACCCTCTGCCATGGGCAGGGACACCTTCCACTATCCCAGGGTGCCCAGAGCTCCATCCAACGTGGTCTTGAACATTTCTGGGGATGGAATAATAATTTAGGCATTGACTTTCATAGTGCTTAGAAAACAAAATGTAAAAATTGCTCCTTGACTTTACAAACGAATTATTATCAAATGTGAGACCACAATGAATGAATCTCTTGTTCTCTAGCTTAAATTCTTCCTTGACTGACATTTAGACAGAGGGAGAACTTGATGCAGCTTTAGAGGTGTAGTTTTATTCTGACAACCAGAAGGACTTGGACATGTCCTTTACTGAATGTATTCAGCACTCATTTTTCTCTTATGCCTGTGTAAAGTCACCCAGCACTGAAAAGAAAATATCTTTTGAGAAATTCCTATTCAGATTTCTTAGCTGATATTAGTCCAGTAGAGAACACTCATTTTATCGTGTGTCAGAAGTTCACATTTTAGTTTTAATAAGTTAAGGTTTCAGAATTATCCTTGAGATTTTTTTTTTAAATGGTCTTGAATTGCATCTTCTGGGATTTTAGTAGAATTTCCCCACCCTATTGTTTTGAAGCTTGAAAAACTGATGGTCTCACTAATTTTTATTCTGGCTAAGAAGAATATTTCCCTTTCCTTCATAGTAGAAGAGTGTCTTCTTTTGGTTAGAAAGCAGGAACAGCAGTTCTTGAGAATGCAGAGTTTTACTTTAAGATATTCACCCAAGTTTTTTAGAGTCCTCACCTGTAAAGCAAGGAATGAATGGTTACTGTGCCTGGGGGACTGAATTGTTCTGGTTAAGGCTGGAAGTGGGAAACACAGGAGCAAGCAAAGCAGGTGAGAGAAGCTTTGCTTTTGGCTCTGCTCACACAGACTGTGCTGGGGGAGCCACAGAGATGCAGTTTGGAAAAGATTTGCCATTGTGTTAGGATTTATCATAGAAATCCTCATTTTGCTCAGCATAGATTATTTTTTATCTCTTGTGCAGATTTATGGTGATCTACCATAAACAAAAACTACCTATGCACCTTAATTGTTGAATCAGCTATATTAGGAGTGGGAAATTAGTGTGATATAAAGAAACTACAGCATAGTGCAGGTGTGTTTTACAAGTGTAAAGTTTTACAAGTGTAAATCCTGTGTTCAGGATTAATATTTTGACTTGTAACAGATATGCTTGAGCTCAGCCTTATGGAGACTTTGGAAAAATATGAACAGAGGCAATAAAAATAAGCAAGGGAAAAAAAACCATCTGTCTGTGACTGTTGGTGCACTAAATATTCCCTTCTTGTTTTTAAATACACTCTGAGGTGTTAGGGACACACTTGGTGAGACAGATACATGTTGGAGGCTGAAATTTGGCCCCTGAACTCTTAGTGCTGCTTCTGCCAGTATCTGATATTTATAAAACTGCATTCCTTGTATGTTGAGTTCCCCACATTACCTGTACTTTAAATTAAAGAGCTGTTCCCAGCTGGATTAAGCAATATCCAGATGAAGCCTAGTTCCACTCTAGTAGGGGATGATAAATCTATGATTGAATATTGGAGAAAAGAACGACTGAGGGCTTCTCTTTCCTAGCAGCAAGTTCACACACTGACTGGTGTCTTGTCATGTTCTGACTGCCTGCAGTTCAGCCTCTTATTTATTATCTTAGCTGGTGGCACTGCTGAATTTTAACTGCCTGTTCATGTTTCTAACATGGGATATTAAGACTCCAAAATCCATCTGGTCACACATTTGTGAGGTCTGTGTGCAGGCCTGGTAAAGCAGTGGGCTGGGAAATGCTGCACTTGTATTTTCCACGTTTTATGACAATAATGTGGGAACTAATTCAGTTGCTGAGGTTGGATTTTGGGTGTCAACGAGGGGTGAAGCTGAGACTGTGGCATCAGCTGCTTGCAGTTCCTGTGTTTGACTTGCTGCAGGATATCTGCCTGATCCCAGGGAATCTTGACTGGCTTTGCTCAGCAATTGCTGCAGCTTCATAAATCACATATCAAATGTAGGAAAGCATTAATCCATCATCAGAGGTATCTCTCAGTAGATAGTAGATATTCCAGATTTTTGTTGGGTTGGTCATGTGAGACTAAGCAGAAGACAACATGCTGAGGCATGCTTGGGCAAAAATGTATTTCTGTAGACATTAATTAAAAAACTAATTAAATTTATTGATTGCACTCCTTAGGGCAGGGTGCAGAACTGCTGTATCACAGAATTAAAGCATTGCACTGTGACTTCTTCTACATTTTGTATATTCAATTCCTACTTCTCAGGGTTGAGGTGCACACATTTTCACCCCAGCATCCTACAAAACCCTCACTTCCATCAAAATCCTGAATGTGTTGACACAAACTTACTTTGTGTAAGTTTTTAGATTGCTGGGGTTTTCTAACTGAAACTAACTGTTGCATACACTACCACATTAGAAAATGTATTTGTTCTGGATATTGCTCTCCTGATGAGCTGGGACCATAATCTAGGGTTGGAAATTTTTCATAACATTTAGATGTTGATACTATTCACTGTTTTGTTTCTGAGTTAAAATCCCAGAAAAACAAGCATACTACTAAAAATTGTTGTGTTATAATGAAGTTTTTTTTTTAGCTGAAGTGAATTGGAGGTGGCAAAAAGGTATTTACAGTACATTTTATCATCACCATTGTGTTTTTAATCATCAGTTCTTGAAAACAGACAGCTTTGAGTAAAGACTGCACTGATGCTGCATGTAAAATCTTTATGAGCAGAGTGAATTAATGAATAAATGACACTGAAATTTAGCATTCAGATTTCTTCTGTGGAACAGCAATAAAATCTGCAGCAAAAATTTATTTTAAGAAAGTCCCAGTAAAAGTGATATTATCTGTTGTGCCAAACTGTCCCAGAATGTCAGTAACCTTCCGAAGAGTGTCTCTTAATCCAGGTTTGATAATAACCTGTTGAAACCTTATTTGGTCCTCACTTTGGGCAGATTTTCTCTCATAAATGTGAAATATCAGCAGCTTCCATTCATGACTTCCCATTTGCTGTAACAGATGGACAGAGTGCCAAAGAAATTATTCCCTAATTTTACTTCATTGCCTTTTGGTGGGTGCTTGTGTGCCTTGTTTGGACTCTGATGTGTGAGCAGGCAGATGCAATTAACACCTGCAGTGATTTCTAGTCACACAGTGCTTTGGTGAAGAGGCACAGTAGCTCCAGAGGCTGGAGATATTTCTGTGTTTGAGCTCACACTGCCTTTATCATGGTGAGAAAGCTCTTGGGATTAGGTGATCCTGCCTGATTTTGAGGTGCCAGCTGTGTCCCTCAGGACAAGGAGGACAAGCAGGCAGTTGTACATGGAAGTATGTACAAAGTCCTTCTGACATTTGGTTATTGACTTTCTAAAAAAATCCAGTGGTTGTATTTTTCCTGAAGGCTCTGAGTATTGATTATCTTGTGTTCATAACATGGATGCAATTAAAAATGCTGTTGTGAAAAATCCTTCCAGTACAAACCTTTCCAGTGAAAAAAAAGAGTGAGGGTTTATTTTCATGCACATAATTGGAGGCATAACAACCTGTTTTAAATCCCCTTCTAACCTTTGAAAATTGATGTGTGTATTCTCTTAACTTGGTCTACATTTTGTGCCACAGGTTTCAGAATGAATGAAATAAAACTTGACGGCCTCTGCTTTTGAAGCTCACATACACACACACCTTCTCTGTAGTGCCAAGTGCTGTAGTACAGTAGGTCCCCACAGACCCTTGCTCAGAGAATGGCTCATTCTGCTAATTTATCCCCTCTATTATGAATGCATAACAATAGAGATTAATTTTAGCTCTTTTGACTTCTAGGAAAGTACTAAAGTAGTAATTATTGCAAAGTAGCAATTACATCTACAATTAAAGCCCACATTAATCTTCATGAAAATAACATTTTTGTTTTAAACCTCAGTTTTGAATAGCTGTTATTTTGGCTGATGGGATGGGAGAAAGCATTGAACCAACCACATGTGTATGGGTTAGTTTAAAATACTCCTTAGGGCTTCTCTTCTCCAATGCAGTGCCCTGAGAGATTTTTTTTTTCTTTGTAATTTAATCTTTGAACATGAATGGGTAGTGAGGAGAACGTAGACATGGTGCTTTAGCTGCCAGACAGTAATTCTCAACTTGTCATCAGTTAACTGTAGATTGAGCCTTGGGCTCAGCACGTAGAGACTTAAGGAAGAAATCATTTCTTCAATTTTTCCTCTGCAGTGGTGGTGACCGTGGTGGCTTCAAAAATTACGGTGGTAAGTGCCGAGTATCCAAAAATGTTTCAGTGGAAATTCTTTATAAATCTAAAAGCCACCAATATCTTGTTACTATCTAGTAGAAGCATTATAGAGTTTTGGTGAGGCTGGTGTGTTCACGAGTTTTAATAGCCAAACTTGTAGCAATAAACTGGATTTCTGCTTTGTCGAATTGCATGAAAGAATTTGTGGAGACAGTGACGTTCACCGGATTTTTTTTTTCTTTTCTTTTAAAAATTTTTGTTACAAATGCTTCTTAGAAAGGTACTAGAGGTAGAAAAAAAAAGTGGGAAATTGCTTGGTGATGTGACAACCAGCATTTGCCAGCAAACACCAGCACAGCATCAGTGTGGCAACTGCTACATGCTGCAAGTTAAAGAACACATTAATGTCCTACAGACACCTTCTGTTGAACGTTTAAATCTAAATATTCTCTAAATCTCTGGTGAATGTCTTAGATCTTAGATGCATTGCATACATTCTTTGTATATTTTCTTGTTGCTAAAAAAGTCACTTGAATGTGTTGTGCTAAAAATAGTCTTTTTTCTTTCTTTTTTTGTTTTGTTTTTTTTTTGTCAAACCCATATCATAGGTCAAAGGGATTATGGACCGAGATCAGATGCTGGTAAGGAAACAAGCAGTGAGTGGGAGTGGATTGTAGCTCTTAGATCACTGCTTTTAAGATGTTTGTGCAGAAAGATGGATGTGGCTGCAGTTCCCATGGCTCAAAAAAAACCTAGCTAAAGCATGCCTTCCTTGAAAAAAATGTATTTAATTTTAGTGCATGTGAATTTTTGGATATTAATGCAGCTAGTAAGAATTTCCTGAAGAATTCTGAATGTGCTTGAGCCAAGCAGCTGCTTTCACTGCCATCACACTTCTGTTAGGCTTGTGTTATTTAAAACACACACTGCTCTGGTGGGTTGGGATGCCCAGCTGCATGAATGTTGGGTGTGAGGCAGGTCAGCTGTCCAGTGTACTCACTTGATGGTGTTAACCTCAAAATTAAGCTCCCTGCTCCTCTTTTATTTCACACAAAATGTCTCTGGGATTTAAGGGTCTGCTACTGGGCAGCGCAGAGCTGAGCTCAAAATATTGCTACAGTTGCTCCCACAAAAACATCTGGTAAATGTGGCTTAATTTTCCACAGATTCAGAGTCTGACAACTCTGATAACAACACCATCTTCGTGCAAGGACTTGGAGAGGACGTTTCAACAGATCAAGTGGCAGACTATTTCAAACAGATTGGTATCATAAAGGTATGTGAAATGAGAAATCATGGGTCAGAAGGAAGGGAACTGGTGGAGCTGCTGTACTGGAAATGTGCTGGTATCATTGAAGGCAGAGTTCTCTCTGTCTCCCCAGCAGTTGTAGATAATATTTTATCTGGGCTCCCAGCTGACAGCTCATTTGTAAGCTGGCAGCACTAGCACCTTTCTCCTAGTGACATTTAGATTGCTTTGTGTCTCTTCTTTAGTTTTTATAGCCATGACACTATCCATTGTGCCACCCTCATACTGCAGCACGTGTGCCTCTCTTCTGTGGCTGCTGCTTCTGGTTCTGCAGTTCTAAATTAGGATTTTGTGCACTTGACCCCATTTTTTTGTTAAAACTGGGCCCATCATTACTTCGTGGAGAGCAGCCAGTCAGTATCTTTCAGTCAAATCTCTGTTTCTGCAGGCCAGCTCCAGGAGAATATTCTCACTAAAGACAGTGTTACAGTTTATGCTCTGAACTGATTTCACCAGTGTTTCTGCTATCCCAAGTGTACAACCTTTCTTTTCAGACCAACAAAAAGACTGGCAAACCCATGATAAATCTGTACACAGACAAGGATACTGGCAAGCCAAAGGGAGAAGCCACGGTATCTTTTGATGACCCTCCTTCTGCTAAAGCAGCAATCGACTGGTTTGATGGTGGGTGAGAGTTACCTGTTCCTTTGGCTATTTCTGAATATAACAGGCAGTGCAAGAAGCAAATCAATTACCTTTTTGGAGGCCCAATGCTGCTATTTATGTAGCTTTTGGCTTGGGATTTTTGATTTGATTTTTGGTTAGGGTTATAGTTGGGGTTTTTTTCCTTAAACAAAGACCTATATTTCATGGTTTCTGGTGTGTGTTGAATTTCTCTCATTTCATTAAACACAGCAGGTAGTGATTTGGACCAAAAATGTGCAGTGAAACTGAGGGTTTGCTGCTGTACCTCAGTCACCCATGCACAAGGAACCAGAGAGTGGTGTTTGTGTCACTTCTTGTTTAGACCAGCAGAGCTGTAATCTGTGTTAGCAGCTGGAGGGATTCCCTACAGTGCTGCATTGATACTTTTAGTGTTGTGGGAGCATTTTTAAAGTTTGAAAATGGTTATGGCAATCTTGTGCTGAGTGCTCTGTATATACACAGTGAAGAACAAAGTTTTAAAATTAGGGATTTATCCCAGAAATATATTGATGTAAAACTCCTCAGACTGCAGGAAATACAGTTGTGCTCTTGTAGTAATAAACTCGAGGGGGTGAGGGAGAAGTGCCTTCTCCTGTCACTTTGTGTGTTCACAGAATTTTAGTGATACTGGGTAGAAACAAAAGCTCATACTCTGCATCTGGTGGGAAATGATACTGCTTTAAAAAAAATTGACATGGCATGCTTGTCTAATGTTTGTATTTGCTAATAAAATGCAAATTGACTTTTGTCTAAGAGAGCAAGGCAAATATGACTATAATAGGCACATTTCCAGTGCTGTTTGTCTGTGATAAACATGGGATCTGTGAAGAACCCAGTCTGAAAACCATGAACTTCATTTAAATACACTTGGGAGTTAAGTTTTGGGCTGGATATTGAGTGGTACAAAAGCCTTGTTGCCTTGGTGGAATTACAGACAGCTCCAACATCCAAACTACTTCCCCATGAGCATGGCCAATAATGTTTTAGACATTCTTATGTCTTTAAATTGCAACTTCCAGGTCTTGTTTAAACTAAAATACCTGTGAGTTTGTGGAGAGTTTAGCAAGTGCTAAACCAGTGCTTTCAAAACCAAGAGATTTACTGCAACTTCCCTGTGTCTCAAGAGTTTTGTGTTCAGTCTGGGTGTGCAAATCACTTCTGCTCTGCTGGGTTTGCTGCTGTGTTGTTGGGAGCTTTATTGATCCCTTTTCTCCTCCCACAGGAAAAGAATTCAATGGCAATGTTATCAAAGTTTCTTTTGCAACCAGAAGACCTGAATTCATGAGAGGAGGTGGAGGTGGCGGGCGTCGAGGTGGGACTAAAGTCTGTAGAATCCTTGTTTTTGCACAGTTAAATGCTTTTTCACTATGATTGATGTATTCAAGAGAAGTTGACTTTGAAGCAGTGATTCATCAAATTTATGAGCCTTTGGGATTCTGCCAGGAAAGGGAGTAATAAAGGATTGAACCCAGTTAAATAAACTGAAATCTGTAATCTCTTCTGCACAGCACAGAATTTATGCTTTCCTTTAGAACTGGAAAGTCTCCAGACCTTCTCTCAGTGTTGCTCTTAAAGAGAAAGTGTAACAGAGATGTTGAGCTGTACCAGCCCCACATATATAGGAGGGAATTCCCAGTGAGTATTTGCTTGTTACAGCAAAGCCTTGAGTTGCTCTATTTCCATCTGGGATTAAGTAGAATACATAATTCAACTGCTGCTGAGTTGGAGCAGCAGTTAGATTTCTGATTCCTTTAATCAAGGCCATATCAATCTCCCTGATTCTCTGCATACACAGTTTTGTCAGTAATCCACTGGGTATTCATTACCATTTCCAGGAATCATGCTTTAGGCAGTGACTGCCAGCAAATTCTAGTTCTGAAATCAAGGCAGTTCTGCAGGCTGATGGAAAAGGAATTCTTCAATAACTTCAATTGGTATAAAAGTTCTTAATTTTGTGATGCAGAAAGCAAGGATGTTGTCCCTGTGCCTGTCAGAGGCATCCTGGGATTAATCCAGACAGACTTCTTTTATTGTTAGATTTTTTGTTCTGTGGCTAGGTCTGGCCATAAGTGACTGAAATTTTATTAATGCATGTGATGGGTTTATATTTTTCGAGTGGCAATTCAAGCAGATCAGGCTTCCCTTTACTGTTGAAAAAGAATTTATAATAAATAGTAGGAATATATTTGCATTAAACACTCCTTCCACCTGAAGAGCCTGTCTGTCTCTTGAGGTCTGAAGGCAGTAACAATCTTTGATACCTGTTTGTCATGTGCAATTCATAGAACTTTTTTCTGATTGTAATTTTGTCTGCAGGTTCACGAGGTGGCTATGGAAGAGGTGGGGGCTTCCAGGGTAGAAGTGGGGAACCCAAAAATGGTGATTGGGTTTGTCCTAACCCGTAAGTGTCATTTTAATCAGGGTGGAGTGTTCCATGGGTGCTTCATCTTCACAGCTCAGTCTGGGGAATCCTTGTCTGTTCCAGGTCCTGTGGCAACATGAACTTCGCTCGCAGGAATTCCTGCAACCAGTGTGGGGAGCCCAGACCAGAAGACTCACGTCCATCAGGAGGTGTGCAAAAACAACTACACCCCTTAAATGTTGAAAGTGTTCCTATCATCTGATTCTTTCTGAGAAAGCTGATGTATTTGTGTGTTTTTGCCCAGATTTCCGTGGGAGAGGTGGCTATGGAGGAGAGCGGGGCTATCGAGGGCGCGGCGGCCGAGGAGGGGACCGGGGAGGTGGCTATGGGGGCAAGATGGGAGGAAGGTAAGAGGAGTCTTTGCCTTTGCTTGGCTGTGGGATTGATAGGGACTGTGGGAAAAGGCTTGTTTATGTGTGCAAGTATAACTGCCATGAAAATACTAACTAGAGATAGGAACTTCCAGAGAGAATCACTGTTGAATTTTGTGGATGTTTCTGGATGAGGCTCTCTATAAACACAGCAGCACACAGACGTCATTGTAGAAATGTTTGACTGAAGGGACTGTTTGTTATTTGCTTCGTTAGTTACTTGCTTAGAACCTTTTCTTTCCCTTCCAGAAATGATTTCAGAAATGATCAACGCAACAGACCATACTGAAGACCACTGTGAATGTTTTGTTTGTCTTCTTGATGCGTTTGATAGTGAAATTGCCTGCAGCTTCACCCATGGCCTCTTTCGATAGTGGAATTGAGTGAAACTAGATTTTTATTTTGGTGGGAGGGACTGGGGTGGTTTGGGAGGATTTTTTTTTAAGCAAGACATTGAAATTTAATCCTAATTTCCACATTCTCCTCTTTTCTTCCCCCCCTGCCCCCATACCTTTTCAACAGGCCCTAAGAAGGAAAAGGATAAACTGTAAAATATTGCCAAAATATGAAGTGTTTTGTAATACAACAATAAATGCTGATTGTTTTATTTGTGAAATCTTACTGTTTCACAGTTACTTGAATGGAATGTGTTTCCTTACATATTCCCAGTGTTCCTGTGGTATGGCTTAAGCAGTAAATAGGCATTTGTTTGGAATGGCATTGCAGCTCTGACCTGAGCTCTGTGCGTTCACAAAATCTGCAGTCAGGTCAGTGATGAGCCTCCTTGCTATCCATATCCTCTCTCCTGGATTTGCAGACTTGTCCCCTGCTCCTTGCCTTTTTCCCTCTTGTGGTGCCTGCAAACCTGCTTTGGTTGCCCTGCACCCTGAGGGGAGCAGGCAGACAGCAGTGTGAGTGTGTCCTGCTGCTGCCAGGGGGCAGAACAGCTCAAAATCCAAGCTGGGATGGCTTAAAACAAACGTGATTTGCTACATCTTGCTGTACTTGCTGCTTTTGGAATGTGGATGGTGGAAACAAGTGTTAAGTGCAGCTGCTTCGTCCTGGAAGTCAGATGCAGGTGAGGTTCAGTATGTGCATTGTGAGCATTTGGGATTGAGCTCTGCAGCCAAGGGAGAGGAGAGGAGAGGAGAGAAGGGAGGTTAATTATCCCTCCTGCTCAGATAGATCACTGCAGAGGTGAGCAGTCTGAGAAGGTGGCACTGCCCCACTCAGGTCATGGCAGTGCTGCCTCTGCATCACAGGCCTTTGAGAGAGACCCTATGGCTGTCCAACATTCCAGTGGGCAGCACTATAAATACAAGTTCTTGGGGTCTGTGGTTATACCTGGGCATAGAGTTGGGCCATGTCTCACTGAGAAATGAACAGGAATGGCTTTTGTTAAGGTTTATGAGCCACCTCCCCAGCTTGGTGTATATTGATGGTCATGGTAACAGTTCAAACCACCATTAGCCAGGGTTGTAAATGTGATGAGTGCTGGGCCTTTTTCAGGTTTCTCCTGGAAAGCATCTGCTCTGTTAGAAAAGGCATTTGTCACAGATTGTGGTCACCTTGTTGCTCTTAAAACAGTGGAATTTGAGGTATATATGTAACTAGTGACAGTATGAAATCCAATGTATGGCATGTGAGGGTTCAAAGTTGATCAATTCAGTATCTGTTGTTTTGCTAGCCTAGAGAAGTTGGATGCTGCTGGTTTTGAAGCTGGAGTTACTGTTTGGAGGGAAGAGGCTAGAGGGTGCTCTTGCCCACTCTGTGCTGGCAGATGCAGGAATGGTGCCAGCTGGATAGGATGGAAAGAAAGCAGGAATCAGCTGCTGAGAATAGCCTCAGTATCCCTGCTGAGGTTTGTTCCCCAGCAGAGCTGACACTTTGCACTCCAGGGTGCAACTGGAGCCCTCAGAGCTGGGCACAGAATTGGGAATGGCTGAGCTGAGCAAAACCCAGGGCTGGGGCAGCATCACCCCTCTGCTCCCTGCAGTTCCCTGGTGGGGCTCTGGCTTTTCCCTCCTGGAGAAGGGCTTGGAGGTTCAAAGAGCTGGTGCTTCCAGTATGGGGAGTAACAGTTGTAGCTGCCAGTTCAGCTTCCAACCCTGCTTTCTCCCCCAGGCTAAGAGCACTTTCCTCTTCAGTCACTGCCCACGATTACCAAGTAGATGAGTCTTCAAGTGAGCCACAAAACTGGAGCTGTCACCACCTTCTCAGCTTTTCCAGCCTGGCAATGATGCTGAGCACTTGTTTATGTTCTGTTCTACACTGGGGCAAAACAACCCGAGTTCTTGCATGGTTTTTAAGACACCTTCAGCAGCTGCTTGGTCTTTCAGAAAATCAGCAGGACATAGAAACTGGCTCGATGGGTTGTTTTACTTGCCTTTGGTGCAGTGAGAGTTAAATTAGCTCAGAGAGGCCTGGGAAGATTTTCTGTAAAACATATAAACCCAGATGATGGTTTAACTATGTCATTGCCCTTCAACTACTTCTGCCAAGTCCTTTGGTCCTGCAAGTTTTCTCCACAGATGCCTAAAGTTTGCCAGGACTTTAACTGAAGTTAAAAGGAAAGTAAAAAACTTTAAAAATACAGTATATTAAGGATTGAATTAATTATAGTTCTTCCCAGTGCTGTGTGAGGATTTGGCAGGATTTCCTATAATAAAATTACAGACTAAGGAGGGATAGGACAGTAGATCTGTCCTGTCAGGAGGTGGAAAACCAGGAGAATCTGTCTCAACAGAAAGGAGCAGTTTGGGTTGTTCTCAGCATAGCTGGGAGCTCTGATCTGCCTTCATCTCTATGCTCCATCTTCCAATAATACATTTTCTCAGTGGCAAGGGTTTCGTTTTGGAAATCAGTCCTGTGTGGAATGCTAGTGGTTTATTTATAAAAACAGGTCTAGCACTTGCCAAGCTCAACAAACACTTGGTGGAGGAAAGAAGGATGCCAATGCAGGAGTGGCATGTGATCCTTAGAGAGCTGAAATGCCACTCCTATATAAAATAGTAGCTAAACATTTTCAGAGACAAATAGTTTCCATGCCGGGCCTCTGCAGCCAAACCCACCTCACCCTCAGAAGAAATGCAACTTTAAGTTGCTCAAATACCACAGTCCTAAAGAGAGATATGGGGGCAATGACTGAAGCCAATCTCTCAAGTCTCCAGGAGTTTGAGGCCAGGATCCAGCCAGTGCTGCTTTGCCTAATCTAGAACTGATAATTCCCATTTCCAGGGTAACAGAGCCCATGTGATGATGTCCCAGTAGATGATGTTGCTAATGCTGCTGTAGCAGTTGTTTGTAAAGCTGCTGTAATAAAACACAGCTGTCAGAATGCACTCAGAACTGCTTAAAACCCCTTTTCATACCAAGGTGATGATGTTTGCTGGATCTCAGGTGCCACCCTGATCCTAGAAAGACATGCATGTTTTTGGCTGTTAGCCAAGCAAATATCAGTGAGATTCAAACTGCTGCAGCAAATTGGTGTGTTCAGGGGAGGGCTCATCAGCTGGATGCAGCTTCTTGACCTCATGGACTTCCAGAAACTCCGCACACAAAAGGTAAAGCCAAGGGAAGTCTGTGCGGACTTTGCATTTTCTCTTTAACACCCTTGTGGTGAGTGTCTGTTCCTGGCTCTGTTTGAGACAGGATACTGAGCAAAACAGACTTTCTAACACATTTTAAGGACACAGGAAAGTCCTTTGACCTGTGAGAACTTAGTGTGTGTGAATGAAGTTCCCAGAAAACTGTCTGAGCAGAAAAGCTTCACTCTTGTGACAACCCAAGGAACGTTAAGCTGCTCATGCCTTGGTAAAGAATTTGACTCTTGCAAGCTGGAGTTGGGAGGGAAAGCTGTGACTGTGCCAGTCTGACCCAATCCAAAGTCTCAGCTCTGGCCACTTTCCAGCAGCAGGATGAGGATTTTGGGCATTGCCTGACAACAGCACCCACTGAGCCATCCTGCTGCTGTACAGCAGCAAACATCTGAAGAAGGGCTGTTCTCAAGAGGATGAAAGGGAAGAACTTGAACCCATTCTCACTGCAGAGCTTTGGAGGTTTTTGGTGGTAGGTTCTTGCATCACATCCATCTTGGGTAGGAACTGCAACAGAGGAGTAATGGGGTTGCTATTTGCTTATCAGTTCTGATAAACACTCGGAGCTGCTCTGAGACAGCTCACGTCACAAGAGCTGTTTCATAATGTTGGTTTATGAACTCTTGGATCTCACCTCAGACAGGGATCCACTGGTGCCTCAGCTCTTCTCTCTGCAGTGCTCAGCTGCTCTTTATGTGCCCCTATGGACAAACCAGCCTCCCCCATTCCAGACCCCACACCTGTGGTAGTGGCCTTTAGTTCTCTGTGATGTTTACAGGTCAATATGCAAATGGTATTAAATTAGGAACACTGGATCTCCGAGCTGGGAGGTGTCTTTAGGAAATTGAGCTCAGTGAGTGCACTGAGGTCTTTTGAGTTAAACTGAGAGGAGAAGGGATTTTCTCTAGAAACCCAAGAAATCAGGAGTGATTAGGCAACCAGAGCTTGTAGGAATCTATTTATCATGCTCTTTGTGAATATTTTACTACAAGATTTTGTTTGTTCTCCGCCACAGGCTTGACTTGTCAGGTTTCAGTTTTGGGGTAGAAGTTACAAGCACTGAAATTTTTTTTGCCCTATTTCTGATCTTTCACCTAACACTGAAAAATCTGGAAATCTGTCCACCTTTCCGTGAGATAATATTTCTGTTCCTGATACCACTCTGATTGCAGCAGCTGGATAAACATCTTTATACTCCCAGCCAAAAGCCTGCAGAGAACTATGATTTGGCATCCCCAAGGCTGGGCTGAATTCTTCTCCATCTGAATGCCAAAACCCCTGAGGACCGAGGCAGCAGCCCCGGGAAATGCCCGGTCGGAAAGCTGGCGGCTCCAGGGGCTGCAGGTGCCCTCCCAGACACTTCCCCACAATACAATGAGCAGAGGAGGGAGTTTCCTGCTCCTGCTGGAGCCCAGCCAGTCACTTTCTCATCATCCATATTCTTAAGTGGAAGAGCAGATGGATCAGTTGCTTCCTAGATACGACGCAAACACGGATGCGTTTGCAGACAGAGCTGCTCTTGTTTTGAAAGGAAGCATGAGGCTGACCTGTGTGAGGAGCAGCCGTCCCTTGGCTCTACCTCTGCCAGGGCTGAGTATTCCCCTCACACCATCCCTCAGGCTGTGCCAACTGCCCACTGTGCTCTTCAGCAGCTCCTCAGTCAGTTCTTGCTGGCCCAGCCCCAAAACTTTCATTTCTCCCATATTTATTATCTTATAGCTCAGTGACTTCCCTATTTTTCCATGTTATGTGTATCACTTTTTCTCTCCTTCAAATCCTGCTTCCCTTCCCTACATCTCTGTCCAGCTGTAAAGCAGTGTCACAGGCTCTCTGCAACTCTCTTCAAGCTGCACTCAACAGATGCTTCTGTAACTTCTGGTTTTGGCACGATTAAAAAGTGGAGGAAGGCGCCTGGGAGCTTTAAAATAGGTGTGGGGTTAAAGCTGGCATGAAAACAAAAGCAGACACAAGTCACATCCTATTTTTTCCCCTTGAACCAAAGTAGAATCAAAACATCCTATTGCTTTAGTCAAATTAAAACAAAATAGTCAAACAAAATACCGCTGTGAGTAAACAGAGCTGTTGACTTGTCACTGCAACCCTCGAGATCATCAGCTGTGTGTGAGCTGCAGGAGAGCTGTGACACTGGCAGGAGTGCACCAAACAGCCCTCCTTGCTCACTGACAAATACATCCCGTGCTTGGCAGGGAGATTTAAGCAGAAAGAGTGTAAACCACAACCCTGGGAGTGCAAATCACAATCCTGAGAGTGTAAATCACAACCCTGGGGGTGCAAACCACAACCCTGAGAGTGTAAATCACAGCCCTGAGAGTGTAAACCACAACCCTGAGAGTGTAAACCACAACCCTGGGAGTGTAAACCACAACCCTGAGAGTGTAAATCACAGCCCTGAGAGTGTAAACCACAACCCTGAGAGTGTAAACCACAACCCTGAGTGTGTGGTTATTACGAAAAGCTTGAGAGAGCACTGCTCTAATGTGTAGATTTTGCCAGACCCCCTGAAGAGGGGCTGCACTGCTGGCCCAGCCTTCTGTGTTGCAGAGCTCATGGCACAGAGACCCCCGGCCTCCAAACCCTGCATCCACGTGTGCTGGATGAACACAACTTTAGGAAAAGCTGGAATTGCTTTCTCCTCTTTTCACAGCTTCACACCGGGCAGCGCCACTGTCCCGCCTGGCCCAAGGAAAGACGCACCGGCAGCGGGATGCTCCCGGGGGCGGGGGCCAGGGCATGCCCGGGTCATTGCCCCGAGCAGGGACAGCCCCTCCGCTCGGTGCCGCTGCCGGAGCCCGGCCCTCGGCCGGGGCTGGGGCTGGGGCCGCCCCCGGGGCCGGGGCGGGGAGAGGCGGCTGGGGCGGCGGCGGGAGCGGAGCGGAGCGGCGGGAGCGGAGCCGGGATGGCCGGGACGCTGCGGGCCGCCCTGGCACTGGGGCTGCTGGCAGCTGCTCAGCCCGCACCGGCCACGGGACAGCGGCGGCAGGCAGAGGTAGGAGCGGCACCGGCACCGGCAGCGGCGGGGAGGGGCGGGAGCGTGTTCTGGGTGTGTGCGTGTCCCCGCTGAGTCCGTGCCATAGATGTGCCCCCGCTCTGGATGTGGCTGTCCCTGGGGTGCCCATGCCATAGGTGTGCCCATGTCCTGCCAGGTGTGCGCATATCCCTGTGTGCCCGTGCCATGGGTGTGTCTTTGCTCCGGTGTGCCCGTGTCCCTGGTGTGACTGTCCCTGGTGTGACTGTGTAACAGGTGTGTCCATGCCCCAGGTGTCACTGTGTCCCTGGTGTGCCCATATCCCTGTGTGCCCATGCCGTGGGTGTGTCTTTGCCCCAGGTGTGCCAGTCCCTGGTGTGCCCGTGTCCCTGCTGTGCCCATGCCATAGGTATGAATGTGTCCCCAGGTACATCCCCACCACAGGTGAGTGCCCACGAGCTCCTGACACCTGAGCCTCCACGTGTGTCCTGGGTACCCGCAGTGTGTGTGGCACAGGTGTGTGGCTGTGCCATAGGGTTGTGTTGGAATGCCAGGGTGTGTGGTCTCATGCACTTGTGTGGCAGAGAATCACAGACTGGTTTGGGTTAGAATGGACCTAAACTCATCCCATTTCACCCCCTGCTGTGGGCAGGGACACTTCCACTAGCCCAGGTTGCTCCAAGCCCTGTCCAACCTGGCCTGGAACACTTCCAGGGATGGGGCAGCCACAGCTGCTCTGGGCACCCTGTGCCAGGGCCTCTCCACCCTCACAGAGAAGAATTCCTTCCCAATATCTAATCTAAGTCTGCCCTACTTCAGCTTCAGCCATTCCTCTTTGTCCTATCTCTCCTTGCCCTTGTCCAAAGTCCCTCTCGAGCTCTCTTGGAGCCCCTTTAGGCACAGGATGGGGCTCTGTGTGTCCCTGGAGCCTTTTCTTGTCCAGGCTGGAACACTCCAGCTCTCTCAGGGTGTGTGCAGGTGTCTCACAGGTGATGTGCACCTGCAAACTCACCCTGCCACACAGCTCCAGCAACAGAACTCATGCACGAGGAAACCTTCCCATCACTCAGAGTATCAGGAGGGGACAAAAGCCAGTCCTTCCTCTGCCTGCCTCTCCCCAGGGCTGTCCCCATCACCTGTGTTTGGATTTCTTCTGTTTGTCCTGCTGTCATTGTCACCCTGTGCCACCGTCCATTCCTGTTTGTTTTGGGAGGACGAGGTATGAGATTTGGCCGGTGAACAAATTTTTTTCTTGTTTAGGCCTCAGTCCAGTGTACATTTGCACAAATGCTTAATTTTCAACCCCAGCCAGCAAGTCCTGGTGAATTAACTGGGATTTTGAAGACATGCTCTGAGAGGAAAAGGGCACAGAAATGCTCAGAGGCTTGTTTTCATGTGCATTGTTTTCTTCTGCTGGGAGATGCTGCTTCAGAGAGGTCATTAAGAGTTGTGCTTTTTCCACTGTGCACAAACCTCAGCCCAGCCCCTCATGCCACCTGGAGAAAATAAATCTGCAAAGATTTTCATGCTCAGAAAACCAATAATTTAAAATTCACTTTAAAAAGAAAGTAAACTGATTGAGAACAACTGGTTTAACAATCCAAACTTTCTACCTTTCAGCCTTTCTACCCCTCATTAGTGCCTTCTGAGTTCTTTTCCCTTGAAGCTTCAGAACAGATCCCAGAATTGTGGCAGATCCCTCGTGAGGAGGTGCTGGGCAAGTGACTTTTCCTGCCTCAGTTTCCCCAAGGGGCTGTGCTGTGCTGGCCAGAGACTTTGGGACAGCACACACAATGGAAATGCAAAGACTGGGGTGTGGAACTAGCCTAAATAAACTGGGCAGTTAATTTTCTTTTAGGAGGAAGCTGAAATTCTCACATAACATCAAATAGTTCTTGTGACTTGTGGCTTTCAGAGCACTTCCAGGCTTTGGTTCTAAAGCTTTTTTTAAAATTCATTTTAAAAAGCCACAGTTAACAACAATAGGTTGTGTAAACTTTGAGGCATAAGGCTGTGAAAGTTGTGTGCTTTTCCTGGCTGGTGCCCATGTTTTCACTGCATCCATATCAATTGCAGTTTAAAAATACACATTAAAAAAAAAAAAAAAAGGAAAATTAGAAAATTTAATTTGAAACATTTGTATGTGAAATCATCTTATCATCTACAGCTAGGAGAGGGCCCAAATGTAAAGAGCACATTGTTTGGCAGGGCTGGTGTCTGGCTGAGCTGTGCTCAGACAGCAGCTGGGGGGGTGGCAATGCCCGAGATTCCCTGATCCCTGGGGAATTGTGTAAAATACACAGAGCATGTGAGATCTCAGCCCGTGGTGGGAGTGAGGAGCACTATGAGGTGCTGGTGGAGCCAAGGACAAAGGACAATGAAGTTCCTGCAGAGATTTGTGTGAGAAGCTCCAGGTCTGTTTTGGTGGAAATAAAAACTGGGGAGAAATTTGAGAAAAACAGGGAACAGGAATAGAGAACTGGACTAATGGACTGAATAATTATAATTTTGGATTTTTTTTTCCATTTTTTCCCCCTGTCCTGCCTTTCTTCCCATCTTGCAGCATCTGGTACACACGGACTTCTCCCCTTTATCAAACCAAAGTCTCACATTTCGGGCTCTGGGCCGTGTTTGTGCTGGGAAATGCTCCAGTGTCCGGCTGAGCTGCTTTAGGGAGCGAGTTGGGATGCAGGATGCTGAGCACAGCTGGATGGAGGGAGGGTCCCGGGTACCACGCAGACACGGTGGGGCTCGGACGCCAGAGCATCCCACGTTTTCCTTCTGAAATAAAGAGGAAAAATCCTCCTTCCTGTAAAAAATCCCCTCTGTTCAGCCTCAGCACGGCGATGGAAGGAGAGGTGGAGAGGAGGAGGAATTTCCTCTTCGAGGCATCCCTGGGCTCTGCAGCACCCATGGGACTGCGGATGTGGCCCGGCAATCCCCCGGTGTGATTTACACCCCGTGAGTCACCGCAGCACGAACAGCCCGGCTTTCTTCCTGCTTCTCCCCCAAAACAATCCCCACTTGTTAGGGCAAATATCGCCCGCCGGGCAAGGAGCCGCGGCCCCGGCAGCGGGGCCGGCGCCTTCCCCCGGCTCCCACCCCGGTGGAGGGCACGACTCGTTTCCTTTCTCTCCCCAGACACGAAAACACAACCAGGCTGCGTGACCGAACTGGTTTGTCAGCCGCTCTGGTATTCGCAGGGGAAGGTTTGGCCAAGCCCGGTGTTTTTCCCTGTTTTCCTCAAGTGTTTTTGTCGCGTTCAGGAGTTTTGGTGCTGCGGGTGGTGTGGGGTGCTGGGGGTGCCAGGGCAGAGCTGCCAGCTGCTTCCCAATGAGTTATCATAGAATCATGGATTGGTTTGGGAGGGACCTTAAAGCTCATCTCATTCCACCCCCTGCCATGAGCAGGGACACTTCCACTAGACCCAGCCACATCCAAAGGGTTAGTGAAACCAGGAGGGGGTTTAGCTAGACCTGGCTTACTGCTTCTCAGCTTTAGAAGATCGAGTGTGAAAATAAAAGGAGTTTAGAAGACCCCAACTCTGCATCCTTAGTGGTAAGTGGGTTATTTGCTGTTAAAGTAGATTTTTAGGGGTGGTAGGCGGGACAGGAGATTCCTTCAGGCCCGGGTTAGGAACAGGGGAACATCCGAGCAGGCAGACGGGCTGGGGGCTGTAACCACGCTCCTTCACCAGGACAGAAAATCAGCTGAGATTTCGCTGCCTTTTCAGCGGGAGGACAGCCAGGCTCTGTGCTCGCTAATGCCCCTTCTCGTGTGTCTATAGATATAATATTTATGGAGATACTTACACACACACTTAAACAAAAGCGGCGCGGGGATTCTGCCTGAGGCTTTGCAGGGATGAGCAGAAGCGAATGAGCATTTTTAATTGATGTGACATCTTCTGGAGGCAGCTCGCAGGCAGCAGGGGCCCGATGGACAGGAGGAGCCGCTGCTCCTTCTGTGACCACCCCAAAACACGCCCCAGGCTCTCCTAGTGTGTGTGCTGGAGGAAACTGAGGATGAAAAGCAGGAGCCACTGTGCCCATTTTGGTGGCGAGATGATGTGGGATGAGCCTGGGGATGCTGGAACCAGGGTTTAGAATCCACCTGGGCTGTCTCATGATTTAAAACAAAAGGTGCAGCTTGTGGTGGCATCCTGTAATCATGACACAAAACCCTTCGGCAGGGTGGGATCTCTTCCCTGCGCTGCGGGGGATGGAGGAGACAGAGGGGATTTGTCCCCGGCAGAGCAGAGGGACCAGGGTCAGCAGGAGCTCAGTGTGAGGCTTCTCCGGTACTTGGCTGGTGGAAAGGAGCCAGAACCGGCGTGTCTGGAGGGGAGGGCAGGCAGGAGCCGAGCCTGCTGTCTCGGCACTCTCGTTATCCCCGTTTCCAGGCAGGGAGGACTAATTGTATTTGCTGCTGGCTGTCTTCCACATTGTGGATGCTTGTGGTCGAGGCCAAGGTGTTTCCTTGGCTTTAGCCAAGGCAGAGATGATTTCCAGGGTTGCAACAGGCTCCATCCCCATCAGAGCCCTGGGATGGGAAGGGCCCCTCTGTCTGCCCCAGACTCCTCCCGCTGTCCCTGCTGCAGCCCCGGAGGATTCTCTGCCCCAGCACTGGCTCCCAGGCAGCCCAGGCAGATCCGTCCTCCTCTCCCTCCCTCACGCACAGAGGGAGCTGGGCATATTTCATATTAATGTTTCTCTTCGTTTCCTGCTGTTTTTCTTTTCCCATTGTATGGAAAAGAGCATTTCCCCATCTGGGGCAGGAGGGAGGGGGCTTTCCCAGCACGGCCAGTCTTTACATTGCAGCCTCTGGAGAGATTTAATGGGCTGGTGCCAGATTCCAGCCAGCCCTGCCAGAGCCTGGGGGGTTGTGCAGTGCTGGGGGAGCCTTGAGCACTGGTTTGGGCACGGGACACCGTGGCATGGGGCTCTTGGGTTCCCCTGGACCCCAAAAACTCCTTGGATTTGTATGCTCTGTGCTTGGATAAATACCTGATGGAGTGGGGAATCAGCACATCCCTCTCCTGTGCTTCCAGGACCATCCTCACCTTTAGCTGACAGTAGATATGTCTAGAAAACATAATAAAATTTCTCCTGATAGTTTTGCAGTTGGAGAGTTGGTACCTGTGTGTGAGAGCCTCAATGTGGCACAGGCCAGAAACCACAGAGAAAATGCAGCTTTGCTTGGACTTGCAAAGCTCAAGGAGCTCTGGGCAGGAATGATAAAGCCAGTGGCCTCTGTGCCTTCTGGTGCTGCTCAAGAGCAGCTGCTGGGACAGGGGTTGCTTTTTTCACTGTGCACCTGACATGTCCAGATGGGGTTTCAAGCCTTCATGAGATCATGGTGAGGAAAAACCATTTTCACGCTTTAAGGATGGGATTGTGTTGAGTTACAGGCAAGGAAAGAGCTTCAGGTTGTGCTGAGTGAATGCAAAATTGTGTTAGGGAAGGTTCAGACCATGATGTGAGAGCCAGGACTTTCCATCTGAGTGTTCTCAGCTCACATTTATCTGCAGTGATGTCACCACTGGGATCTTCACCCTGCACCCTTATATGTAACTGGTGATTTTGTGCTTCTGGAGGAGAACTTTATAAAAATACAAGCACAGAAAAAAAGGCCAGATTCCTTCTCCTCTCCAGATACCCTCAGAGGGCTCCAAGCCACCCCATCCCCAGGATGCTCTTCCATCCCCACATCCTCCATCCCTGCATGCTCATCCCGAGCTGCTGCTGGATTTTGCCTCCTGGTACCCCTGTAAATGTGGGGTTATCTCGGTGTGGCTGGGCAATGGCAAATCCAGGTTGGATAGTCCATACTGGGCAGAACTGTTGTGGCTTCTCCTGACAAACAAGCCAGTGCTCTCCCTGCTCTGTGGCACTTGTCTGATTTATCCTGTCTCACTGGACCAGTGTGAGGTGTCAGGGTGGCTCTGGCCATGCTCAGGCTCTTGCTGCTGCAGCCTGGTGCTGCTGGGATGAGGTGCTGGTGCCTCCAGCTGAGACAGGAGGCTTTGGTGGGAAAAACAGCCAAATTCTTTGTGTGGGGCTGAGCGAAGACCGTGTCCAGGCAGGAATCTGTGCAGGTCCTCTGCCGGAGGGGGATGCTCCAGGTAGAAGGGGAGTAAAGGAGGAGATGAAACTGGAGGAGATGAGGTCGGCAGAGCACACCTGGATGTGCCTGCCCTGCCCACGCGGGGGTGACGTGTTTGGGGATGACGTGAAGATGACTGTGCACGGCAAGCAGAAGGTTTGGGCAGGAGGAGGAGAGGGAGAGGCCCTGGCACAGCTCGGGAGTGCCACATCCACAGACCATTCCTGCTCCTGCCGGGTGACAGGGCCCAGGAAGCGCTGCTGCCTCCTCTGCAGGGACATGAAGGAGAACTGGGTCACCCACAGTCAGGAGCAGCACTGAGAGGAGGTCAACACTCCAAACGCCTCCTTTTCCCGGCCCTGGGATGAGCCAGGAGGGAAACAGCTTTAAAAACACTCGTTTTCCCAGAGGGCACCAGCCGTGCTATCTGGGTCAGCCCGCGGCACTCCCGGTGCTCAGCACAGCTCTCCTTTGGGATGCGGGGAAAGGAAGCCGCCACTTTCACTTTTTATTCTGATTATTATTCATTGCTGTAACTGCAGCTCTGCTGCACTAACAGGATGCTGGGCAGCTTGTTTGTCTCCTGCAGACATCCCTGGCGGCGGGGCAGGCGGGCGTGGAGCATTCCTGTGACCCCAGCTATTAACTCCTCCAAAAGCTGGGCAGCAGCCTGAGCCGTTTATTTTCTTTAACATACAATTTAAGTGCTGGAGCAAGTTCAGAGAGGCGATCTCCGTCCGTGTCAACGGCCGATAAGAAGAAGAATGGTTTGGCAAAGCGAATTGAGCCCGGAGCCTCCCCACTTTGCATCAGCACATCCTGCGTGGGAATGGGGGGAGGCTGAGCCTGACCCCATCTCACCCCGCCCTACCCATGGCCGCAGCACTTCGGCCTTTGTTGGAATCACTGCGTTGAGCCGGGGCGATTAGAGCTGTGGGTTTGGTCGCCTCTGGCTGCGGATGACATGGCAGCAGAGGTTTTTCCAGCTCTCTCTTTTCCTCCTACGCCTCCATCGCGTCGTGGCCAAAAACCCCAAGAGCCATCCAAAATGATGGGGAGGAGACACACAGGAACCTGCACGGGCGCAGGAGGTGCGGCTGCTGGAGGTGCAGAGCTCTCAGGGGCAAAACGAGTGGGCATTTTGGGTTTGCAGAGCTGTTTGCCACCTCATCTCCTTTCCTCCCGCTTCCCAAGCCAGCACGTGCTCTGAGCTGCACATTTCCCATTTTTTTTTCTTGCAGCTCTTCCTGGAGAAATACGGCTACTTCAGCGAGCCGGGGGCCGGCACACACAGCCCCGCCGAGTTCAGCGAGGCGCTGAGGTAGGAGCCTTTTATTGTACGCTGCAGTCAGAGCTGCAGGGATGCTGCCAGCACTCCGAGGGGCTTTTTTTGCAACCAGAGGAGTCTTCTTGCAGCTGGAAGCCCTCTGTCTCACGGTCTGATGCTAAAGCACAGCCAGTCCTTTTTGGAAAGGCGGGTCCGTGCCCGGCTCCCGCAGCTGGGTGCCGGCTGCTGGCACCCGGCTCTCGCTGCTTTATTTGCCTTTTATGGCCCGGTGCTCGCCTCGCAATAAAATCTGCGGGGAGGCCGAGCTTGGGGACGGCTGGGAGATGTCAGGGGGGCGATCTGCCAGCTCCTGCCTGGACTTCTCCTAAGGACATCACCTCGGCTCTGGGAGCATCCCGGGCCTGACCTTGCACAAAGCCAAATGCAAAGTTAAACGCGAAGTCAAATAACCGGAGTTGAAAACTGGAAAATGCATTTTTAGGCTCACCTATTTGCTTTTGCCCTGCTAGGAGGTGACTTACAGATCAGCTGTGGTTGCAGAGCCAAATCCTTGTTTTGCCAACGGGATGAAGTTCTGATGCTGGGGTCTGAAGCTTGTGGGGTGAAAATCCTGGCTCAGACATAACCAAACCCCCCCTCGGGGGTTCTGGGTGCTGATATCTCCCTTCCTTTCGCAGGGATTTCCAGCGGGTGACCCACCTGCCCCTCAGCGGGGTGCTGGATGCCCGCACCCTCCATCAGATGGCTCTGCCGAGGTGTGGCACCGAGGACGGGGACAGCCGGGCATCCCCCGGCCGGCGCCGCCGGCGCACGGCACAGCACGGTGAGAGCACCGGCACCGGGGCTCCCGGTGGGGTTTGGGTCTGGGGTGCTCGGCTTTCCCGTCCTGGACTCGTGGGGAAGCTGCTGTGGGTGGGAGGTGCAGCCCCACTGGCACAGCATCCAGCCCCGGACACACTTGGAGGTTATTTTTAAAGCTCTTTATTTTCAGTTGGTCTCTGTGGCTTGATGTCAGCAGTGATCAGAGATGTGACTCCCACTCGTGGGGGAATTTGGCTCTGGGGGTTGATTTTGCTCCTGCTGTGGGAGGCAGGACATGTCCCAGAGGGCACTCAGGTCACCATGGCCCCACACTCAGCTGTACTGGCATGACTTGGAGGGCAGGGACTGGCATGAGGTGAAATTATCTCCAGGTTTTGCTGACCTTTGGGACTTCTAATGCATATTAGGGACGCAGCAGTAACCAAAAACCTGCCAACACTTGGCTGCCTGACCCAAGAGTCTTTTCACCCATGTTAAGGGGTTTAATTCTGCTCCAAGCATCTTTCTGTTCTCCTGTGTGTCCAGGACTGGGCCTCTTGTCCCTTGGGAGCTCTCTTTGGGCTTGCAGATGAGTAACTGGATTCCTAGAGAGCAAGATTCCGGGGCCAGCTGTGCTTAGGACATGGGAAAAAGGAAGGGGAGATTAAGAACAGGCTCTGTGCCGTGTCAGGCTGGCTGTGCATCTGTCAGGGCTGGCAATGGACAGCCCCAGGAGAGCTCTGTCATCCTCCTCCAGCCTCTGGATTTCCTTCCAGAGCCCCAACATGCAGCATGTTCCTTGCAGGAGCCATCCTGTGCCCAGGACATGTGGGCAGAGCAGGAAGGACACAGAGCAGGAGATGGGCAAGCAGAAGCAGCCAGTGCCCTGTGGCTCATGGGGCTCCTTTTTGGGGATCACTTGTGTAGGTGGGTGGCAAGAGATGCCCAATGGCTCAAGGAAAGGGCAGAAAAGGGCTCAGTGTGGCACTGGTCATTGCTCTGGGGATCTGATGCCACAGGCAGCAGGGATAGGAGCAACACCACATCAGTAGCCAAGGGCTGGATGGGGACAGGGGGTGCCTGGTGGCACCAGCCAGGAAGGCTGGAGGCTTTGTGCTGTTTATCCTGCTTGGAGCAGGAAAACCTGGCAGCTGAGCCAGCAAAGTGCTTTGTTATCCACCCTTCTCCCAGCGGGATCTTCCCTGGGCAGCCTCTGTGTCCCTCATCCTGCTGGCTTGGGGCACACTCAGAGCCCAGCACGGGGGCTCCTCTTCCCGAGAGCCAGACTTGCCAACCCAGCCTTGCCCATCCTCTGGTGGCAGATGCTCTGCTCCTGTGGAGGGAAGGATGGGATGCCAGGCTTTGTTTTAGGGCTGCAGCCATCCAGGCAGCCTTCAGCTTTTGCTGTGCAGAGTAGGAGCTCATCTGTGTCCCTTAGGAGCTGGATGCCATCATTGCACTGACAAACAGTGGGAACTCATTCTGTCGCCAGGAGTGTGACCAGTTAGCCCAGAGTGTCCCCAGCCACGGGCTACTCAGAAATGGGGGAGAAGGAGGCAGAGCAGGGGTGGGATGTCAGGCGGGTTTGCTGGGAGGCTCAGCTCAGAGCCAGGGCAGTGAGCCCCAGCGTGCTGCCAGCCCTGTTCCCCCTGTTTTCCTGCACATCTGGAGCAGAGGCAGATGCTGGAGGTCTTTTCACCACTCCCACGCCTCAGCACCGGCTCTGGCACCCACATCCCCCTAGGGCCCCACGGCTTTTTTCCTGCTCCCAGATGCCTCCAGATAAATGTAATCCTAAGGCTCTGGGGTCCCACAGATGCTGAGGGGTGCTGGAGGAGGAGGAGGAGTAACAGGGTGCTGTGATGCTGCTCAGTGACTCTGAACTCTCATCTTTGCCTTCCTGTGTGGTAGGGGAGCTGGGGAGCTTAGGGGGAGTCACAAGGCTTGTCCCCTTCACCCTTGTCCCCATCTGTCCTGGTGGTATCAGGGCTCTGTCTCTCCTGAAAGCTTTTAAGGAAGCCTTGGGCACTCAGCTGTGCCCCCAAGGTGCTGCTGAGAGCCCTTCCCACTCTTTTGCCTTTGTCCCACCTTTTCAGAGGTGGATTGGATTCCTCTCCCTGAAATCCAGCCCTTGGACTGCATCTCCTGGACTCGGAGCTGGTTTCAGGTAGCAGACCTCCTAGCAGGGACCCATGCTGGATTTGGCTCTGGAGAGGATGATGAGCCAAAGGCCGAGCTCAAACTTGGTGCCACATCTTCTCCTCTCCTCAGAGAGGTTTCAGGGTTTGGTTGCAACTCCAGCCTTGGGTGGGAAGAAGGATTCAGAAGGATTTCATCACGGTGTTGCACCTGCCTCAACTTCCATCTTTGTCTTGGGAAAAACCACGACATTTCCATGAAGTTTTCCTCCAGCCAGGCAGCCCCTGGGTGGCAGGACGAGCCCAGGTGGCCGTTGCTGAGCTCGTCCCGTTGCAGGTGGGCGCTGGTCCAAGCGGCACCTGACGTACCGGGTGGTGAACTGGCCGTCCTACCTGCCCCAGCACGAGGTGCGCCTGGCCGTCAGAGCCGCCTTCGAGCTCTGGAGCAACGTGTCCTCCCTGCTCTTCTGGGAGGCACAGGACGGCCCTGCTGACATCCGCCTCACCTTCTTCCACGGGGACCACAACGATGGACTCAACAACGCCTTCGATGGGCCAGGTGCTGGTCGCTTCCCCCTTGTAAGCTTCTCTTTTACAACGTGGGCTCTTCCCTGGCAGGGAGGAGGGCTGGGCTTGTGACGGGCTGGGGGGTGGTGGAGGCTCTGCACTCTCTCTAGCCCAGTTTGCACCGGTTTGCTCTCTGATTTGGGATCCCCTCTCCCAGCTCTGCAGCTGAGGTCTGCCAGCAAGGCAGCTGAGATGTTCCTTATAGTCCCTCAAGGAGCCCTCCCCATTTGACAACACCCTCCAAACACGGGCTCCTCCGAAAAGACCTAAAACTGGCGCACATTTAGGCAAACCAGAGCTGCATGTGCCCACTGCTCCGTGGTCCCTGATGGCTCTTGTGTCCCCAGGAGGTGCCCTGGCTCACGCCTTCTTCCCCCGGCGAGGAGAAGCCCACTTTGACAGCGCCGAGCGCTGGTCCCTGCACAGCGGCAAAGGGCGAAACCTCTTCATCGTGGTGGCCCACGAGGTCGGGCACACGCTGGGGCTGCAGCACTCGCCCGTCAAGAGCGCCCTGATGTCCCCTTACTACAAGAAGCTCAGCAAGGATTTTGTCCTCAGCTGGGATGACATCTTGGCTGTCCAGAACTTGTACGGTGAGCCTGGCTTCCCTGAGCATCCCTCGGTTCCTCCAGGGTTGTTCTCTGAGATGGAAAGCGAGCAGTAGGCATGGGAGCAGGTCTCCAAAGGGCACAGGACTACAGCCACGTGGGCCTCATCCTTGTGTGTGGCTGGGGAGGAAAAAGCAGGAGAGGTGGGACAGGTACCAGGGCTCCAGGGCAGGGAAGGTTGGATTTGCTGCCCACTTGTCTGCTGGTGCATGTTTATTGGGGTACCAAGGGATTTTTGCCACCATCATATAGAGTGGGATAGAAATTAGACAGTGGGACAAGGAGTCTTTGGAGTCTTGGGAGTCTCAGCCCTGTGCTCTGGGAAAAGTTGTTTCTCTGCCCTTTCTCCGGACTCATCACCCCTTGTTCCATCCCAGGAAAGCCCTCCAAGGGCTCGGCCATCCAGCTCCCAGGAAAGGTCTTCACTCACTTCCAGGACTGGAACATGGACATTTATGGCAGGGACCGACAGAGGAGCCTCAGCACCTACTACTGCCACTCCTTCTTCGATGCCATAACCGCGGGTGGGTGCTGGCCAGTGTGACCCTCTCCCAGAACGTGCACCCCTACCCCTTGTCCCAGTGCTGCTGCAGCTCCCAGGGTGGGAAAGGTGGGTTTGACTGGTCCACAGCTCCTGGCACTGGTGGCATCACTGATGCACAGTGATGCACCTTGAGGGCACAGCAATGTGTCAGGAGCAGGGAAAACATCCTAAAACTTGGGCCATGGCAAGAATTAATGACTGCAGGAGCTCAGCTGTGCAAGATAAGCCTCGAAGTGTGGTCAGCATTTATCCTCTCATGGCTGGAGGGGAGGCAATGAGTTATGGAAGCTGAGGGGATGGCTGGAAAGGCAGGAGGAGGCATCCAGACCCTGAGGGTCCTCAAAGCCTGCATGGGGAGGAGAGAGGAGCTGGGCAGCAGTGGGGGGTGGTTCAGTAAAATTTCTTACCTGGGGCACCCTCCCTCTGCCTCACAGATGGGGATCACAACCTCTACATCTTCAAGGGCAGCCACTACTGGGTGGTGTCAGCCAGTGGCAATGCCAGTGACCCACAGCCACTGCAGCCACGCTGGCCCGGCCTCCCTGCCAGCATCGACGCCTGTGCCTGGTCCCAGCTGAGTGGAAAATTCTACTTCTTCAAAGGTGGGTGAGGGGGCAGGGGGCTCCCCTCGGGGCTGCCACTGCTCCTGCCTGTGCTGTGGTTGGAGCCACACAACTCCTGTTTGTGTCCCCTCCCACTGGTCCCCTCCCAGTGCAGAGCTGGGCCATTGTCCTGGGTGTGCAAAACCCTGTGCTCGATGCCCTGTGATGGATGGATGCCCTGGCAGCCACATCACCTCCTCGTGCCTCAGTTTCCCCATCAGGAGAGCAGCACTCACTGGGGTGTCTAAGCAAATCCAGGTGCAGTGGCTGGTCTTGGGGAGAAAATGCTCCCCAAAACACGAGGTGCAGAGGAGTGCGTGGGGGTTTCATGGTGCACATGGACCCCTGTGTTGTGCCTGGAGGCTGAGCTGCCCTGGGAGCTGAGATATCATCCATAAACTACCCTGGGAGCTGGGATATCGTCCATGAACTGCCCCAGGGGCTAGGATACCATCCATGAACTGCCCAGAGAGCTGGGATAAACTGCCCAAAGAGCTGGGACACCATCCATGAACTGCCCAAAGAGATGGGATACCATCCATAAACTGCCCAAAGAGATGGGATACCATCCATAAACTGCCCGGCAGCCAGATGAGGAGAGGAAGGTCAAACCAGGCAGTCTGGCTGCCAGGGTCAGCCCCAGCTTTTAATGGAAAGCAGTCACTGGTTGCTCAGAAAAGGGGCTTTGTGCTGCAGCTGGGTGAGAGCCAAAGCCCCTCTGCCTCCCCAGCCCTCGCCGCTCCCTCCATCCTCCCCAGGGCTGCGTCAGGCTGTGCCGTGTGAGCAGAAAGGGGCTTTTGTCTGCCCTGTTGTGGGGACAGGGTGCTCTGGGGACAGCCAAGCCACCGGTCCCCGTTGCAATTCCTGCTGCAGCGCTGGCTTGGGTGTCCCAGTCTCGGTTGGGTCCGTTTCTGTCTGTCCCATTCGCTGTGCAGGATCAGGGGGTGGTTTGCCAGGAGCAGCATGATGGTGGCCCTGCTCTGTCCCTGGTGGTCCCTTTCCATGCCTTCAGGCCCCTGAGCAGCCGTGCCTCAGTTTTCCCCCAGCCTGGTCCACAAGCAGTGGTTCTGGTTGGGTCACCTGTGGGATGGATGTCACTGAGTCCCACGGCCGGGTCTGCCCACATCTCCTGGAGCTCGTCCTGCCACAGACCCCACTGGGCTGTGCTCTAACCCCTCCCTGTCCCCCCAGGTGGCCGCTGCTGGCGCTACACAGGCTCCGAGTTGGAGGCAGGATTTCCCCAAAAATGCAGCGCCCTGGGGCTCCCTCGGCACCCGGACACGGCGCTTTATTTCCAGCAGCTCCGGCGGCTCGTCCTCTTCAAAGGCCCCAAGTACTTCGTGCTGGGCGAGGAGCCGCTGGGCGTGGAGCCCTACTACCCTCGGAGCCTGCGGGACTGGGCAGGGCTGCCCCCGGGCACGGCCGGGGCTCTCACCCACCGCGACCGCTCCGTCTACTTCTTTCGGGATGAGCACTACTGGAAATTCGACCAGGATAAGCTGAAAGTGGTGGCCACCGGCAAATGGGCCACGCAGCTCGCCTGGATGGGCTGCTGGGATGCCAACAGTGAGCAGGTTCTTTTCTGATGGGGTGAAACGGGGCTCTGGACCTCAGCTCGCTCTGCGCTGCCTGGATCCCGCTTTGTGTGACTCTGTGCTCCTGTCTGAGGATGGTCAGGCAGGGGCTGGCTGGAGCTGTGGGATGGTGGAGCAGTGACCCAGCAAAACTCGGATGCAGCTGGGACAGGTGTGCCACAGCCAAGTGGCCTGGAGGCTTTGGGACACAGTATTTTTTTAAAAGACCACCAAAAAAACGAACAAAAAAAGTATGAACCATGGAGACTGCAAACACACCCATTTCTGTTAATTTTCAAGATATTGTTACACATGTTTTTCAAAACAGTACTGGGGTTTGGTGATACTTTTTGATATTTTTGCTAATACTTGTTGATATCTGTCATTTTCCCTCCATCAGGAGGAGAAGTGTCTCCCTGCTGCTGGCTTTGCAGTTTGGATGTTTTTAAAAAACAGACTCAGAACGTTTCCTGCTTAAAACTACAAGAAAAAAGACATTTGGACAAACATTTGGGTCCATGTGGAGCTTTGCCCCTGCTGTTTGTTCAGACCCCAGGGTATGGAGGGCTGGGGATGCTTTGCTGGCTGTGCCCACATCCCAGTGCTCTGCTGAGGCACCAGCTGGGATTTTGGGGCTGAAATCAGAGGGGTTTGGTGTAGAGGTGGAGGGAGAGGGGAGGCTCAGCTGAGCTGCTGGCCGTGTCCCTGTGCTGCTCACAGCCAGCAGGAGCACTGACTTTCAGATGGGTTTGGGGTGCCTGGCTGGGTTTTCCAGTGTCTAACAAGGGTTGTGCTCACCTGGCAGCCCTCACTGTGTGCAAAGTGCTCTGCTGTCTCTGCAAGGGACGGGATCAGAGAGTTTCTGAGTCCCTGGGCCCCACCTGGATGAACAGGAGGGACAAATAACTGGGGGAGGAGGGGAAGAGGAGAGGGTGAGCAGGACAGAGGGACATGTCTGTGCATGCGGGCCCACAGGGACAGTGTGGCTGCATATTCCTCATTCCTTTCCCAAGGCAGACTCCCCACCTGGAAACGCTCCTGGACACGGTCACCAGTTCAGTCTGCAAAGGGCCATCGTGCCCCAGGGCTGGGGATGGAGCTCAGCTTCCCAGGGCTGCAGTTCTGAGGCATTGGTGCTGAGCAAGACAGGCCTCAGCTTTATCAAATGATCTATTTAAACCATTTACCCAGAGGTTCTCCCAGGACTCAGACCCCAGCCCTGCTTTGTCCTGCTGTGCCATGTCAGGGTGCTGTGCTGGGGTGCCAGCTCCTGATGCCAGCAGCTTCAAGGATTCCTCTTTTACTCATCTTTCCCCTTTCTAGAACTTCCCTGCAGAGCAGGGTGCCAGGGCTGGTACATCCTGAGGGCTTTTGGTGCTGCCAGGTGCCAGCTGAGCTGGGTTTGGCAGGATGGGGAGCCAGCACTCTTCCCATTCCCCACAACACTTGTGAGTGAGCCCTTCATGAGCAGACACAGACACGGGGTCTTCATCTGCCTGAAACCTCAGGGGACTTTCCATGTTGCCAAAGAAACGGCCCTGCAGCATTTTCATTGGAATTGAATGATAATGAGGTGACGTTTCCTGCAGGGAGTCCCAAGGGCTTGGAGACCTGACAGCAAATAAAACCAACCTCTGGATATGTGGCCCTGGGATTTGTGCTTGTTTTCATGTCACACTTTGGGTTTGGGGTTTTTTTTAAGTCAAATCTCCAGTTTCCTGACAGGGTTGTGTTTAAGATGCCTGTGGGTGTTTGGGTTTGGAGTAGGGATGGCTGAATTTGGCCTCAGCTTTCATGCTCACAGGATCAAAGAGGGGAGATGGATCCCACTGAAAACTCGATGGTGATGAAAACATGAAAATTTTCTTTCCTACTTCATCTCAAATTACTGAGGATTTTTCCATGCTTTGGGATGTGTTAATAGGTTTTTTCCCCAGGCTGAATTAATTGATTATCCCTTTTCCTGCCCCCTTAGGAGAAAGCCAGGCATCCCGTGTGCTGCGTGACTGGAGGCTGAGGATGGGACTACCTCAAATCCTCTCCCCTTTTTGGGTTTTCCATCTCTTCCCTGGTTTGCTGCCCTGTGTTTCCTGGGGCTGTGTCCCGTGGGATGCCCTGGGGCCCTGTGATGCTGCAGGGCTGGGGCTGGGCTCAGCATTGCTGGCAGAGGCAGAAGGGGTCACTCTACTGTGTCACCTGTACCCCATCGATTTGGGGGGGTCTGGGGGAGGTGAATTCACACCCTGAGCCTTTCAATCCACCCCACTGGGTGCCCTGGATGGAAATCCAGCCTCTCAAGGGTTCTTTTCTCCTGCTGGGCTCCCTGGCTGGGCACATCAGGCAGAGATTCCTCCAGCCTGCCACACATTCCCCAGACAGAATAGCTGGGATTCTTGTATTCCCTCCCCCAAAATGACCCCAGCTGGACAGTGACCTGCAGTGACATCAGCAGCTGGCTCCAGGGAGAGGATGGGTCCCCCCACACAGCAAGGAAACCCACAAAGCCCAGGAGAGGCTCTGTTTTAGTCCTGAGGCACTAACAGTTCCCTGGTAGATTTGTTTTTTGCAGAAGTACCTGGGTTATGTGGCAGCTCTGCAAGGCCTGGGTTGTGGAGGGAGTATCCCACATTCCCAGAGGTGCCCACTCATGTGCAGTTATTTCCTTAAAGCCCCAACTCCTTAAAGTCACTCCAGCCCTGCAGGAGCTTGGCTTTTGCCAAAGACCTCGCTGCTGTGGGCAATGAGGGAAGGGAGCACAGAGCAGAGAAAGCCCAAAAGTGGCTGTGAAAATAAACCCTTCTCACCTTGAGGTTGCCCTGAAGATGCACCTTATGGCCCTCAGGTCACCTCACCCGTGGTGGAGGTGGGTGTAGGGGTTTTGGGAAGGGGGAAGCCCCCTCCTATGGTTGGGAGCAAGTTGGGTGCTGATGAGCTGCTCTCTAACTCCTTCCTGCCCTTGGGGGGAAAATCCACCCCTGGCATGGCTGGGGAGGAGCTGGGCTGTGACAGAGGAGCAGGTGCTGAAGGGTTAACAGGGAGTGTTTGCAGCCAGTCCCTTGTCACCAAGGAGCAGCACTTGGGAAGGAAACAAAACACCCACTGCCCAGCAGGGTGATTTCCTCTCCCCAGCAGCATTACAGCCCTGGGACCCCAGAAGGGCTCTGGACACCGGGACAGTGTCACCACCCCCTGTGGCAGGGAACAAGTGGCACCAGGTGAGTGTGGCTGCCGGGGAGGTGGGCTGGGGACAGGGCTGGGACAGCTGCCCACGTCCCCATCATCCTTTTCCCTCAACCTCCTCCCAGTCTTATGGCAGAATGTGGGGCACACCGGGCACGGGGGCACGGAGCATCCGTCCCTACCAGTCCAGCGAGCAGTACCTGTACGCCATGAAGGAGGACCTGGCAGAGTGGCTGAAGGAGCTTTACGACCTTGACATCGAGGTGGGCACCTTCTTGGAGGTGCTGGAGACTGGGGCTGTGCTTTGCTCCCACGCCAACCACGTCACCCAGGTGGCCGGGGAGTTCACCCGTGCCTGCCCTGACGTGGCCCAGCACCTCCACCTGCCCACCACTGGTGTCACCTGCAACCTCACGGCACAGCCAGGCACCTTCCAGGCCAGGGACAACGTCTCCAACTTCATCCAGTGGTGCAGGAAGGAAATGGATATCAAAGGTAGGGCTCCAGCTGTCCCATGTCCCCATGTTCAAGTCCCCTCCAGCCTATCCATGTTTTCCCATGTGTCTCCCAAACCCAGCGCCACCCTGGCATGGGACAGCACCATGTGCCTGCATCGCTGAGCTGGCATTCCTTGTGCAAGGTCTTAAAGGCTTGGCAGCAGCTTTTCGGGGTGCTGGCACATGGCTGGAGTGTTTGATTGGGTGCAAATACGCACAGGAGGAATGGAAAAGGAAAGGGTGGATGGCACAGTGTGTCCCTGCCAGGCACAGCTCGATCCCAGCCCTAAGGACAGCAGGAGAAGTCCTGGCTCTGAGCAAAGCATCTGTCACCCTGTCCTACCACCATGGATGCCCAGGAAGGGGAATGGCACAGAGCAAGACATCCTCAGGGCACTCAGACACTGAGTTTTGTGGCTGTAGATGCCCAAAAGGAAAGGCTCTTCCTCTTTATCCTTTATCCCAACTCTTGTTGAACCCAGCCATATTCCTGGTGGGATGGCTCCAGTGAAGGGCTCCACCCTTCTGGGTGGGTTTTGACTCCATCTGTGCCCCCCATCCCCTTTGTCCACATCCCCACGTGGCAGCCCTGGCTCAGTCCAGCCCTGCCCTGCCCAGATGTCCTGATGTTCGAGACTGAGGACTTGGTGCTGAGGAAGAACGAGAAGAACTTCGTGCTGTGCCTGCTGGAGCTGGCACGCCACGCTTCCCGCTTCGGAATGCGGGCTCCCACCCTGGTGCAGATGGAGGAGGAGATCGAGGAGGAGATCAGGCAGGAGCTGGACCTGCCTCCCATGGACACAGCCCTGGCCCGGCCCCCCAGGACACCACGGGACCTCAACAACCTCGACCAGATGGTACAGAGGGGCATGGGGGGGCATGGGGATGGGCATGGAGATGGATGGGGATGGACATGGAGATGGATGGGGATGGACATGGAGATGGATGGGGATGGGCATGGCTGCCCCAGGACCTTTCCCAGCAGCCCTGGTGAGGGCCCATCCCTGCTGCCTGCAGGTCCAGCACCTGGTGAGCCGCTGTACCTGCCCTGTCCAGTTCCCCATGATCAAGATCTCGGAAGGGAAATACCGTGTGGGGGGCTCTGACACCCTCATCTTTGTCCGAGTGAGTCTGCTTCACCCTGTGCTTTTGGGGGAAAAACATCAGGAATTCTGCTCTGCTGCCATGACCCCTTTTCCATAATCCCCCAGAAGGGGCCCTTGGGAGAGTTGCGACCATTGTTCCCAAAGCAGGGCAGCAGGGAAGCTCAGCCCTGCGATAGATGTTGGTATGGATTTAACCATCCATGCATGTGGGACAAAACCTGACATCCCCCAGAGTCAAAGCCTGGTCTCACCCAGCAATGGGAACGCTGGGATGCTCTGAATCCTGAGCCTGGCCAAGGAACTCAGCACATGACAAAGGTTTTCCAAAAGATTTTCCAAAAGGATTCCTTCCTTGTGGTGATGAAATAAACCTGTCGGGATGGCCGCAGGAGCTGAGCCAGGGACGCAGCCGTCCTTTGGGACACCTGGTGGCACTTGGTGTGCCACAGCCCACAGCTCTCGAAGCCCGGCCGAGCTTGGCACCCCCAGGCTGCTGGTGTCCCATGGCTTGGACATTCCCGTGCAGATCCTGCGGCAGCACGTCATGGTGCGGGTCGGGGGCGGCTGGGACACGCTGGAGCATTACCTGGACAAGCACGACCCGTGTCGCTGTACCTCGCTCTGTGAGTCCCCGCGTCCCCAAACCCCGCGGCTGGGTGAGGGGTGAGGGGTTTGTGGTTGGTCTCGATGCTTCTCGGGGACGTTTACAGGAACGGGCGGCTTGGTACAGCCATGCCTCGTTATTTTGCCCAGGAATGTCGGGTTTTGGGGACTTTCTTTGGCTTTGGTGGCCACTAGAGGTCATGGAAGACTTTTGGATGGAGCCAGACCCCAAAAACCACTTTGCAGGGAGCGCAGCTTTCTGCCGGCACCCTCGGGGTGCTGAATGCTGAGCGATGGCTGGGTGGGCTGCACCCGGGGGTGGGTGCAGTGGACAGGGGTGCTGAGCCCTCCGCATTGTCCCCACAGCTCACAAACAATCCTGCAAAGCCCGGAGCCCGCAGCAGCAAGTGCAGCACGAGGTGCGGCTGTGCCCGGCCGCCCGCAGCCCCCAGCCCGCACTGCTGGTCAGCCGCTCCCAGAGCCCCCTGCCCCCCGTCACCTGGGGGGGCCGTGTGCCCCCCGGCCCCCGGTCCCCTGCCACCCCCTCGACAGAGAGCTCGGGTCGCCAGCAGGGTGCCAGCCCTCACCGGGAGCCAGCGCAGCCCCGCAGGGTCCCTTCGGGCAGGTAAGTGGTGCAGAGATGCTTCGTGCCCCAAACTGCCTGACTTCAGAGCAGTTTTTCTCACATCCTCGAAATTTCCCCCCCCGTCCCTTCTGGAGGTGCCCAGCTCCAGGGGGGATGGGGCGGGATGCAGCAGCTCCCTGCTCCTCTCCGCTCTCTGTCCCTGCAGGATGCGGGAGCCACCCGCTGTCCCTCTGGGGAGGCAGCCGCCACCATCCCGGTCACCTGCTCGATCCTGCTCCCCTGGGCACGGGGCGGGGGGCCGGGCACCCACCCCGTCCCGGCTGAGCCTCCCGAACGGCTCGGGGGTCCCCAGGGCACCGCAAGGGACCAGCCCAGGGAAAACCACCCCTGTGGCACCGGCACGGGGCAGGTCCGCAGCTCCCAGCCCACGGACGGTACCAGCACCTCCAAGAAGGGCCCAGCAAGGAGCAAAATCATCTGTAGTGGCTGCCAGGCCACAGGAAACGAGGGCACCCACCACAGTGACACCTCGAGCCCCCAGTCCCCTAAAGGTCCGTGCCTCCTCCTCACACCGGGATGCCCCGGGAGACTCACAGAGCCTGAAAAGCCCACGGGAAGGGCGACAGGGAGCCATTGGCCGGGGCCCACAGCCCTCACCCCGAAATTCCTCCAGCCAACCCCCGAAACTGGACAGCAGAGTTAAATCCTCCATCAAAGCCAGCCCGGCCACGTCCCGGCCCCCCACCCCTCTGGGCCTCCCTGCAGAGGGGTGCAAGGTCTGTGCCGCTGGGGACGGTCCCCAGGGGACACGGAAGTGCCACCCAGCCCCGAACACAAGGGCTGGGGGTGCCGAGGGACCGCGGGTGCCAGAGCATGGAGCCGGGGGTGCCTGCGGCAATGGGGCCGAGGGGCTGCGGGGGTGCTGTGGGAACACGCAGCTCCCCGGCTATGACAGGGTGGTGGAGGAGCTGTCCCGCGGGCCGCAGCCCCTGCGCCCTGTGGGGACGCGGAGCCAGGTCCCCAAAACACCCGCAGGAGCTGTCCCGCAGCTCCCAGCCCCGGGGGAGGCAGAGCAGCCGGGACTGGGGGGCCAGACCCCGCGGGGACCCAGGGCCAACCACGCCGCCAAGCCCCGGCGGTGCCTGAAGAAGCCCGAGCGTGTCCCCTCCATCTACAAGCTGAAGCTGCGGCCCAAGGTGCGTCCCCGGCGGGACCACAGGCCGGGCAAGCGCCCCTCCCGCATCCCCACCCCGCTGGGGCATCGCCCCCCTGCCCCCCGGGGCCAGCACCGTCCCCCGGGGCCCCCCCGAGCCCCCCAGACCGGCAGCACACGCCCCACGGCCAAACTGTCCCCGGGTGACAGCGGCACCTGGCTGAGCGAGGATGATGAGGAGTCGTGGGTCTGAGCCCACCCCGAGAGTCGGTGGGGATGGACGGATGGACGGACAGACAGACTCCTCCCCCCAAAGGTGGGAGCGGTGCTGGAGCTGAAACTGGAGCTGCAGTGCCCGAGGATCCCAAGGGCAGCACACTGGGATTGCTCCCAGGCAACCCCGGGGGATTCCACCTCACTTTCAGAGCTGCACCCCCTCCTTCCCAATGGATTTTTTTTCTGTACTGGTAATCCTGCTAAGCAGGCACTTCTGTACTGGTTTGGGCGGAAAAATCCAGCCCCAAATGGAGAGAATGGGATGCTCTCTGCAGGAGAGGGGTTTAGCCCCCCCTGAAGTGGGGACACCCCACCCTTGACATCCATTAAAACCATCCCTTACCTCAATGTTCCCCATTCTGCACCATGGGGCCAGTGAGCCTCGTGTCTGACAGCTCCAAGAGCCTGCTTGGGTCACTCAGGTCAGGATGTCCCAGGAGAGGACCCTTGCTGACCCCGTGGTGGCTGTGGTCCCTTCTGGGGTGATGGATGTCACCGAGGGTCACAGCAGCCTCTGCTGCACTCTGGGCTCACAGCCACGGACCCAGCAATGCTGTTTGTGCAATAGAGATAAACCAAAGCTCTTCTATTTCCACATCTTTTCTGTGTGGGTGGGAAGGGAGAGAGGATAATCTGATGTGGGCACAGCAAACGTCCCTCTGAGAACCCCACAAGGCCCAAGAGAGCCCCATTTTCCATGAGAGGATGAAATCAGCCCCACTTCCCTGCAGAGGAGCAGCAATTGTGAGCGCTGGGACTCCTGGAATGCAAAACCTGCTGGCAAAAACACTCCTGAGGCTGGTACAGAGCAAGGGGGACAGACCTGATTTTTAATTCAATTTCAAAGAAGGAGGTGCAGGGCATCACAGGCGGTGTCGACACCTCGAGAATCTCCAAAAAGGAGTCCAGGGAGGAAAGGAAAGCCAAGTCCAGGCAACTGGGATGCTCAGTGGGGCAGGAGGAGGGAGAGAGGGAGAGGGAAGAATCCTTGGTGGGGCTGAACCAAACCCAGGCATCACCTCCACGAGCACGGGGGCAGAAACCTGGCACTGCCCTGGGGACATCCCAGGCTGTGCCAGGCCCAGGTTGCTCTCAGCAGGACCAGGGTGGTGTTGGGCGAGTTGTAAATCTGTAGTAAGGTGTGAGTAGGGCGCTCGTGGCTGCTGCCGTGCTCCCGTGTGCTCCAATCCCTGCGCCTGGACACCTCGGATCTTCCTGCCTGGGATTCCCTGCCTGCCCCCAGGGTGCCACCACCACCACCCACCCCTTCCTGGGCTCTTGGGAAAGTAGCTCTTGGTAGCCCTCGTTTTCCCGGGAGCTGGGAAATGCTGTCGAAGCAGTGAGAGTTGTTATTATTACTAATATAACTTCCTCTGTCTATAAAGTACAGTAGAATATAACAATTATATTTATAACCTTTTTTTTTTCTTCAAAATACTAAATAGATGCTATAAAAACCTGTAACTAATTGTGCTATAAACTGCAGGCTACAGGGTTATAACAAACAATGTATTGGCTTAGTCGTTGATATGTGTACATTGGAGCACTTCATAAATGCTTTATTATTAGCATTTACCAAGGAATTTCCTTCTCAGACAATTTGGAGGGATAAAGCTCTAGCCAGAGATCGATAAGTGGACTTACACGTGTTAATAAATCCTGACAGGATGAGCTTGGATGGGGAAGCCAGGTTTGCCATGAAGGCAAGGGATGGTGACAAATGCCACTGCCCTTCCCAGCTGAGATGGACACATGTCCCCCATTACCTTTCCTAATTTTTTCCCCCTTTTTTTTTTTTTAAAAAAATTTTGGAGCAGGGGGTTTGATTCCCTAAGCAGGGAGGGAGGGGCAGGATGAAGCCCCAGCCCTGGCACAGGGATGGGGCGGTGAGAGGCACTGGAGCTCAGCTGGAGATGCTTTAATGGGAAGCATTTCCAAGAGCACAGTGGAGCTGCTGGGCCACGGACACCCGGCTGTGGTGGGAGTGAGGGCTGGGTGTCCTGTTCTGCTGCCCAGAGCAGCGCTGAGCCCCTCCAGCTCCTTGCTACAGCAGGAATCACCGAGATGGATTTGCTGGAGGATGGATCAGACACAGATCCCGCCTCAGGACGGGAGGATGGTGTCTCCCTGTGTTTCACAGGGACCAGCCATGGAGAAACCACGACCCCCTCGGCCTCTTGCTCACTTTTCACCACCCCATCATCATTTCCCAACAGGGGCTGCCCTTTGCCAACCCGCCCTGTAGGGCAGGATGCAGGCGAGCTGCAACTCTGGTGCAAACATAAACCAGAAGATTAAAAAATAACAATAATTAAAAAATGGGGGGCTCACTTTCCTATTAGGGATATGCAGAAAGAAAAAAAAACCCCAAGAATGCAACTGGAAGTGCTGCTCCAACTCCCTGCTGCTGCCACGGCCGCGTCCCACCGGGATGGAGGCGACATCCCTGGGGAAAACCCGGGGGGTGGGACCTGGTGGCACTGCCGGTGGCTGCGGTGGCACAGGGGCTGCCCACCTGCCCGGGACACCCCGGGGGCTGGGGTGGAGCCGTGCAAAGCCGGTCACCTGCTGAGCCCAGGGCGAGAGGTAGCAGAGGGGTGACCTGCCCGGCAAGGAGCGTTCCCAGATTATTTGGTGTTCACAGGCTGGCGGGGAGGAGAAGCCTTCCCGGGCTGTGCTGGGGCACAGGGGAGCTCAGAGCCCTGGGAAGGCAGAACGCAGCTCCTGGGGTATCAGCAGCAGGATTGGGACTTAGTTTGTTTCCCCTTTCTTGCTTTCATCCAGAAATTCCGCCTGGAAATCTGACCCGACTGAGTCAAAAGACAGCCCATGAAACCTGGCTGCTCTGCCCTCCACAGGGAGAAATCCCAGCTCCACAAGGGAAAAAGCAGGGCTCCTGTTTCCCTATGCCCCAGAGACAGAACCACCCCCAGAACACCGGGATACAGGTGCTGGATAATTCCCTTCCAGGAGCAGGTGACGGCAGGCAGGCAGCAGCAAGCGTTGCCCCTGTGCTGCCAGGGCAAGGATGAACCATCAACCAAAATCTGGGCACCCTCTGAGGCATCTCCTCCACCCTCCAGTGCCCTTACACCCCCCTGGGATGGATTTGGCCTCAAGCACTGGAAATCTGGAGGGAGCTCAAGGATTTAACCGAGGACCTCCCTCACCCCTCACCATCCCCAGGCAGCCTGGCCACTGCATCACCTGCCCAAGTGCCCTGTCCCCAAATGTCACCGCAACCCCCGGGGTGCCTCCAGCACGGCTCCCAGCGCCCTGGGAGCGGCACCGCCGGGGTCCCCGAGGCTGGGCTGCCCCAGAGGCGGGTCCGGGGGTCCCTGGGGGCAGGGGGGGCTCACATGATGGTGCAGCGGTTCCTGCGCAGGGCGCCCTGGAAGCGGATGGTGGTGTGGACGTGTTTGCAGCGGGCGCAGCCCACGCTCTTGAGGAGCTCGCTGAAGAGCAGCAGGATGTGCCAGTTGTACTTGGCCGAGCACTCGATGTAGCCGCACTTCCACGTCTTCTTCACCAGGTTGGAGACGTTCCAGCGCGGAATCACCCGGCCCCGCTGCAGGTCCCGCTTGTTGCCCACGATGATGATGGGCGTCTCCGAGGTGCCGATGACCCTGGGGAGGGCGGGCGGTGAGAGAGGATGGGAGGGGACGGGGCACAGCGCGACAGCCCAGCGGCCCGCAGAGCTCACCCCAACCCAAACGGGCTCTTGGCTGTGGCTCGCCAAGTGCAGCGTGCCTTGTCCCCTTGTCCCTCTCCATGGCCAGCCACCTTCATGCCATCTCCAGCTGCTCACTCAGGGCTCACCCACAGGGGATACCTGCCTGGGGTCCTGCTCTTCTCTTGGTTTTTGGGCTGCCATCGCTGCAAAGGGGCTTCGTGCCAGTCTAATATCTCATCTCTGACATTCCCCCTTCATGCCATACTCCCTTGCCAGGAGCCGTGGGGCTCTACCACCGTGGGGATGCACCATCCAAAAGCCATCCCTACCTTGTTTCCAGGATCTGCTGGCGGATGGTTTTGATGTACTCGAAGCTGTCAAAGCAACAGATGTCATAGACCAGGATGTAGGCATGGACGCTCCGGAGCCCCCTGCAACACACGTCCGCCCACTCCTGCAAGGTGCAGAGAGGGATCAATCCTGGCTCAGCCCTTCTGCTGTGCCTGCGGGATGCCCTGCACTGCCCTGCCCTGGGGATGGGCACCCCAAGGAGGCTGCACATTCCCCTGCCCCGACACCCAGCACCCACCTCTGCTCTGCCCTGACCCATCTGTCTGCCCCCACAGCTCTGGGGAGAATCCCTTATCCCCCTTGTTAACCCAGGGGAGAGGTATCAGGATTTGTCAGCCCCAGTTCCACTCCTGAGTGAGGGCTGCAGCCTAATTTCAGCGCAGTGCTGAGCTGGGAGTGGGGCTGAATGTAGCCCCCTGCCCTGCGTGTAAGAGCTTCATCCTCCAGAGCTGCTAATCAGCTGTGTTAATTAGTGATGCACCCTGGTTTTGGGGGCAGGGCAGGTGAGGAGGATGCTGAGCCCCAGCTGAGGTCTCAGGATGATGCATCAGCAGCTCTATGGGTCAGAGAAGGAAGGTGACAGCAGGTCTGTCTGGAGGGGACATGGAGGCAGAAGAGGAGCAGAGGCTGCTCAGGAACTGAGTCTGCCAGAGCAAGATGTGGATCCAGGGCAGAGGCAGGCAGGAGTGGCCTCTCTACAGCCAAAATCTGGAGCTGTAAGAAATTAATGCTGTTAGGAAACCCTTGGGTTTCTGGGAAAAACGGGATTTTTTTTTTTTTTCCATGCTATAAGAGTGAAAATCTGCCTCACTTCAGGCACTTTCCCATCCCAGCAGTGGGACCGAGAACTGCAGCCCCTGCAGGCAGCACTGCAAAACCCTCCTGAGTGCCTCTGGAAAGGAGAAAGATTCTCCAGGGAGGAAAGGCATCACTTCTCCCTGAGCAAACCCCTTCAGAGCCATGAATCAGCCCTCCCTGAGTTTATAACCAGAATGAGATGAGGAAAGGGGAGTCTGGGGATGTGGGCTGGTCTCGGTCACGGTGGGCAGTGCAGGAAGGAGCTGGGAGGGAGCAGAGTGACACAGCCCCTCCCTGTCCTCCGAGGGGAGATGCTGGGGACATCCTCAGGCTCAGAGACACAGGAGGCTGGAGCAGCAGCCTCTGGGTTATTCTGAGTCCTGACACATCTGGGAGACAACAAACTGCAGCTATTTCACCCTGCTGGGGGCAGCTTGCTCCGGCGCTGATGTCAGGATGGTTTTCCTCACGCAGTGCAGGTTTCCCGGGATGCTTGAGCTGGAGAAGTGTTGCACTGCGGGAGCAGGATGTCAGAGAGCCACTGCTCCTGCTCCTCTTCCAGGACAGCACTGCAGGGATGCTTCTCCTGGCACGGAGCTGAGTCCAGCGATGTTTCCCAGCAGACAGAGCCGTATCCCTCACCATGGCCCCCTCCTTTTCCCTCGGATCCATCCCTCTGATCAACCTCTCTTCCCTGGAAACCTCCATCTGTTCCCACCGGCCGCCTCCTCTGGAGTGCAGCAAGGCAGGGAGTTAATGGAGTGTGTGAGCATCGGCTGCCGTGTCAATAAATTATCCTTTGCTATTTCGGGCTGTTGCTCATGCTGACCTTTCATTCCCTGCACTCACCCATTAATTTTTAAACCTTCTCCTCACCCCTGGAGTGCTCACTTCACCTCCTGCCTGATGGCACAGGGACTCTTGGAGCACAACATGCCCCCTGTGACCCCATCCCTGCTGGAGACAGGGACACTGTAACTAATTGAGGTGGCCCCACTGGTGGCACTGCCCTCCAGCGTGGCTGCAGCCACAGCTGGGAACCTCCAGCTCCTTTTCCCACACTGGTGACACAACTTGTGCCCCTGAGGCTATGGCATGAGCTTAAAATCCCCTTTTCCCCCGTCAACTCCATCCAGAAGTTGTTGGCACTGGTGGCAACACTTTCCAAACCCACACTGCCTTTTGGGGGTGCTTTGGAAGCACCTGAGGGGGTAGAGGAGGAGCTCGTCGGTTCAGAGCTCCAGTAACAAGCCCAGGCAATGCTGGAGGGGGTGATGGCCACTCCCAGGAGGGGACAGTGGGTGCATCAGGGCTCTGGCTCCCCAGGAACTCCTGGTTTCCATTTGAATGCTCTGCTGTTGGCTCTGACAGCCACAGAACTGGATCCCAGTGCTCCATGATCCCAGCTGGATGTGGCCGTGGGCAATGCCAGAACCACACTCCTTGGAGTGGGATGCCATCTCTCTTGTGTTTGCTGTCACCAAACTTTAAAACACACTTTCTCCTGGACCTGCTCAGCCAGCATCCATGAGGACACAAACCCTCACTAAGTGGAGGGAGAAGCATCCCCCAAAAAGGCAGAACTGGAACCCCACAGAGTTTAACACAAAAGCCCACGGAGGTAACCGCAGACCCCCGGAGGTGGAGGCCCCCTCGGGTGCCCCCCTACCTGCAGGGTGTTGACAGGGAAGGCGGTGATGGGGGGAAAGTCCATGATCTGCAGGTCGTGGACGTGGCCGTTCATGACCACGGCGGGCAGGTAGACGCGGCGGGCCGTGGTGGGCACGCACACCTCGCTGAACTCGTTGTACAGGAACTGCCGGACTATGGCGCTCTTGCCCACGCCCTGGGCTCCCAGCACGGCGATCTTGAAGGTTGCCACCATCCCGCTGCGCGCCGGCCGCTGCCCTGGTGCTGCCTCCGCGGTGCCGAGGCTGCATATTCCCGAGCAGGGGGCCTCAGCCCCATTCAGGATGCATTTCCCCTCCGGGGCTCCCCGTCACTGCAAGGCCAAGGAGAAGCTGGTCAGGTCTGGGAGACACCCTGAGTTACCCCGGTGTTGCTCCAGGGTGGTTTTTTTTTCAAGCAGGAGCTGTCCTTGAACCCAGGGACACTGCAGGACCTCAGGGTCCCCCTTGGAGCCTCCCACCCCAGCAACCAAGGAGAGCCAGCATTTGAGGGAACTTCATTCTAGGAAGGTTCTCACAGGCACATTCAGCGCTTTCAGCACCAGAACAAGGAAAGGGTCTGTCTGTGGCTCAGGGTTTGCTCAGCCCGGCAGCAGCAGGGTCCCAGGCTGTGCCGGGGACTCAACCCATGGCCACTGTCACCAGCTGCTCCTTCCCAGTGCTGCCCCAAGCCGGGGAATCCATCTTCCCTCGGCTTGGACAGCCGGAATTGGCTTTGCCGGGCGGGGGGAGATCGCTCTGCGCCTGCGAGCGACAGCTTGAACGGTTTCAGGCTTTGAGCGGTTGGGCAATTAACTTGATGGGGACTCATTTGTGAGCCAGCTGACAGGGTGAGCCCAGAGCCACCGCAAGTGCTGAGGCCGGAGGGAGCCGGGGCAGAGCCCACGTGTGGGGGGACACGGGGGGATAACCCACACACAGGGATGTGGGAGCTGAGTCTGAGGAGTCCAAACACCCGCTGGCACTGGGTGCCATCACATCCAGGAGCCGTGATGGGGACGGCAAGGGCCAGGGGATGGGTCCCATTTTCACTCGCTCTCATCTCTAGGAAGCAGCTTGTGCTTTGTCACAAAGTGTGGATGCTTTGACCAGTTTCTGACGCTCTGGTTCATTTTCCCTAAAAACCAACCACGAAGTGCAGGGCAGCAGCTGAAAGTGTCAGGTTCAAACATCCTGTTCTGCCTGTTTGATGGAGATTATTTATCCCAGGGGGAGCCTGGGTACAGAGGTTCCCACTGCTGGGTGCTGAAGTGGCCAAGCTGGGCCATGGCTCACACCATCCTCACCCCCCTCACACCAGGACTGGGGATCCTGTCCCCCCGTGCTGCTGGCACTGTCCCCCGTGCTGCTGGCTGTCCCCAGCCCGGGCAGTGGGAATGTTTCTGTGCCAGATGCAGGGAAATGGGGGGTGCCAGAGCCCACAGGCCCGACCCTACCAGCAGACAGCACTGTCACTGCAGGGACAGCCCCGTCCCCACAAACCCTTCCTCCTCCCAGCAGCGTCCCCAGCTCCTCTGCGGGGCCAGAGGGTGATGGAGCGACACAACTGGAAACCCAGTGCCCGCAGGGCTGCCTGGAACTGGCGCACGGGCTGAGCCTCCGCCAGAACCTCACCACCCTCTGTGCTGGCACGCGGGGACAGCGCACCCCAAAAACATCAGAGGCCGACCTGATGGTCCCCGACCCTACAAGCAGCTGCTATGGGAAACGGAGGCGCAGCAGGGGGACCCCTCGGGGCACCCCACGATGGGGGTGGTGGAGCAGGGACCAGCCGCGGGTCCCCGGGCGCTCAGCGCCAGGCCGGGCTCCGCGGGCTGCAGGGCCGGGCGGGGGCTCGCAGGGGGCTCCCGGGAAGGAGGCTCCGGCCCCCGCTGCGACCTTGGCCATGCTGCCACGCCTGGGGCACTGGAAAGAGCAACCCCTGAACCTCGCAGGGCGGGGGCGGCGGCAGCATCCCTCACCGCACATCCCTCACCGCACATCCCTCACCGCACATCCCGCACCCCACATCCCTCACCCCACATCCCTCACCGCACATCCCTCACCGCACATCCCTCACCCCACATCCCGCACCCCCGCACCCCCCGCATCCAGACCCTCCCGGGGATGCTCCGGCCGCGGCGGGCAGCGCAGCCCCGCCGGCCCGCGGGGTTGCTGGAGGTGATCGGGGGATGCCGAGGGGAGACGACACCCGCAGCCACCGTGCCGGCGGGCGAAGGGGAGCGGAGAGCACCGGCGCTCAACTTTCGCTGGGGACCGACCCCCTTGTCCCTTCATCCCAGCCACCCCCAACCGTGCCCAGCGGTAACTTTGCCCCCCCGTCCTGCCCTTCCGTACCTGGCAGCGGCGGCCCGGGCCGGCGGCGCCCCGGCGGGCGGCGGAGCCATGCGGCGAGCCCGGCTCGGGGCGGGCGGCCCCGCTGCAGAGCCCCGGCCCGGCCCGGCCCCCGCCCGGCGCGGCGACACCGGGGGGCGGCGGCGGAGAGCGGGGAGCCCGGCCGGGGCACGGCGGGGGGGCCGGCGGTGCCCGGGCAGGGATGGAGGCAGCGCCCGGTGGGATGGCGGGGATGCCCAGGCGGGAGGCGGGCAGCGCCTCGGGAGGGATGGAGGGAGGGAGGCAGAGCTCCGGCAGGGATGCAGGCAGCGCCCGGGGAGAGAAGGAGGCTCTGCCCAGGCAGGGATGCAGAGGATGCCCGGAGAAGGATGCGGGCAGTGCCCGGGAGGAAAGGAGGCAGCAGCGGGGGAAGGAGGCAGCGAATGCCCAGAGCGAGCCGCAGGAATCCAGCAGAGACACCGGCTTCTCCCGGGGCTCTGGGGAGGCGCCGATGGGAAAAGACCCTCCCATGTCCCCCCTGCAGTGTGCTGGGTGCAGCGCCGTCACCCCTTCCCTCCCCGGCGCCCCGCGGCATCCGTGCTCTCATGCCCACCCGGGACGAGTCCCACGGGCCGGACTCCTCCGGGGAGGTGGGCAGGACCCCTCCCAGGGAGTCTTTCCCTCCTCCGACACCGCTGCTCGCTGTGCTCTTGGGCACATCGCTTCCCCTCCTCCTGTGCCCGCGGGCAGGGCTGGGGGTTTCTCTGTGCCCGGGGGGCACCCTGAGCCCAGGCTGGCTGCAGGCCCCACCAAAGGAGGGACATTTCTGTTGCAGTGTCTGCATTTTTGGGTCACCCCGCACGGAGCATTTACCTGCGTGCTGGACAGACGGAAGATGCTGGCTGCACCTCCAGGAACATGGTCCAGGCTCTCGGGACGCGCTGCTGATGGACTCCCTGCACCTCTCTGCTCCTCGAAACAGACCCCAAAGCTCAGTCCGGCTCCCTGTGACACCAGCGAGCACCGAGGTGTCTGCACAGGTCTGGCTGCGATCACACGGGCTTGGCTGAGCCCGAGCACTGGCGACAGCTCGGCCGGGCTCCCCCCAGCCTCGTCAGCACCTTTGGCTGGGAAAAAACATCATCTCCGGGGGCTCCTCTCCAGGGTGAGGAGGGGGTGCAAGTGGAAACACAATGCCACGTCCCTCCTGGGGGACAAGGGACGGCAGACAGCCCCACGGCTGGGGAGCACAAGGGCAGCTGGCAAAACGTGGTACAGCCTTTGTGCCAGCCTGGCATCAGCACCAGGCAAAGGGGCTCACAGCCCCTTCGCCGTGTCCCACATTACAGCCGGGCTGGCAGAGATCTGGGCGTTATTTCCCTGCAGAGCCGCCCGATGTTCGCAGCAGGGGAAATGTTTATGTGGCCCTGGGGTTATTACCAGCCCGAGATGCTGCTCCCCTTCCCCGCATCGCCATAAAGCAGCGCCGAGCTCTGGAATGTTTCTGGGAGAGCGCAGGGATCGGGCTGCACATGAACTCTCCCGCACAATTCAGGCTCCAGCCTCGGGGCTATTTTTAGCAGCTCCCTCCGAGATGCTCTTCAGTTGCAGTTTTATGTGTGAAATTTAATATACGAGGAGGGGGGGGAGGGGAGTGGGGCTGGATGCCGGCACGTCCCTGCTGGCTGGGAGGTTTATCCCAGTCTCAGCGACACGAGTCCAAGGCAAACCTAAAATCATCCATAAAAGAGCTCCTGATGTGCAGGTGGCAGCAAGGGACAAGCAGAGCTGGTGGCTCGGGAAATTGTGGTCAGCTCTTGCCTCAGCCAGATCCAAAATCCTCACCTGAGCCCCTGCCTCTCCCCTCACCCCATCATGGGCTCAGGGACCTGCAGTCACTGGCACGGAGCAGGTTGGGTGTGAGGCCAGTGGGAGCAGAAGGGATTTTGGGGAGCCCACTCAGCATAGGAGGATTCGCCTCAGCTCCAGCCAGAGCAGCAGGGGACAGCTCAGGAGGTCCCTGTCCCTCAGGAACACGGAAGGTTGTGGGGACCAATCCCCTCGTGGCAGTTCCCAGCTCAGGGAGCATCACCCGTGTCCCCTGAGCCCCACGGGTGACACTGCTCGTGACAATCCCAGCTCCCAGGGGCTTGGTGTGCCCCTGCTGACAGGGCACAGTGTGTCTGCAAATCCACGGCAGCAGCACAGACCAGCTTCTTCTTGAGGAGCCTCTGGCAGAACAGGGAGGCAGAAGAAACCTTTCCCTTTGCCACGGGACATGAAGGGACAGGGCAGACAGGGCAGAGCCCTGAGCATCCCACAGCAGCTTTTGTTCCTGTTGGGCCAAATGCTGCTCAAGGCTCACCCCCAGCAGGGAATGATGATCCCATCCCAGGCACACCAGGGATGCACGAAGGGACACAACAGCAAGATCAGGGACCCCAAGCCAGCCTGTCATTATTGTTACCTGACACCTGCAGGTTCTGTTTGCTTCTAACACAAAACCATCCCCGTGCAGGACAACACTGATTGATATGGTACCTGCCCTCCACAGAGGGTGGAAGTTCCCAAAAATCCGGGTGCTGCTAAGCCAAGGCTGGGCAGGGTGAGGGAAAAGGTTACTCTGCTCCACAGCAACACCTCCCAAACCTGCTGCTTGTTCTGTTGGATTTCTCGTCACTTCAAGCACTGAGTTTGGGGCTGCCCAGGCTTAGCTCTGGCACAGAGGTTTTGCAGCCCAACCCATCTTGCTTGAGATGGGACCACAGATGGCAAAGCCCTCTGAAAAACAGCACCAGTGCAAAGCAATCCAAACTCATCACTGACTCTCAGGATTCTATCATTTCACCACAGGGAAAACAGGTCACACTACACACAGCCACCTGAGGCCCCAAAAGGGCTAAATTCATCTTCTGCTCCTCATCTGAATCTGTCCCTGCTGCACCTTGAGATGAGGAGAAGCAGCTGTTGGAGGACCAGGGAAACTTGCTGCCTCCTCCCCCTGCAAACCCCAAATTTGAGGGGCCTGTGCTGTAGAAATGGCTGGTGGCAAAAGAAGCCTGGTGAGTAAACAGCCTCCTTCCCACCAAATCCAGCCTTCAGCCCTGCTGCTCCCCTGGGCACAGCCAGCAGCAGGGGAATGGCTCCTCTCCCCATTCCCACAGAGCCACACACAGCCAGAGCCTCGTGGAAATGAGTTTATTGACACGGAGGGGAGGGCAGGTAAAGCCTGAAGAGCGACACGAACTGAGCACTCGAACGAGCAGGGGCAGAGGGAACGGCACCGACGAGCTCTGCCCCGGGGTGAAACTCCCACCCCAAAAGCTGGGAAGGAATTTGGCAAGAGAAGGGGGTGCTCAGCAACCCCTCCCTCCTCCCTGGCCCGACACAGCATCACACTCAGTGCCACTGGTGCATCCTTAATTGCTCTGTTAATGATTTTTACACTACACCCGCAGGGCTTGGAGCAAATCACCTCCCAGCACACGTGGGCAAGGCTCAAGGGCTGGGTTGCTCCAGCTCTGCCCCACTTTCTTCCCCCCAGCCAGAGCACAGGGGTTCCTACCCAGGGACACCACTTTCCTCAGGGTCGTGCAGCTCCTGGGCCCTGCTGGAGCCTCTCCCAGGACACTGTGACCTTTTCCCAGCACTGGGTTCTTGGCTGCAGTCAGTGCCAAAGCCCTGATGAACGATCTCCCACCGTGAAACATTTACTGACTTTGAAAGTGGCATCTAAAAGGACAACAGGGGGGCTGCTACACGCAAGAGCTTTGTTAGCTGGGGAGGAGATGTCCAAGCATGCTGGGGAGGGTGAGGCTGTTCTGGATTGGGGCTTGGATTAAGCAGGACAAGCTGTGGATGGAGCAGGGACATGCAAGAGGCTTTGCTTCACTGCTGTTGCTGCAGCACTGAGTGGTTGCAGTGGGACGAGTCCACAGCTGTGGACTGGAAGGGAAACAATCCTGGCTCTACGGGGCAGGTTCGAAAAGAGGGGCCAGGGCATGGGGCTGTTCAGGACAGGGACTCAGAGCAGGAACCTGGCTGGCTCTGGCCACCGTGTGTCTCTGGGCACCAAGAGTGGAGCTTCCAATGGGAGAAATGCTTCCATGATCTGCTCCACTCAGCTCAGCTGGAAGCTGAATGCCCCAGGCAGGCACGGAGCAAACGCTGCCAAGCCCAAACCATCTCCCACACCATGCCCCAGCCCGGGTTTTGGGAGCAGCATGGCAAATCTGCTCCCCTGGCATCCTGGGGCACTGCCAGCAGCAGCCCCTCCCTCTCTGTAGGGGCCTGGCTGACTCCTGCAGCCCCTCTGGGGAAGGGGCATTGCCACATTTGGATGTGCCACCACGAACCTGGGAATTGCCAGGGCCAGTGCTGGGAGAGGGGGACACAGCTCAGGGAGGGCTGAGAAGGCAGCTTGGCCTCAGCAGGCACGGAAAGAATGGGAGGAAGAGGAGGCTGCACATGGGTGAGGATGCAGAGACCATACCTGGAGCTCTGGCAGGAGCCTTTTGCTCTAAGAAGAGGCTCAGTTCCTTCATTTTGTCCACTGCTGCCCTGTTACCCATCCAGGCCTGCAGCTCCTCCCCACACAAAAGCAGCCTCACTCCTCAAATCATCAGCTCATGAGGCAGGGAGATGGCTGGAGTGAAAACACCATGGAAGCCAGCACAAGAGTAATAAAAACCCCTCTTCAGGGCTCCATCCCCGTCCTGGACCCCAACTGATGGCTCTGTTCCTAATTCCTCCCTAGAGCCCAATGTCCCTGCAAGGCTCCCAAGATTTCCTTGCAATCACCTTCCCTTTAAGCCAATTACAATAGAAAAACTCCAAAAAAAAAGTATAAAAATATAAAATGAAGTGCAGTGTTATATTTTCGACACTTTTGCCTTGTTTTAATGAGCAGATGTGTGGTTTTTGCTCGGTGTTTTTTTGTTTTTCCAATGAGCAGAGTTATTTTACAAAATCCAAACTACACCTAAAGCCATTTAGAAAACACTGAACATTGGCACAAAATGGAGAGAAGCCCACGAGAACGGATGAGTGAGGGGCGAAGGGAACATGGGAGTAGTTTGAAGCAGTGGTTACAAACTCCATGGACGCTAAAAATACCAAAGGGGTTTGTTCCCTATCATCGTTAGCACGTGGATACTAATTGCTACCTTGTTTAATCAGTGCCTTTGACTGAAATCCTACACATGAATACAGCTGCTTCCAGTTACGAGTGCTTTTCCCCTGCGCTGGCGGTGAAGGAGGCTCTGGGGACCCCTTTTCCCCCCCTCCTTCTGCAGGGTGAGGCACAGGCTCCATCTCCTGTTAGTTTTTCAAGATGGCATCGTAGGCCTGGTAGATGTACTGGGACACTTCTGGAGCTCGGCATTTCAGGGAGAGCTGTGGAGAGGAGAGCAGAGGTTAGTGCTGGGGTAAAGGGAGGCAGGAGCTTCCTGCCACGGCCATCAGGGCAGCTGGGAATGGGCTGGACATGGCTGCTGACAAGCACACGGAATATTTCTCCTGCTTTCTTCATCACCAATCTCAAACTGCCCTCTCTGCAAGCAGGAGGAAAACAAAAGCCAACTCCCACTGTGGGGTTCCAGAATTCTCAGCAAATATTTCTCAGGCAGGAGGAAAGGGGACATGGTCCCAAACTGAGACAAGGGACCTGTGCTTGTCCTCAGGCTGCAAATCACAGCACTAAACCCAAGGGCTTCTAAGGATCTGCTGCTCGGTCCTGATGGACACAAACTTGGCTGTCACTCCTCTCTAAAGCAAAGATCAGGCTGAGACCAGGCTTGCAGCATCAAACCTTGTGCAAACACTTTAAATCACCTTCCAACGCTCACATTCACCCTGCGGCTCCCCAGACCACAGACTTCTCTTGAAAGTCCTGGCACAGCTTCCAACAGGAGATAAATCCTCTAATACCAGAGACACACAGGTCCCTCAGAAGGGCAGTGAAGTCAAAGACGAGAGTCACAGGGGTGCATGAGGCAGGACAGAGAGCACCTTCCCACCAGCCACGGGCTGGTGCCAGCACAGGGCCACAGACAGCCAGGAACACGGCGGGGCATAAATTTCCCCTTGTCTAGAAGAGGGGGAAGGGCACCCTGGCAATGCTTCCTTGCTAATATCTCTTGGCTTTATCTCTGGGTAACCTTGGCAAGTCACTGCTCATTGCTTAGCAGGCATTGTCCCAGCTCCCTGCTGACAGAGCAGGGGAATTCTGTTGCTCCTCGCTTTTCCTGTGTTAGGCACTGCTCACCCCCCCAGACAGATTAACAGCATCTCCCTGAACACAGAGTGAGCAGGGAGGGAGGAAGAGTAGGGAGGAAGAGCTCAGTGTGTGGGTGGGGCAGCAGGAGCCCAGGCCGGGCCATGGCCTCTGCTCTGAGCCTGGCCCAGGCCGTGCCATGGCCTCTGCTGTGAGCCTGGCCCAGGCCGGGCCATGGCCCCTGCTCTGAGCCTGGCCCAGGCCGTGCCATGGCCCCTGCTCTGAGCCTGGCCCAGGCCGTGCCATGGCCCCTGCTCTGAGCCTGGCCCAGGCCGTGCCATGGCCCCTGCTCTGAGCCTGGCCCAGGCCGTGCCATGGCCTCTGCTCTGAGCCTGGCCCAGGCTGGGCCATGGCCTCTGTTCTGAGCCTGGCCCAGGCTGTGCCATGGCCTCTGCTCTGAGCCTGGCCCAGGCTGGGCCATGGTCTCTGCTCTGAGCCTGGCCCAGGCTGGGCCATGGTCTCTGCTCTGAGCCTGGCCCAGGCCGTGCCATGGCCTCTGTTCTGAGCCTGGCCCAGGCTGGGCCATGGCCCCTGCTCTGAGCCCTCACCGTGTAGTTGGGGTTCCCGGGCTGGATGCGCAGCTCTGCCAGGATCCAGATGCCATTGGTGAGTTTCAGGGACTGGTAGAGCATGTCCTGCCCCTCCACGTTCCTCTTGGCTATGGTGTAGACATTGTTGTTCTGCAGCTTGCTGGAGACAGTGTCTTTGAAGGGAAGGGAGAAAAAACACATCTGTTATTCCAGATCCATCATCTGCAGAGACAGGAGAGCCCTGAGGAGCATTCCCAGGATGCAAGGGCACAGGGAAACGCTGGAAGGAGCACACATGACACAAGCAGAAAAAAATTCCAGTTCTCTCCATGGACTCACCTCATTCCTTTCAGGCTGTGATCTCTTGGTAAGTATTTGCCCATTTCACAGGGCTCTCACTGCCCTGGGTCACTCAGGACTTGATCAAGGGGAGATTTTCAAGATTGCTCAGAGGGGAAGAGGACTCTGCTTTATCTACAACTCCCAACCAGCTACAGCCAAAAAGTCAGAAGATGAAGGTGGAAAATAACAAAGACCACAGCCTGATGCTTGCTCAGGTTCTGAGGTCCTGTCCCAGACACAAGAGCTCTGTCCTAATTCTCTCACACACAGACACTTCTGACCAAATCAATGCCTTACAAGTTAGTAAAAATCCTTTCCCTTTTTAAAAAGACAATTAATTGAAAGGGTAAACCCTCCCCAGATGTCTCTAGACATCACAGGACTGTGGTACAGTTTTAACACACAGCCTGACCTCAACCCTCACAGGTGAGGTGTGATTTCACCTGCACAGCTGGATGGGTTCCACTGTCACACACATCATTTCTAAGGGACTTTTTGAGGAAACCAGAACAGGCAAAGACACAGAACAGCAGGACCCAAACCAGCAGCCAGCTCCTGGATGCCAAGGGGTTCCTCAGCACAGAGCAGAGCAAGTATCAGTCTCTGGATGCCTGTAAAGGGGCACAGTCACACTCTGGGTGGAAGATCCCACACCTGATAAGCATCACTGGCAAATTCCCATTCCTGGTGCCCAAGAGGAGAAATTTAACTCCCTGCTGGGGCAAGTGGAGCACTTTTATTTATGGTGGGTCATTCAGAGCAGGTTGGGCACTACTAGCAAAACATGAGGGAGAGAAACAGCCTTAAACCCAGAGAGCCCAGAGACTGGAAATGTGGGATCCATCTGAAGGAGGAGCACAGGGAGCAGGAACACAGCAGAGAAGCAGCACAAAGTGACCATGCAGCTCTAACCCATCCCTGCACCTACAGACACAGAGATCCACAGATTTGAGAATGGACACCAGAGACTAGAGAGAGGACAGCAGAGCCTGTTCATGCACCAGGGAATGGTGAGAGGAGGAGGCAAAGAGCCCTAAAAATCCACTCCCTGATGCAGGCACTTGGATCCACTGGCTCTCCCCAGGGCAGCCTGGACCCTTTGCTGCACCCCTTTGCTCCCTGGGCTCCAGAGCAGCTCCCTGCAGGTCGAGGATGGTTCAGGCATCAGCTAACCCAGACACACTCAGATTTAGGCTTCCTCTCTTCTCCAGTTACTATGGAAACTGGCAGATATATGTAACTAATGAGATCTTTTTGCTTAAAACCCCTCATTGCCTGTCTCCTCCTCCCACCCATACTCCTCCTCTCTACAATAAACTCAGCCAGACTTGGGACTTGGGCAGTGCAGAGCAGTCCCCTGCTCACAGGGATTAATCCGTGCTCCAAGGACATCACCCACCAGGAATAAAGCCCCAATTCCCACATTCTCATGCTCCCAAGACACCAGCAGGAACCTCCAGGCCTTTGGGAAGGCACAGTGTCCAACACAAGCACTGGATCAGAGAGCACATCCTTCTCTGAGAGGGATGCTGGTATTAAATGGGATTTTGTTTGCCCCATTTTGACAGGCTGTGGTTAAACCTCTCCCCTCTGGATGTGTCTCCTGAAGGTGGAACTATTGGCAAAGACTTTCTCCAGCAATGCTGACACCTGCCACAGCAGCCTCCCCTCTGCTGGGAGATGCTGTCAGAGTAAAGGCATTCCCTGGGGAGCAGGGATGCAGGATTGGAATGAGAAGCTGCAATTTTGGCAGCTACCCCATCACAGGGTGTGATGGCAGAGCAGGGCAGCTGTGCTGGGGAGCTCAGCAGGTGAGACAGGGCCACAGAGCAGCTGCTCTGACACCAAAATCTTCATGTGATGGCTCCTCCTGCCATGGAAACATCCCCAGCCTCTGCTGAGGGACACATTTCTGAGCAGGAACGTGCTTGTAGGGGGATGCAGGGATGGAAAGTGAGGCAGGGCAAACCCTAGGAAAGCCTATTTTCTGCTCCCCTGACCTCAGTTACCCTCCAAAGAGCAGAAAAAGCTCCCCCAAAAGATGCCCAGCCTCAGCCAGAGCAATGGTGAGCAGGCTGGAGCTATGCTTGGTTGCCTAGCCCTCCTGCCCCCTCTCCCAGCACAGATTTGGGGCCTGGTGAGAGCTGACCCCCTCTCCCCACAGGTAGCAGCTCCCATCCCTCCTGTGCTCTGGAGTATCAGCAATTTGGATTTTGGAGATCATCAGAGTTGCTAAGCAACAGTGGCAGGCTGTGGCTGGCTGAAGGCAGGACCGCTAATGCCATGTGACAGCACAGCCTTCAAAAAAAAAATAAAATAAAATAAACCCAGGCAGATCTTGCTGTGAGCAGAGAGCTGAGCCCGGGCCCCCAGAGCCCAGGGAGGCAGGAGCAGAGCTGGGTGACTCTGGGGACTCTGCAAACCAGAGCACACAAGTCCTTCAGCAAAGCAGCACAAGCCACACCTGGCCTTGCACAGCAACTTCCTTTTGTCTCAAGGTTTATTCTCACAATCCTCCCGAAGCACAAGAGAAGGACACAGGAGGTTTGGCCATCACCAAGGCCAGGGAAGTCTCTGACATTAACCCAGCTTTCAAGGCTGGTTTGTTTTCCTTGCATTTTCCTTTCTAAACAGAATTCTTTACCTCAGCCCCACAACCAAGCAGTGCTCATGGAAACACAGGAACACAGGGAGGAACAGATGCACAAGGTCTCCTCCTGTGCACTGAAGTAACCCAAGAGTTTTTTAACAGCACTTTTCTCCTGCTTAAATCTTCTGCCCACCAGCTTAAGAACTTCACATCTGAACTCAGAGAGCCAAGGTGAGCACCTGGCAACCACGGGCTTTGCACAAAGGACAGGCACAACAACACTGACCATCCACCTTATCTGAACTTTGTGGCAATCTGCAACTAGCAGTCCGTATCAGAAAGTAAAATTTAATGCCTATATTTTATGCTGTGATAGCTGAGAACATCCTTGTGCCATTTCTAGCAGCACCTGAATGGTTCTGAGCATCCAGCCAAGGACTGCATTCAAATACCAAGCACAGACTGAGCCAGTGGGGAGGCACTGGGGGCAATGTTTTGACAGTTCATTCATTTTCAATATATATAATATGCATCAGTTCTATAATTTATTAAACTATCAGCTACAAGATTTGCACGTACAGAAAAAACCAACATACCATGCAAGCTTGTGTATGATTGTCCCCCAGGATGTTTCATCAAAATAAAATCCAATTTCTATTTGTTCTGGCATTAGCAAATTATTTGGGGGAGAAAAACAAAGTGACCACTGAATACCAATAAAGCCATCTCAACTCCAAACATGAAAGCTGCTGTTTCACACCAAATTGTGGACTAGTAATAAACAACTAAAACCCAAATTCCTGTGCTGAACAGCACAGCAACTGATTGAGTGCCATTAAACGGAGGCAATCTCCATGTGCAAGTCAGCTCATCCTCTTCCACTCTGTGGGTTTGGGGAAGCAGTGTTTAGGAAAAAGAAAAACATTTAGCTCATCTGATTTGCATATCCTAATGTAGTGATCCTTTAGAATTTAGGCAAACTTAGCATGTTGAAAAAAAACCCAGTGTAAACAAGGCAAACTGAGCTTCAGTGCACGCTCAGTCACGGGGAAACCTCAGTTGCACCAACAGCACCCAGAATATTTGAGCTATAACAGTTCTGGAATCTATTTTCATGCACCAGATTCATGTGTTTGCATAAAAAAAAAAAAACAACAAATCAATTAATTTAGCACTGGATTAATAAGAGATGAGAATGCTGGGCTCTAACCATGACCTTGTGTTTTCATTATTTCTGAATGAGGTTTTCTCCAGGGAACTTTCCTCTTAGGAAGAGGCTGATACACAGAACAACTCTAATGAATTAAAAGATGTGCAGGGCATCCTAAGCATAGCTTGGCCCCATGATACAGCTCCAGAGGGACTTGTTCCTCCATGGCCAGAGAGCTGCAGCCCTCAGGAACAGCCTCAGGCCAAGTCCATCTCTCAGCTGAGCCCCAAATCCAGAATTAAGCACTCATCTCTGCTTGAGTCACTGGGAACAGTGGGAATACCTTCAAAGGTCCAGGATTTGCTTTTCTTAGAAACAAATATGGTGGAGACACAGATCAGACCCCACTTCCCATTTAAAGGTACCTGCTCCTCATCCCACAGCCTGACACCTTATCCTTGACTTCACTTGCTGTGCTCTGGGCTACCTGCAGCAGCCAAGACTTTCTGGTTGCTCAGTGCTTTGGGATGAGCTGCCAGGGACAGGAGCTTTTGTTGCAAGCCACCAAAGCTCAAACCAATCCTATCTGGTTTGCCTTGTGGGCACAGGATGGATCTTTTACCTACAAAGGCCTGGGAGCACAGATTCCCACAGAAGCTTCTCTGCTGCCTGCCTGTGTTTATCTCCTTTTTGTTTGAAGGAAGAAAAGCAATAACCTGGAGAGAAGTCTGCAGTTTACACAGGAGGTGCTGTAAGGTGACTTGCACTGTGACAGACAGCTCTGGATGTACAAGAAACTCACACGCTGCTTTTTGACAGATAAAATCCCAGCCCTCAGCAAATCCCTGCTCCAAGCCTAACTCACTTCAGAGCCAGTTCCACTCAGGGGCTCACAGCAGCATTCTGGTTCTTTCCTGCTCTTGTCCAGCCTTTCCCTCTCCCCATTTCTTAACACCTCCCAGGCACATCCCAGTCTCTTGGTTGCACACAGCTACTGTATTGTCTGTCACATTGCACATCAGCTTCTTCATCACCTCTCCTTGCCATTCACTCTTGTTATTCCCCAGCTCCAAACCCCTGTGTGTTCTTCATTTTCACCTTCATTTCCTTACTTTTCACCTCCTTGATTAGTCCTGTCTCAGTCCAGACACTTTCTAGAAATTTTCAAGTGGGATCATTGCCTGCATCTTCCTTGCAGCATCCCCCAAGCCTCCTGCCTTTCCCTCAGTAAAATCTAAATAGGGAATATGTGCTGGGTGTTTAGAAAGAAATTCGAATTTCAGTTTCTCCACTGAGGAAGAGCAGCACCCCCTGCTTGGCTGCTCTGCAGGGCTTCCAGGATGTCTGCACACAACTTCAGCCCCACTCCTCACATGGCACACATGTGAGAACTTGGGAAAGCAAAGGCTGTTTGCAGCTGGGAGAAGGAGAAGCTGGGAGAAGGAAAGCTGGAAGAAGAAGAGCTGGGAGAAGGAAAGCCAGGCTCTGAGGGTGCAGGATCACACTCCTGACCAGCCTCTCCCAGCACAGCTGCTCCACAGGGCTCCAAGTGGCTGCTGGAGCTGTGTTAGGGCACAGCACTGGGAGCAGAGTATTTTTAGCTGCAGCTCCTCTCACGTCACTGGGCTGGGATCAGTGAGGCTGAGGCATGAATGGTGTCTCTGAGCACTCACCACCTGGTGGGTGGGCTGGGGCTAGGAATGAATGACTGATCCCAGCAGATCCCAGCAGGGATAACACTCAGGGATGAGGACTCACTCCGAGGAGCCAGCAGTGCTCCTGAGCTGTTCCCTGTGCTGGAGGGCTGCACAAACCCAGCCTCTCCTCAGGTCTGGTGAGGAGCTGCTGGAATCTGCACACTTTTGTGCAGCTCTGCCACGAGTGCATTGCAAACCTGCAAAGAACACCACAAGCACTGACAGCCCAAATCGAGAGCTTTATTGTGGTTACACATCTCCTACAGGAGAGTCTTTGGAACAGGAATCGGTCCTTCCTCCACAAGGATCAAGTTCCTAAAGACTTTATATTCAGACTTGCTCTTCTTGGAAGAAGGGAGGTGTCTTAAGCCTATTTTCACTGGATTTAAACAGTCAAGATTGTGAATCTTGAAAAATTATCACCCTACTGAGGCACATGGCCAGGCACACACCCCTGCTCTGGTGTAAACTAGAAGATGGATTCAGCTCCTGCCAGATTTCACCCAGCCTAGTCTGCCTCTGCCCTGGTGGGTCTCACTTGCCATGCTGTGAGAAGTCTGCAGCCCTGAGGATGCTGGAAAAAGCACTCCATGGCTTTTGGATTTGGCTGATTCTTGGACAAGCAAGGCTTGATGCTCTTAGGATGGTCTGAGCTAGAGGAGGTTACTGCCTGTAGGAAATCAAGGTGAGAAGGCTGAGTCAGGGCTGCACCGGTAGAAAAAATACAAGGGACACAAGATTTCCTTGGTTTTCCCTCCTACAAGCTCTTGGCTGCTCTGTGCCCAAGCTCAGGTGGTCAAGGAAGAGCTGCAAGAGGGAGGAGGTGTTGGTAGCAGAAACACAGAAACAGAAGCCTCAATGGATGGAAGTGTTTGGAATCTGTTCATGAGGTGAGAGCCACTTTCTGCTGTGCACAAGTCAGAGAGGCTGGCAGGTCCTGGCAGGTCCTGGCAGGTCCTGTACTCCCCTGAGCATCCTGAGGGATGGATGGTGCTCTGGAGAGGCTCTGTGGCCACGCTCCTGCCTGGAAAAGGCTGCAGATCCCATTGCAGAGGAACTGCCTGGTGTTCCCTGCTCTCCCTGGGAGCTGCTAACTTGTCCTCCTCTGAGCATCCCCGGCCTGGGTGAGCAGTCTGCCCCGAGCTGGCAAACCTTTTTGGAATGGGGAGCATTCTGTCACTCCACATTTCATTATATTTTCTTCCAGGGGGAGCAGGGGGAGGCCAGGCTGCAGGAGAGCACCTCAACACCAAAATGAGCAGCTTCCAGTGTTTCTAATTGGAGATAAAGAGCCCTGGATGCAGCCAGGACAGGGCCAGGGCAGAAGGCACGAGCAGCAGCAGTTCTGCAGTGCAGGGGGAGAGGCAATGCCAAGCTCAGTGAGGAGCAGAGGGAGGACTGGGGGAGGCACAGAGGTTGTTCTCATTTGAAACCTCACACTGAAATCAAGTCATAAGGTCCAACAGCTGCTATTTTTCCCCTCCTCTTGCGTGCTCCATCTTTTATATTCCAAAATAGTAATAATTATGAGTACAAAGAGACCCATGGTTTCTGTCTGCTATTGAAGCACGAGGGTGTTCATTGTGTAATAGCAGGCATGAGAGAATAAAAAGGTTACAGGGTTGGTAATCAATAGGGACACTTCTTTCATCTGTGAAACAGAGCAGCTTTTGGTAGAATCACTTGGCTCCTGTCCAGAACCTCCTGAACAGGAGCAGAGCTGGCCCCATTCCACTCTTTTACACTCCCTTATCCTTCAGCATAGTAAGGTCACACGTACAAGACGCTCTCAGAGGCAACTCCAGGGCCAAACAAACTGAACAGGACCAAACATGATCAAAATGCATCAATATCTCAGCTAATGACAGCAGACCTTTCCCATACATCCCGTTCTCCACAAAAACCCTACTAACCCTATAGTGTCTGTAGTCTTAATCTTTCATAGCAGAAAAAAGAAAGAAGATGCCAAAAGGTGAAGTGAGTGGCCCAGGGTGATGCAGTAGGGCTGGGACACTTTGTTCAAAACTCACAGCAGCAGGACAGGGCTGCTGAACAGCCCCAAAAACATATTCAGCTCCATTTAAAGAGCAGCTTTGCAGGGAAGCAAAGTATAAAAGGGAAAACAAGAATACAAGGTCCAGAATGAAAGGAAGAAACAGATCGGTCAAATCAAAGACTTGGGTTTGTAGATGTGCTTTTATGAGGACCCAGCTAAAGTTTTTGACTGAAACAAGCCCTAGGATCCCAGGCTGTTCTATTCAAAAGTGCAATACTTACCTCTTCATTAGCCATCAGCTTATTCTACTAAGGTGATATCAATAAGGTGATGTTTAATGGCAATACATCAAAGTGCTCTCAGCTTGGCAGAACGAAGCTACTCACCAGCATTCAGGTGACAGTCTTTAATCTGGAACTGAAGCTCATTTTCATTTGGAATATCCTTCCATGTTGCAAGGAAGACCTGGCGCTCTAGAAACAAAAAAAAAAACCCCATCAGCACTGTGGGATCCTCACAGGACCCCCCAGCATTAATTACCACACCACAGAATGTTTCAAGGTAGACACACAAAAGGGCTTTGGGTAACTTTTTGCCCTGCTGGGGACAGACCTAGGATTTACTCCTATAACAACGTCAGTCTCTTTGTAAAAGCAGCAAAGCTTTGATGGATTTTGGCCTCCCCCAAAAGAGAGATAGTCTTTGCCATATGAGCTGTTTACAAGCCAAGAACATGCAGGATTTGACAAGAAGGAAGGAGATACAGACATTTAGGATTATGTTAGTGAAGGCTGCTTTTCTAGCAACTTCCAGCCAATTCAAACAAAAATTTAATAAAGGTACTAAGAATACACAAGTTCCAGTGGAAATAGTATGGGGGCAAATCCTAGACCCATTCAAATAAATCAAACAATCAAAAAACCCCAAAACTGTAACAACCCCAACCCAAACAAATACCAAAAAAATCAGCTTCAAAGAAAACAGATCCACCCCTTGTCTGGCAGAGAGAATGAGAGGAAGGGGCTTGGGTTCTGGCAAGTATTGGAACTGGAGGACAACAGGGACAGGCCACCAGAGCAGACCTGCTGAGATGCAATGGCTTGAAGGTCAAGGCACAGGTGACCCCTGCACCCAGCTGGGCACTGGGAGCACAGCCTGGCTGAAGGAGGCTCCCCACACACCTCAGTGCACTCACCCATTTTGCCATCCTCTACGAAAAGCACGTTGAGAGGGATTAGGCAGCTGAAGTAAAATACATCAATGTTGTTTTTCACAGCCACCTGTTACAGAAAAAACAGGGAGGTTAAAAAGTCTCTCTCAGCTGGAAGTCCAAAGGGATCACAAGATTCCCCACAGTCTCATCCCCCTGGAGTGCTGTCTCAGAGCAGAGGCCAGCTCTGAATGGACTGTACTGAGCTCCTGGGCAGTTTCAGACAAGGACCAGTCAGTCCCCTGCTCCATTTTCACTGAAAGCTGCCCAATCTTCTCCTGTGAACCTTGCACTGTGCTGTTTCAGAGCCAGTTCCACTCAGGGGCTCACAGCAGCATTCTGGTTCTTTCCTGCTCTTGTCCAGTCTCTCCTCATTTCTTACAGGCACATCCCAGTCTCTTGGTTGCACACAGCTACTGTATTGTCTGTCACATTGCACATCAGCTTCTTCATCACCTCTCCTTGCCATTCACTCTTGTTATTCCCCAGCTCCAAACCCCTGTGTGTTCTTCATTTTCACCTTCATTTCCTTATTTTTCACCTCCTTGATTAGTCCTGTCTCAGTCCAGACACTTTCTAGAAATTCTCAAGTGGGATCATTGCCTGCATCTTCCTTGCAGCATCCCCCAAGCCTCCTGCCTTTCCCTCAGTAAAATCTGAATAGGGAATATGTGCTGGGTCTTGATTCCTGGAAGAAGAAAGCCTTGCTACAGAGCAATCAGGTAACAAAAGATCACTTGACAAAAGACTTAATTCTCAGTGTCATTAAACTCCAGCAGCCAGGCAGTTTGCCTTTATCACACACACTTGCCTTGTTCCTCACTAATCTCTGCTAACAGTTTTCCCCAGGCTGAGAGCTGCTGGGACGAGCAGGAGCAAAGGGAGGTCTGAGAGGTGCACTGTCACAACACAGCACAGGAAAAGGCAGCTCTGGGCTTTATTTCCATGCCTCTCATGCTCTCCCACGTCAGCCCACACAGCAAGAGCCTGTCATGGGAGCACAGCTCAGCAGACACCTGCCATTGCTGCAACGAAGGAATCTTAAGCCTTGTAAGAAAGACCCAGAATTTGAGGTTGTGTGGGGAATTTCGGGAGCCATTTGAGTTCCTCCTTTGTTTGAAAAACCCCAGAGGGAGTTCTCCAATCTGTCACCCTGAAACACAAACCAGACCATGCTAAATGCTGAACCAAAGGGATAAATTTGCTGCTACAAAGATTTATGGCGAGACAAACTTCGCTGACATTAATAATTACATATATTGATGTCCTACCGGGAAAATCTATTGTCCCATAGCAGCAAGTTTAGAAGGACACCCACAAATGTTGACAAAAACCAGTTGTGGATAGACAAGGAAAGGGGATAAAACAGTCAGCTGATCAGATATGCATGCAAACCAGAGACAAGTAGAGGGAGATCAAGCTCCCAAACAAACTCTCCTGGCAACTGGGAGGTCCCTCAAGTGCAAAGAACTGCAGAAAGGTAAATGTGGCAATCTGTGGTGCTCCTGCTTTTCAGCCATCACTAAAGATAGCAGCTTATATTTAATTCCCACAGTTCAAACCAGCTTAAGAAGGGATTAGTCCAAAGCCTACTAAAACCACGTAAATGATGGTGCAGCTGAGGGAAAAATTGGGACTGGTTGTCTGAACCAGGGAGTTGTTACATGCTCTGATTGCTGGCGTCATGCTCACGAGTTGGAGTGTTCAGTGTTTGAACCAGAGGCACCAGAGGGGTAAAAGCAGATTGGTGGGTGGACTTAAGTGATTCACCACTGCAAAACATGATGGAACACACTGGGTGAGGAGCCAAAAATGCACCTCAGGAGTCTGGGAGGGGAGAGCTGGGGGAGGGACAGCAGGGTAGCCATTCCAGATGCTGTGCTTGGATATAAGTCATGGAGAGGAGCCAGAGGAGGGAAAATTCAGGCTAAATGTCTGGGAAAACCGACAGTGAGAATTATTAAGCAGCACTAAATTCCTCTGAGGAAGAGAGAAGCTCCAGTGCTTGGACTATTTAAAATCAGCCCTGACAATGCTCTCGATACGAGGAACTGTAGGAAAACAACAAAGCATAGAAGAGACTACACTGCACGACCCAAGATCTTTTCCAAGTCTGATTTAATGATTAATTGCCTTGCCTTAGAACAATAGAGATTACTTAGCTTTTGTAGCTAATTGTTGTTGCCATACAACAGCAGTTTCTTACAAGAGGGGTTGGAAAGCAGCTCCTTCTCTCCAGTCACGGTTCTAGAGGCACACTCTGAATTAATATGCCAGCCCTGTCCCTGCAGTTATAAGGATGCTATAAAAAGGTATCTGCTGACCTGTTTCTCAACTCTGCACAAACACACTGAGTAAGCTGCTTTGGCTATCTTGGGAGAGCTACCCAATTAAGATGCTCTGAAGTGCAATTTCTTCCCAGTAAAGAAAAATCAAGCCACATGCCAGCCTTCCTCCCAGACTGCATCACTGGACTCAGGAATGACATCACATATCACCTTGCAAGCAGCTGTCATCATGCAGGAACCAGCTGTCACAAGTAACTTTTACACACAGGATGCAAAAAGCTCTCCTTAACCTACAGCACTGGGACATGACTGGGGAGCTCCTCAAAATGAGCTTCCATTGTTCACCACCACACACTTCCCCCAAATTGTGCTCCACAAGATCTGGTCCATAAAAAGGCTCCTGCAGATACCTGGATGGGGAAACTCCTACCAAGAAGAGGTCCCCTGAATTGGTAACAGCTTCCCAAGGTCAGGGGAATCCAGTGCCATCTGACAGGCTACAAAAGCAGCAGAGAGCAGATCCATAGCAGCATCTGCAAGAAGCTCAGTAATAACAGTGACTTCCCAAAAAAATCCTGTGCTCCTCAGGTGGGAACATTGTCCTGAGATAGGCAATGACATTTGATGTGATAGCAGGGGCTGAGGAGACTCTCCAGGTTTGACATGCTTGAAAGGAACCTCTGCTTGCATTCAACAAATCCTCCAGTCCAGATTAACTTTGCTCATGGCTCTGTTTTAACCTGCTGACCTGGACATGAACTATTAAATCTCTAGCTAGACCTTTAGCTTCAGACATTTCAGAGTTGAAACAGAAGCATTTTTAATAAAAATGGCTTTCCACCTGTGATCTTTTAGAGACGGAAAAAAAATTTTAGTACCTTGTGAATTTAATCAAGCAGCCTACAAAGCTCTGAGGGATAGAAGTCAAAAGGTGTCGTTTTTGTGTGATGCTTGACTGTTGAAAAGGTGTGAGCCCACTAAAAATTGGCTCAGAGTTTCAAATCAGTTATGTCTTGTCCATGAGGAAGCAGCACCTCTAGAAATAACCCCTGGAATATATTTGCTCACCTTACAGCATGAGCACCCTTCTGAAGAGCTTTCTTGCAGTCCAGCCCTCTGATAGCCCAAACATAATATTTTGGGGAAGAAGTACCTCATAAGAACAATGTCAAGTTATTTTCTTCAATAGTGTAGGTTTCTGATGCTTTAAATCTCAGACTTGAGCAACAGAGCTGACTTTCAAAGTCAAGTCTGAAAGCAACACAGATGCTTTCCATCAGCAGCAAGTACACAACATACCCACTTGGAATCCCATTAGCACCTACACTAAATTAAGGATTTACTTAAGTTGGGTTTTGCTTTAGAGCCTGGTAACAGCCAAACTGTTAAGGCAAGAACAACTCTCCTCTGCAGAGCCTTTTTTACCTCACAAGGTCACGGCTTGTTCTGTGACAATCTGCTGCTCTGCCCCCAGGGAATGCTGCTCCTGCACTTCATTTCAGGTGACAGGTAGGGTTCTCAGGATCCCAGGGGTGCTTGCAGCCTCTGCCAGCCGTGTGCTGTTCCCTCAGGGCTGAGCCTGGAGCCGGGGCTGGGGCTGTGCAGGCACAGCAAGGCTGGGTTACGTCAATGGTCAGGGAACACAGAGTTACTGGGAGGGTTGTGCTCTCGTGTGCCTTGCTGCACTTCAAGTTCAAAATGTACAATTTATAAATGTGCTGTGCCATGCGGCAGACGTGCTCTTAACCCTCAAACCAACAGCTTTCTACAACTGAGTGAGGAACCGGCCATAGATGCCAAGCTGTGATCCAAATCCTTAATGCAGAACGTTCCCCAGGAGGGTTCTTTGCTGAAATAAGACTCTCACAAGCAGAGACTTAAATAATAACCCAGGCAACAAAACCAAGCAGCATCTTCCCCATCTAGCTCCCCACAGGTGTTCTGTGGTGGCTGGTCAGGGATTCTGACACTGCTCACACATGGGCAGATATTGTGTCATTTATCAAGCAGGTTCTGGAAGGTGAACATCTGCTGGCTGGAATCGCTGCTCACAACGATTCCCACAGAGGGCTGGATGTGTGAAATCTGTCTCCAAGTTCCGTGTTTGTGACCTGAGATGCATTAACAGTTCTGATGAATGAGAGCTCCAGTGGTTCTGCACTGCGAGACGCTGGAGCGTGGAGGAGCACAGGTGATGAGTTACAGCAGAGCTGAGACTGGAAGGACAGGCATCATCTACTGCATCAGCAACACTGATATCTCCTCAGTGAAGAAGCTGCCCCCTCCTCCTCTGTCTCTACAAAAACATTTTACCAAACTCATATCAAGAAACAAAAGCGTCCTGCACCTCACGCTGCCCAGCAGCAAGTCTGTGTTTCCAAGTGCCCCTCCTCAGGGGGAAATGCAGCTGGCAGATCCTTCCCTTTCCATGCTCAGATAATTTTACTGAATTAAATTAAAAAAAAAAAAAAAACCAGTTGGAAAAATCCAAGCTTTTTTCAGCTGCATGCTCTGTAGCTGCAGCAAGCAGGGCTGGCAGCTGACAGCAGGATGTGACACAGTGATGGTGCATTCTGAACGTGGATCCCAAGAGAGTGGCTCCAGCCTCAGGCAGACTTGCTGCTGCTCCAGGACTGCCAGCAGCTCATTTTCAACTGCACTGTCTCCTGCAAGGGGCTACAATCTCACAGAAGACATTATTATATTTGTGCCATGACAGGCCAGACCTGTCTGGTTGGCTGCAGGTTGGCTCCACTTCACCCATTTCCAGGATTAGGGGAGCAATTCTTGTGTGCTCCAGTGGCTATTCCAATTTCACAGCATTTCATAGCTATTTAAATGCCAATTATTAGGAACAGTGGTTCTCTTTAGTACAGAAAGGCTCTCAGCCCAGGCATTTTCTAATTTCAAATTTGACTTGAAGAACTATCTGGAAAGACTTAATACACCTCACCAGTGCAAATCCCTGTTTCAGAAGGCACCTTTGAGGGCTGAAGGCCTCACCCACGTGGTGACAAAGATGCCTGACCCAGCCCAGCTCTCCTACTTGGCATGGCCCCAGCAGCCCACATGTCACCAGCAGTGTCACCACTGCTTTAATTGTGAAAAGGCAACACTGCAGGGAGACCAGTACAACTCCTAGAGATGTCTCCATGGCTATCAAACACTCAGGAAAATCAAGACAGCCTCTCTTGTTCTTATTTATTGGTCCCATGTTCTGACCACAGCACCCACAAGCACCAGGCAGCCCCAAAATGCTGACAAGGCACTGCAAGGGTGGCCCCCACCAGAAATTAGAAGCACACAAATAACTAAGTCAGCTTTTCTTTAGCAACAGGCACACTCCAAAAGCATCTTTTTAATCTGACAGCAGCTTTTTAATCTGACAGAAGTGAAAAAGATGAACCAGAGAGCAGGGATTGGGGTTTGTTCAGCCCTACAGTGCTGTGTCCTGTCTAGCTTTATCCTTTGGATAAATTTCTGCCTCACTGGGGGTTAAAGCTGAGTCAACAAGTCACGAAAATGATCATGATTATTTTGGGACGCAAGGGAGAAGCCTGGCATTCAGTATCACAAGATGCAAGGTGACTAGCAAACACAAGGCTCTTCAGCTATATTTTACCTAAGTAAGCCTCTGAAAATATTTCTGTCTTCCTCATCTTCTTGCAAAAATGTCTTTTTCGTTACCTTGTCAAATATTTTAGTTTCTCTCCATGATTACAAATGCCAAGATTAAGTGAGCTGTATTGGGTGAAAGATTAGAAATGGTAATAAAAATAACCTGAACAAGACATGAATTCATTACTTCTGAAGTAGTTGCCTAAGGAATGTACAACTAGTCTTTGAAGTGTATAATTAACATGACAAAAAGTTGAAAGCTATCAGTTTGGTTACTTCAGGACTCATTTTTCTTGTTACTAAAAACAAAAAACTCCCACCAGAACAGGAGATGAACATAAAGTCCTCAGGTTCAAACCAGCCCTGCATCTGCTTCAATGTTCCCTAGCTGAGGAAAAAAACCACATTAAATAAATTCAACCTGATGAGTGTTTTGGTTCTTCAATGACTACAGGAACATTTGTATTCCCTACTCCTAAATTATGCTATAAATTGTTCCCTAAGTAGGTCACCAAGGCGATTTCTGAACGTTTCAAGACAAATCCTTTCTATGTGAACCCACAAAACAAAACCAGAGCCTTGGCTGTCAGGGCATTGATAGATCTCCATCAAGCCCACTGCTGTCAAAAAAGTAAGGGGAGTGCTCTTTTTAACTTGGCATCTGCTATCATGATTCAACTCTTTGCAGAGAAATATACTATTACTCCATATGGCAGCTTCCCCAATTGTAAAAGGGCAGCCAACTTCTATGGCAATGAGAGCGTTAGCAAATTAACAACTGAGTCTGGCACTAATGAATGCTCCACTGTCTCAATAGAAGGTAGCTGGAGGTTTCCTCACATGTTTTCTCTTAGCTTTGTTCTACCAGGAGATGCTACAAGAAACAAACTGTGTTCCAAGCCCTTCAGAGATTTAATAACCCAAATACTTCACTTCCCTGCTGATCAAAGGAAGCAGAGTGCCTTGTTGAGAGTCCCCAGTGCTGTGGAGGCTGACTGGCACTGTCACCTCCACGTTCCCTTCAGAGCAGGAACCAGATTTTACCACAGCTGACCCAAATACCACCTCACCTGCATGAGGTGGTTGCAGAGGGAACCCAGCTCTTCCAGAGGCTGGAAGGGCCAATTGTGGAGGGCAGGCCATGGGATTCACTCACTGTCTGTGCTCCGCTGCCATCGCGTGACTGCGCTCGGAGCCCGAGTGTGGGACTGCTCCTTTGAGTGCCAGAGAAGCTATTTCAAGCTGTTAGCCCAAAGACTCATCAATAAGTCATAAGCCCCAGAATGGAAGTCAAAAGAAGGGGAAAAAACAGTTGCTCAGGCAGAATAAATAGTAACTTCCATTGCATTCTCTTAAACTAAAAAGCCAATGAGCTGCTTCAAAATACTCCCTTCTATAGGCTGCTACGCTGCAGGAACTCAACCCAGTTCCACCTCCTGGTGGAGGAGGTGAGAGAAGACAGCTGCAGTGCAAGTTAACTGCATTTTGGGATACTGGGAAAATCATCCTGGAGGACCCAGAGGAGAAGCAGGAGCTGCTGACCTCCCCTCCACAGGGTGGCTGCACATGGCAGCAGCAGGGAAGAGCCTCCCTCCAGGGAGAACTGTCTGCCACATGATTTCCAAACTACTGGAGACAGTCTCTGGTCCAAAGGAGAGGGGAACATTTCCCTGGATCTGTCCTGTCTTTATCAGATTGACAGCCCAATCTGATAAAGAGGCTCCTCCAGGGAGTGCTGTCCCTGCCATGCACCAACACGCTCATTAATGAAACATTAGCTGCTCACGTCATTTCTGCTCTGCCTTTCCTGGAACACACAGCTTGCCTTGGATTAAGCTATCTGGGGCAGGGATATGCCTTTGTGAAGCACCCTGGAATTTAAGAGCACTAGAGAAATATTAATCACTCAGCAGTTGCCATTCTTCCTGCAATTCCTTTGATTGCCTCAATTCTTACTGACAGCTCTCTCTGCCTGCTCCACCACGGGAATTTTTTCTCTTCACACCTGCTCCAGTTCCTAAGTCCAGCCAAACCTCATGCCCAGTTTACAGAATGGTGTTACTGCAACAAAGCCCTTAATCCACACAGATGCAAGCAGTTGGTTTGAGGTGTTTGAAAATCACAAAATTCAAGAAGTTTCCATTTCAATTTTTCTGGGAGAAGCTTGGAAGAAGAAGAGAAGTTTTGGCCAGACTCAAGGCCCAAATCCATGAGGTCTGACTGTTTATATGTGGTATTGTGTGATTAGAGTCTTACCACATTGTGCTGGGCCAAACTGAGCACCTGCTGAGCTCCCCCCTGCCCAGAAGGAGACAATCCTTACCTGGAGGTTGTTCAGAGGCTCCATTTTCATGACTGGTCCCAGAGTGTTGAGGGGCAGAGAGACATCAATACTTTGGTTTGGCATCAGAGGTGTGTGAATGGCCAGGGGGGTGCTTGGGATGACCCCAAAGCTGGGCAAGAGAAAACCAGAGGTGATGAGAGCAGCCCTGCATTGCCCAAAATATAATGTACCTTCTGTCAAGCACCACCTGCCTCATCTTCCCACTACTCCTGAGCTGCCCCTGCTGCTACTCCACAGAGGGAACACAGTTCAAATGAGGAGAGAAAGTAGGACAAGGCATGGGAAACTCACTCAGGGGGGGATCTTGCTGACAAATTCACCACCCTGCCCCAGGGAGCAGCTCCTGGGAGTCTCCCATGACCCACATGGCACTGGTGTGTGTGCTGAGCACCAGCCTGGCCAGCAAGGAATGACCTGGACTCGGAGCCAGGTGTTGTTTCTCTGTTCCTGAGCTCCAGAGCACTGCAGGTAAGGTGCATCACACACTGCATGGCTGCTGCACCCCTGGGAGCTGGGACTGGGGGACCTGGAGCCAGCACAGAACAAAGAGCCAGCCAAGGAGGAATGTGTGGCTTGGAACAGCACTGCAGAACAAATGATCCAACACATGCAGCTGCCTGGTCCTGAATGACAGCACCTGGCACAGCTGCCTGGTTGGAGGCTCCTTCCCTGGGGATGTGTCCCAGCAATGTTTACTTGCCTGTTCAGTCCAAGGAACATTTAATTCCACAGGCACTTCTGCTTAGCATGGAGGAGAGGGAAAGCATCTCACATTTAACACAGCACTCCTGTACTACAGACCCAGAAACCCAGATGTTTTGGTGTCCACTCATAAATGCAATTCTCTTTAGCAGAATTCACATTAGCTCAGAAGTCTCAGGGTGTTTAGGATGGATAGGTGTGTATTTTTATTTTATCCACTAAAAGCCTGGTGCTGTCTCTGCACAGTCAGCCACATTTATCAGGTCTGTCACTCTTTCAGAAACAAATAAATGCCCCATTCTTGGTTCTCCTTCGTTTTCAGCTCTAGGAAGCTGAAACAGGAATATTCCTGGCAAGGGCTTAGCCACATGATTTGCCTTCTACAGCTATTTCACCTTGGAGGACACAAACTCTCGTGTTTTCCCCAGGACTCAGAAGGGAACCAAACTTGCAATTGGTTACTAAGGGGCTGTGATATTACTGCACCCTAGAGATTTAGCTTTCTTTTATTTTTTTTTAATGCTTTATCCCAAGACTGCAGTGAATACCATTAGCAGCAGCAGAAAAGGAGGGAAAAGCAATAGAAACTTCCCAATCACAAACTTTAATGTTTACACTTAAAGAACCAGCCCTCTGCAGCTCTTTCTAATGCACCAGGCACAGTGGAAAGCACTGACAGGAGAACAGCATTTGTAAGAGAGCAAATAGTAGTAGGTTGTATATGGAGCTATTGCTGCAAGATGAAATACTGCTGGTTTACTGTACAGTATTTAAACTTTCTACATCCTCGAAGTACCATGTATGTGTGGCTAAAACATAGCTTGATGTATGGGGGAAAAATAAACAACACCACAAACAAAATGCCTTTTCTTCCAGGGTAATTTGCATGAAACATTGACATATAGCAGCTTAGCAAAACTCTCCAGAAAATATGGCAGTCCAAGGAGAACATTTACTAAGACTTATTTAGCATAATGACTTTTCTAAGTAAATCTTATTCGTCCCAAGAAATCCTGAATTTGCAACAGTGAGATTAAAGAGATGGTTTCAGTGGATCTTCAGCAGAGAGAACCCTTTTCCAGTGAAGTGATATTAAGGAATATAGAGAACAAGTCAGTCACAAGATACTCTTTGCAGTCTTGATAAGAAGTATCCTGGTCCTTGCTGAAGATAACAGACAGCAGAGCACAGGATAAGCTCTCTGGAAAGGGAATTTGTGGTAACACACCGTGGCTGTGCCATGTCATGTCCTTTAGCTGAGATGGGCTTCCAAGAACAATCTCAATTCTATCATCCAAGCTCTAAACTTTCAAGTGGCTGCTGCTTCTGACAGAATTGTTCTGCTGCCTATTACAGAGAGAACCACAGGCTCCCAACGTGCAGCTCCTTCAGTGACAAGCAGCTTTATTAAGGAGTCCTGTGCTTCCAGACAGTCTGAGGGGCAGCACAGCAATTAAGTCAGAAGGCAGAGGCATCATGGGTTGATACTTGTGCAGCTCAAATCCTGCCCTTTGTGCTTTTGTTTTGCCCAGGGCACTTTACTGGCTATAAACTCACCAACCTGTCTAAAGACTCATGAGGCTGCTAAAAAACTCCACCGAGGTTAAATGGGGCAGATGCTGCTTCAGAGCTGGGAGAAGGATGGCACTGTCTGCTGCCTGTTTCCTCTCAGATTTATCAGTCTGTGTTTTCAGCCCTTTCACACAATTTTGGTGTGATGGAGAGGTCAGGCTGTATCATCCAAGCTATTTCCATGACTGCATTATGCACCTAAGCACAAGCCCTCCTTAAATTTAGCAGTGTGGGCACAAACTCCTTTCCCAGGACTGTTCAATCTGTTGAACACAGTGCACTGCTAATTATTTCTTACCTGTTCTTATTGAACTGAATGGCAAAGTCAGTCATGTGCTGCAAAGCCTTATTGGTAAAGCTCATCTCCATGTAGATGTGTCCCTGCCTGTGGCTGAATGTGCCTGAGATCTCCAATCCTTTAGCCTTCACTGCAGGCAGCCAAACCTTGAAAACAAGAGATGTCATTCAGCATGAGCAGCCTGGCCTGAAGATAACAAACAAGCAGAGTTTTCCAATAAACAGAAATCCTGAGCTCAGAAATCCACCTACATTGGCACACTGAGCCCACAAAGGCTAAAGAAACACTACAGGGAAGATGGGACATGGGGTGTTGAAAGGATGGAGCTCACCACTGAGGAATAAGCTTGCTGCTCCTAATCCATATTTGTTCACAGCACTCACAGAAGAAATCAAATTACTACAGCATTAGTGTGCACAAGAGCAGGGACAGTTTGTGTCCATCACACCAATGTGAGGCTCACCCAATCTGCTGCTGGACTTCTCCAGGGGCTGGTTGGGCTATTAGAGGCAGGACAGTACTAAAGTTTGAACCAAAGAAAATCACAGGGCTGATACTATTATCTGTTGGGTTCTGGATTCCCAAATCACCTCTGTGGGAAAAACCCAGACCCAGATCTGAGTGGTGCAAAATGAGGCAGTACTCACCTCAAAATTACTGTGGGGGTTTTTTTATCTAAGGTGCAATAATTGCAAGGACCAAAAACTTTGAGTATGGTCTGCAGTATCTTTGGATCCTGATTTCAGAGGATGATTTAAAATTATCCATCCATGGAGTGCTAATTGAGTGCTAATTTTTTGTTTATTCCCTTTCAGGAGCCTGAGCTCCCTGTGGCTGCTCCACAGTCAGTTTCCAGCACCATGTTCTGTGTCTCATGATCCCTCCCAACTCCATGCTTCAGCCAGAGCTTCTGTGATCTCTGTCACTGACAGAACATTTCTCTGCATTCCACTGCGGCACCATCATCCCAATCACATGATTTTATCTCCACTGTCACGTTGGATTCTTCCAAATAAACAAACCTGCTAGGAAAGTTGTTGCAAATTCTGTCTTGCCCTCAGTTTCCTGGGGAAGCTTGTTAAGAAGTAGGTCAGCAGGAAAGCTGTTCTGACACAATTGAAAAGTCTTGGATCTTATCTAAGCAATTCTTTAGAAAAATAATGTCACAGGTAAAATGAGACAACTGCTAAAATGCCAGAAGTCTGTAACTAGCAACTGACATGGTCTCCAACACGTGGTTACTCTACTTGGGAAAAGCCCAGGGCACCCCTAATGGGACTGAGTTGAAGTTTTAGCACCAGAAACCCACAATAAATGGGACAAATGAGCAATGTCAGATTTGTAGCTCAAGGGAAGGCAAGAAACCGGGGATGATTGTTCTTCCTTACGTACAGACTTGGGAGCCACGTATCCTCCAGGAGCCATCCCCATGCCAGACGAGAGCTCAAAGAGATCGTTGAGTCCAGTGGTGACCACGGCTGGGGTGGGAGAAGGGGCAAAGGTGGCTGGCACAGAGGAGGGAATGTAGGTCTGTCCCACCTGGAGGAGTCAGAAAGAACAGGCACTCATTAACATCACGTGTGAGCACTACTTATTAAATAAACCATGAACTCGGGCAATATCCTAAATATTTTAAAGCCATTTACAGCTCCCCCACTGATTTATCAATAGTGCTAAATTATGTATTTGAATTCCAAAGCTCTTGGCAGCTAATCCCTACACTCGGCTGTCACCTCAACCAAGCTTCCACATCATTTTTTATAGCTCCAGTTATCTATTCCCACTGTAGAGGAATCTTTCTTCTCCATATCTCCTTCTCATAAGACAATATGCTTTGTGGATCTACCCTACAAAAACCCAGGGAAAAGAGTAAATGCTTCAAACCTTCCTCCAACTACGTCAGTCTTCAGGAATCTGCAAGATTTTGCATATCCAGAGATAGCAAGGGAGTCATGACCATGTTGTGTACTCCCACCCAAATCCAGAGCTCTGCATTCTCAGCACTTGGGCCCAAAAGGTTCATTACATGAAGCAGAGTCTGCCAGAGGACAACCTTCCTGCAAGAAGGGCAATCATTACCTCCCAGGACTTAAATGAGGCCAGCAAATCTGGAATATTAACCTTTAGGTGCCCAGCCTCAGATGGGACAGTCACACTCAAATTAAGACTCCCAAATTCTCCTCCTAGCAGGATGAATGCTGTGCTTGAGAACAGAACTCCCCAGCCAGCAGCCCAGAAACAGGCACAGTGACCAGGACAGAACTGCCTGGTGGGTTTTTGCTGGCCCAGGAGGGCAGAGATTTGGCTTTGTAGATATGATCAGCACAGAGAACCATCTCCCCTGTCCTGCTCTGGGCTGCCTGGGTGTACAGGTGTTCTGTGCCATCAGCTCTCCTCTGCCCTCGTGCTGAAGGAAGGAAGGAATGCCAGTTTCACAGGGAAAGGAGCAGAGAGAATGACTGCAGCCAGAGCAAGGGTCTCTGAAAAGCTCTCCCTCCAGAACTGAGTATGCTCTCCTCACTGAATTACTGGATACAGATTCCTAGGAAGAGGGACTGGAGCTTTCTAGGGGACACCACTTCTGGCTGTGGGTTGGAAGCACAATCCCTCCTGCCCACTGCATCTCCAAGCCATGTTTCATTTCCTTTCCATGCTTTTCTGGGAGAAGCATTGGCTATAAGGCTGCTTTGAAAGCAGGCTGAAACTGCCCCATGTCCTGGCAAGTGCTGTAGGCAGGAGGACACTCCCAAAGCACAGGCACAGAGGAGGTGGCTGCTGGCAGCACTGACCACACGTTGTAGGAAAGCTCAGAGCACCTAGCCCTGATGTCCAGGCAAAAATCTTAAATGGAGTTTGGGAGGAAAAAACACTGAGTTCAGGCAAGTCTGTGGTGACACTGAGTTAGAGTTACAGACCAGGCTTTGTGAGTAGGGATAAGCATCCTTGGCCTTTCAGCTGCTGAAGACGTTGCACAAGGATGAGGCACTGGCAGGGTTAACGCTGGTGCTCCAACTAAAAGCTCTGAGGAAGAAGAGCTAAGCAGAGAGAGTGAACAGCTCTGGCCCTGGCTGCTCTTAGGAAAGCCCAGGTGGCAGCTGGACTCAAATCAACATTAGGTGGGGACCCGTGTGTTTCAGTTGCATTTATCCATTTTCAAACATTTTCAGGGCTTTAAAAAGCACCTTCCAGCACGTCATGGGTGAGGTTACACTGAAAAACACTGAGCTTTGAGCAGCTTTGGAAATTGGGGAAAAAAATGGAATGGCACTTACTGCCGGGCTTCCTCCAATGCCCCCGCCAAGGTCACTGCCAAGCTGAAAGAGAGAAGGAGAGAGAGGAGAGGAAGACCGAGATCATTGAGCCAAGTGTCAGACACCGGAGCGGAGCCCGGATCGATCCCGATCTGCACAGGACAGACAGAAATGCAGTGCTGGGAAAGCACAGGGAGCAGAGGGGCTGCTTGCTGCTGTGTGAGCAGAGATCTACCCCACACCTTCACTGCAGACAGGAGAGTTTTGCAGGTTAATAAAGCCAAAAATCCATCCCTTCCTGCACCAAAACCTCCTTTCTTCACGTTTCATGCACCGGTGCTTTTCCCCTCAGCCCTGCTGCTGCCAGCAGGCCCCAAGCAGCTCCACAAAACCCAGTGGGGTAACTGTGAAGAGGCATAAAAATAAAACTGACAGGAAGGCTCACTTCCTGCAAGCTTTCCTTTTCTAGGGAACGGCTACGAGCCACGGGCAAACACAATGAATCCTGGCTGTGCTCCTCCAACACACGGCTCCTTTGGACAACAAAGGAGGAGAATGGGATCTGTGCTGCCTCTGACAACAGCTCAGAGAGGGGGGCTTTGAAGATGCTCCCCTCCCTCAGACAGGGAAAAAAACAGCTTCATCATCTAATGGGCACTCCAACAGCAATGATGCACCAGGCTATTTCAGTACCAATTTCTGCCAAGCTACACAGTCACCTCTGAAGTGACTGGAACAGCCCTCCATAAACACTAAATCCTCTCTGGGGCCCTTCTGCAGCCCACCTAGAAGCTCTCCCCTCATAAAGGACCCAGACCACATTCCCAGTGACAAAGCCCATTTCTCAAACCTCCACATCACTCTACACACCCAGGAGAATTCAGAGTCAGGACAAGTTCCAAGGCTTGGCTACAAGCACTGTTTGCAAGTACAACATCACTCCTGTGAATATTTAAAATGCACTAACAGATGACTGATAACCAGGAGGAAACAATATCTGCAGTGGTTATTCACTGCAGAGACATCTCCAGGCTTATCTGTGTCCCAGGCTTTTCTTCTGAAGACCAGGGTAATTTTTTTGCCTAGAACAGGGGTTTTTTGGGGTCACATTCAGACAAGGAACATGACCTGACAATACACACAGAGGATGATGCAGGGGTGAGGTAGGAGCCAGCCCCATTAGGAAAAGGCTGGACTGGCAGACCAGAATATCACAGCTCACCTGGTAGATGGTTTTGCTCTTCCATTTGATTAGAGTTTGGGGAGTTAGTTTGCTTTAAAAAAGCATGTGACAAACTGGGTCAGCAAAGGCTCCAGATATATTGTTCAAATAAGTGCTAGTGTGCCAGAATATTGAACAAATGCACCATATAGCTGAAGCAAACACTTCCAGGAGTGCCTGTGCTGAGAGCCAGAAAGGCTCTGACCTTTTTCCTCTGCACAAAAAAACTTGGAAATTAACTTTGCTCTGATCCCTTCCAGCCTGTTCCCTGAGAGATCTCATAGCAAATGTGTTTTATGCTGGTCAAGAGACACCATAAAGCTTCATACCTCTCTCCATCAGAGCACAGATAAAAAGGATAAATTGCCCTGAGAAAAGCAGCAAAGGTGTAAGACAGTGACTTACCAGATGATAACTAGCCCCCATAAAACCTGTAAAATGTGACAAATCCCTATGCTTCCCTGGATCTCTCTTCTATTCCCAGGCACCTCTCCTCCCCCTAGTCCTCACAGGAGCAACATTAACCAATTTAGGTAGGTGTTAGAAAAGAACAAATCTCACACAATTTGCTTTTTGTTAAGAGGCCTTAAGAGCTTTTTTCCTGTGTGGGACTCAGTTTATCCCTACTTGAGGCCATGGCAGAAGCTGAGGAGATTCCTCATCTTTTTCAAAAACCACCTCTCCATAGAGCAGCCCAGGCTCTGGCTGTCCAGTTTTGCTTAGCTGACTTAAGAAATAACAGATAAAAGTGAGCGATTACAAAGTCAAAAGAAGGATCAGTCAGAGACCAAAGGAAGCCAGCCAGAGGATGCAAATCCAATTAATATTGAGCTTATAAAATAAGGCTTATTACACTGTCAAGTCTCCCTCACAGAAACAGCCTGACAGAGTTTTCTTCTATTGACTGCTCTCTAACCAAGCCACGGTTTAGATTAATATATCAGATCATTTACATCTTGTTACTGGCTCACTGAGGAGTAATAAATGCAACTATTACACCTCATCCCTATTCATAGTCTTGCATGCAGATAAACTTCAAGCTTTGTATTGACAGACAGCAAAGTCTGGGGGAAAAGCAAGAATCCAGTTCACTTCCAGATATTATTGTATGCACGGAGGATTTCTGGTACTGTTGTCTGCAGCAGCAGAAAGGCTGGTTTATCAAGCAGCAAGCATTTTACAAAGGGTATTATGGAAATGACTGAATAATTCTGCATAATCAAGCCAGATGTTGATTCTACCGTTTCCTACTACACTCATCAGAAGGAGCTGCAGGGTAGGAACCCAACCTTGAAGTAGTTCATACACTGATGTTGGCTGCAAGGGGCAAGGAATAACACATTGGGGTTCCTCAAGCTATCCACAAGTCTTCCATTTTCCCTAAATGTCAGGCCTTGGGGGAACAAAGTACAATGTGGATTTATTGTTTTAGTTAAGACTCCAGCTCTCACAAAAAGGAGAAAAAAAACCCTGACTGGCTCAGAGAATTTACCAGGAGCCCCTGTGTGTTTCCAGATTGGACCCAACATGTCTTTTCCATGCCATGTCACTCTGAGCTGCTGCAGCCCCTCTTTAGTGGCTGGAGGGCTCTGCAGAGCACAGCCTGAGCCTCTCCTGGTTCCTGTGCTCGGGCCCAAGCACTGCAGATGTGCTCCAGAGCTGCAGAGCCAATGCCAAGGAGCTGCAGCTCCTCCAGGTCCCTACAGGCAGAGCTGGCTCTGACCAGACTGGAGAGAAGCAACAGCATTTCTACTGCAGCACAAGTTACAGGGGGAAGTTAATAAACAACTGATCAGTTCCACATCAGATCCAGGCTGCACTTCCCATTGCAGCAGCACAAAGTCTCTTTTTCTGTTTTTCTTGCCTGTCACCCTCCCATGGTACCGATGCTTTCCCCATTGAGGAAACATTGAAGATCTGTTTTTCCTCTTGTGAGATGCCCAAATCACAACTTTATTCCAAACTCAGAGTGATGGAAGAGACAGTAACAGTGATGCGTGTGAGTAAGAGGGAAGGAGGAAGACAGAGGGAACAGAACCAATTACCCACAGTGTCCTCTCCCATCTGGAGTGACAGGCAGAGTGCAGAAGGGAAGAAACAGATATTAGTCAGGCGTGAAGTGCTGCTGAAGCAATTCCCCAGGACTATGGTTAACCATTTCCATTTGTCTCATGGGCAGACAGACACTCCTGCCAGAGGGAGAACGTGGATGTGCCCAACAGGAGAGTCAGAACAGCCCCACAGAGGAAGGGACCATGTTAATACAGCTATCAGCCCCACTCAGGCTGAAACACTCGCTGTGAAGGTGGGGTGGACAAAGGCTGGCTCTTGATGGTCCAAGGGAGTTCGTGGCACTGCAAACTCCTGATCCTGATCCCAAAATTGGCAGCTTTGCCTCTTGCTGAAGAGCACAAAGTCTCTGCTTCAGGATGAAGAGCTTCAGGAGATGAGCAGAGGATGGACAGGGAGTCTTGGCCCCCAAAGGAATAAAAGTTCTTCAAACAGGAATTCTCTTTATTCCCTCCAAACCGGCCGTAACACCACCCAAACAGCCACATGGGTTTAAAGAGGAGGCTGGGCTCAACCCTGTATCAATAAAACCAGTGCCAGCACTTTTTCCCAAACTGCATCAGCACCTTTACTTTGCACAAGGTGGCTTGGATGGTGCTGCAGCTGCTCTGCAGTTGGAGAGGCTCTGCCCTGCAATTCCAGCCCTGTGGAAGCAGTTATGCTGACTTATGAAGTGTAGCAGTGCTGGAGTTACTGCATTAGGAGGGTTTATTTGCATCTTAACAGCAGCTTGTAATGAAGTGACTCTGCTGAAGTGTTCATGTGATCCTGAGGGGCTACAATCACTTCTGCAAAATGACGTGAGGCTTTTGGAGCACCAAAAAATAACAGGGAGGGTGGAGCCAGGGACAGAAGCTTCAACAACCACAGTTCAGCAGCTGCCTTGCCTTGTGCCCCCAGCATAATCAGGGCTTCCAGGGCATTCTGTGGACCACAAAGGTCCACAAAATGGTTCCACAAAAGGTTCCAGGGCTGTGCATTTTGTGGATCACATTTCATGGGTTAACAGGGGACAGTTGCCTTCTGGTTCCCTCACACCACAAAGCTCAAGGTGCTGCCTGCACTCAGTAACAGAGCAGCAAGGAACACAAGGCATTTAGCTAACAGGAATGGGGTGAGATGCTGAGAGCAGGGCTGCTGGCAGCCCCCTTGATGCAGGCTAATCCTGTGAGAGAGCCCTGAGCTGCAGGACAGACCATGCATGGGCTGCAGGGATCTCATTGCCGACACCACTGTGGCTCACACAGAAATTTCAGTGCCTTGTTTGCTGTCTGTTTTGTGTCTGTTTGCACATCAAGCCAGGAGTGCAGAGCACAATGGCTGCTCTCCAAACTGGGGACAGCTGTGTCAAAGCTGCTGGAGGACAGGTCACACTGCCAATACCATGGTCACCAGTTTCACTGCACTTGCTGCTAATGCTTTGCCCTGCTGAGCGATTTCCATCAGCAAGCAAAACTGAGTCCTGACCGTTTTCATCCTCCAAAGTGTAAAAAACAAACTGCTCACAGAGCTCTGCTACAACAGCTTTGAATGAGTGACCCACCAAATAATTCTTCTTCCACATCAGCCCTGCCCCAGCAATGGATTTGTGTCCTTTGTCAGGAATCTTAACAGATTCCTTTGTAGCTCATCAAACCTCCACAGCCCAGATGAAAGGAGGCACTGAGCTCCTTGCCAAAGGCTGGAGGAGCACTCTGGGAAAGCATCACATCCACTGCATAAATGGATGTTGGGGCTGACCTGGCACAGCCACTCTCACACTGCAGCTCCAGGAAAAGGCAAATGAAGAAACTTTCCTAAAATTATACACAGCAAATCATTTGCAGAGCCAGGAGAGGAATGTGGCATCCCAGGGCAGACTGGAGGACACTCTGGGATTTTGACACTGGTGAGTCCCTCATCACTCCAACACTCCAGGGTGTTGTCCATTGAGGCCAGGCTTTGAATTCCCCACTTGGAAGCAGTCAGACAGGGAGGGAGGGACACCAGCAGCCCCTGCTCACAGCCTTGTGGATGAGGCAGGCACTTTACACTGCTGGAACAGGGGTTTCCTCCCAGACTGCTGAGCCTTTGGTGCCTGGAGCTCAGGGTGAGCTGGTGCTCAGCTGCCACCCTCCATCCCACTGCAGTGATGGGGCACTGAATCATGTGGAACAAACCCTTGGGGTCAGACCCCCCTAAATCCAGCCAGATTTCACAGCCCAACCTGGAACAACTCAGACCAGTCCAGGCATTACAGAAAACTGTGGATATTCAGTGTTTATCAAACAGCTTTTCAGTTTAGGACATAAATCAACCTGACCAGCTGCCAGTCTCCAATCAATAATATTCTTGTAGATGAGTGGCTAGAGTATTAAATAAAATCCTTACATAACAGACAATCCAAGCCTGTCCATTCCTGCAGATTTACTGCTCTGCCCCTAGGTTTCAAGCCAGCTTTCCTGGCTCCTGGCCATAGTGCTCTGCTCCCATACAATGCAGGGGCTCCCAGGAAGCACAGTGTGTCCACAGAGCTCTCATATTCCATGGATTTGCAGAACAAATCAACACACAAAAAGGTTTAAAGGCAAAAATGTCATGTCAGCACAGACAGAAATTCTGCAAAGCACTGCACCATTGCACAGGAGTTGGGAGATTGACTGGAACCTGCATGAAATTCAGCTACTTGAGGGGAAAAAAGCATCAAACCCCAGCTCTCAGGATGCACAGCTCTGCATCCAGCAATCTGCACTCCCACATGGTTATTTTTTCTCCTATTAGTGACTGCTATGGCTACTTTACACTGTGGAGCTGGAGATCCCAAATAGTTTTGTAAAGTGGGCTTAGTCACCATTTTACAGAAAAAGAAAACTGAGCAGAGAAGAACAAGATCTGCCCATGGTGGAAAACAGGGGCACAACCTGTTCCCTAGAAAATAGCTCTCCAAAAGCCCTACAGCAAGTCTGCTCTGCTTATAAGCAATGCTCTTGTACCAAAGGTCCTTTTCCTCCTCTTTTTAGTTGTTAACACATGCTCAGCATCTGTGCATGCATGTTACATTTAATACCAATTACAGAACTCACTATGGAGATAAAATAAGATTTGCTCACTAAAGAAATTAACCTCCCAAGCAGCTGGAATCTCAGTGGTCATGGGCAAAAATATCTGGTAATGCTGAGGACAATTCAAATGAACAATATTGATTTGGTATTTGTGCAGTTTTACACCATGCAGTCTCTATGTAAATGCCTGGAAGAAAAATAAAACCCCACAGTTTAAGTAGAATGGCATTTTCCATGGAAGTTAATGCTGCTGTTGGTCTTTCTGGGTTAGTCCCATGGGGACTTTCACTGCAAGAACATCCCTCTGATCAGACATCCCCTCCAAAGACAAGGGGGCAGGAGAGGGGATCAACAGATGACACTGAGTGGGTGTGACAAAGTGGCTGAGACCCTGCCAGCAGCCTCTTGCAGACCCCCAGCTGAGGCACTCACAGGACTGAGCCAATGTCACTGTCACAGAGTGTGCAGCCTCAGTCTACCCAACAAAGCAGGGGAAGAAATGCATTAAAAAAACCTTAAGGAGTAACAAAAAGGGAATTTTCAAAGCAGAACAATTCAGGCATTGCTGGCTCCCAGGTGGTTTTGATCCCTGGCCAAGGGTGCAGAGCTCAGCCCTTCTTCAAGGGGCACACTGGGATGTGTCTCACCTCCTTCCCACACACAGAAATCAGGCCTGTGGGATCTGCAGTCTCAGACTGGTTTTGGCATAGCACAAATGTGGTTAATATTAGCCTGAGATCCAAATGCCAATCCTCTTGGCAAGCCCTGCAGCCCAGGACACCTCCCAACAATTTGGGTAATACCAGGTTAGGGTTAACCCAGCTTGAGACTTGTGAAACACACGCCCACAGCAACAAACAAACACACAAATCACATTCACTCACTAATTAAGCTTATTATGCTACACTGTTTAGGCTGGAAAAGATCTCCACACCATTCCACCAGCACTGCCAAGGCCACCACTAAACCATATCCCCAAATGCCACATCTACATGATTTTTAAGTGATCCCAGCACTGCCCTGGTGCCCATCCCAGTGCTTGAAAACTCAGATTTCCCAATATTCAATTTAAACTTCCCTTGGCACAAGGAGAAGCCATTCCCTCTTGTCCTGTCACTTGTCACCTGAGAAAAGAGACTGACCAAGAGAAGGAAAAGCTGGAGCTCGATGCAACAGCCCTCCAATGGAAAACATCCACCTTCAAAAACCACACAAGGATTCAGATTATTTTTTAGTGCTTCCCCATCTACTCAGCTGAGAGAGCACTGGCCATGCAGCCCCAGGCACAGCTACTCCCCATCCAGACAGGATCATTTTGTCAGATCACACTCCATAACCCCATGAATGTACTTAAGGCTTGAGAAAAATATTAAGTAAAAGCCTGTTACCATTTCAACTAACAGCTCCACTGTCAGAGCAGGTCACTAAATTAAGCCCATTAATGCCAGCTGAGAAAGCTCTTCTCCCAAAACCAAGTTTTAGTTCTACTGTGTCCATTTATTTGTGTGACACTAACGAGGAACAAAGGGTTCCTGTGACAGGCCTGGAAGGCAGCAGAGAGGAATTTAAGTGCAAACCATCCTGTGGCACCACAGGCAGTACCACCTTCTGCAATGCCTTCATTCCCAGGTTTTTAGATTCATGACTTGCAGTGCAGGGAAAGGCTGCACAGGTCACTGCTCTGGGCTCACTGCCTGCTTTCCCAGCAAGTCCAACTTGACCATTTTGTTAATCCCCAGTAAGAGCAGTGGCCCTGCTAAGCAAGCACTCCAGCACCTCTGCCCTCTGTGAGTGCCAGTGCCAATAAGGGTGAGATTGTTTCCAGCTCATTAGGCCATGAAGCACTGGAGCTGGAAATGTGTTTAAGATTTGCTTTAATGAGCTTATGGCAGCTTTAAAAAAAATATATATTTGACTAATAAGGGTTTGTTGAATTGGGGTTCATCCAGCTGCCTCCTACCTCTGTTATTCAGAGCTTGACTCAGAACTGAAAGTGCACCTGAACCAGGCAGAGACAAACCAGCCCAATGCATCACAAGCAAACCTAAAGCAAGACAAACCCATCAAAGTCTGAAAAACACCCAACTATGTCCCCTGGGGCAGTTTTACTTGATTTACATGGTGCAAATACACCTAGGAGAGCTTCCTCCCCCTGTGGGGAAGCCAGCAGGGAGCTGGGCATCTGTGTGCTGCGACCTTACAGTCAGCACTCCTCACTGCCTGGCTGCCACCAGCCTAAAACCACAGCACTGACCTCTCCCTGCTAAGTGATTTTCTCATTGCAGCTCCCTCCCCAGGGCAGAGGGGAGTGTGATTGCTCCCACTGGAGCCTGACCCTGTTAGTGCCAGGGCAGGTGCCTTGTGAACAGCTCTGGCACAGGGAGGACTGCACAGAGAGCTCCCTCTTGACCTCACTGCAATTAAAATGTCACTAATATTAAACCATGGCATGCTCTGGAGAACACACAAATGGGAAGACACAAGGTAGCAGCCTAAGAGCTTTAGCACTGAAATTCAGGAGGGCTGGGAATTGGGTGGAAGAAATGCCTTCTTGAAAAGAAGTCTGATTCAAACAGAAAGCAGCGAAACACTTTTACATCCTTAAAGCAACTTTTTGGTTTTTCTTCTACAGACAGGAAAAACACACAACAAATATACTGACCATGGGGATTCTACAGCATGCAGCAACATTCATTGCAGAGCAGGAAAAGCCTGCTGAAAAGTTGGTACAATAACTCTGGTTAAATCCTCCTGGAGTTTCAGGACTCAGCACGGGGAGCTTGGCTCACTGAGCATTAAAAGCACAAACGATCAAGGCTTTGCAGAGATAAGCACAGCTCCAATTATCTCCCATCAGCTAAAGAGGATGTGCTGCTTACCAAGCTGTCCAGCCCTCCTCCCAGCAGGTCCACAGCACCCATCTGCATGGTGGACACTTGGGGCACATTGACAGGGGGCCCCAGGTCCAGGTTGAGGAGGTCCCCCAGGAGGTCACCCTGGGATGGGATGACCTGTGGCTGCTCCAGGTTTGTGGTGGTCGTGGTGCCCACGGGGCTGTCACCAGCATCAGTGCTGTGGGGGGGAGAACAAGAAGCAGAAAAGACAAATATCAGTCACTTCTGGTCTCCAGTTCCAGGGGAAACACAACAAGAGGTGGCTCAGCAGCAGAAGGCAGGTAAAAGGTGGTCCCAGCAGCTGCCATGGCCACTGTCCTGCACCACGCAGGGTTAGGGCATGTGGCTCTTCACCACTTTGAGCACAACGATTTTTCCCTGCATTGTACATGGCTTTCAGCCCAGCAAAGGGAATCTTGCAAGGGATGAATCCTACCCACCCTGAGAATCAGAGACTCCCTCCAAAACAGAGAGCCATGGGTACCACACGGGCTACAGAACTGAAAATAAGCCTTTCCTACCTCAGAATAAACCTACACAGATGATTTTCAGCTCACTGAGCTTGAGAATGACATGAAAACACAGGGGAAAAAAATAATCCAGATTTTCTCAGAGATCTAACACTGATAAAACCCTTGAGCCCTTACTCTAACCAGTACAAACTTCAGGTCTTCCCTCAGATCTAGATTAATCACCTTCTCCTGACCAGCAGTAAGGTCCATCAGTCTTTCCTAATTGAAAAACTCAATCTAAAATTGATTCCTCCCTTCTATCAATAATTTCCTTTCCTCTGAGTTAGCAGGCATGCTAATTACTAGTCTAGGAACACTCATTATACAGCTTCCAAAATTTATCATCTTATGCAGTCTGGCTACCTTTTATATTCACTTGTCACTGAATTCGATAACAAGGAGAAGGTAAAAAAATAACTGTAGCTCCTGGAGAATTCACTACAATGTATTCTTGAAATCCAGATATGCTCATATTTTAGATAATTAAAGTCCATTCTATATCCTGTTTCCAGCAGTAACTGATAAAATGATTTCTAGCTCATGTTCCTGCAGCCAGCAGGTAAATGCACAGCACTGCTGTGGGAATTAGTGTCCTGACAAGGTGTTTAACACTGGGGCTGTTCTGCAAGCACTGCAGCTTCTGATTTTGAGTAGCCAAAATTCTCTTATCCTTATTCAGCTATTGAGGGCAAAGATTCAGTGACAGAGTCTAAGCTGCTCCCAATCCCAGTGCCAGGAGGAAGAGATGGAGCATCAGGAGTGCAGAATGAATTAGTTACCAGGCAGCAGCAGGAAGGCTTGAAAGCTTCTTTGCATTAAAAGCCCTAGAGCCCCCAATAGCACTAATATTAGCTGTCCTTTCTGCTGCTGCCTTCAGCAGGGAGAGTGCTGAGTGTGCTGAAGTGCTCACTGAAGCATTCCCGAGGAGAGGTGGTGACTGTGATCCACTCCCACCCCCAGACTGGGAACAGGAACAGCCTCTCTGAGAGAGGCACATCACAAACCACTCGGTTCCTTCCCAGGATATAATCCCTCTAACACTCCACCCCTTCAACACTTACTCATCCTTCTCCTGATGGAGACACACAAATCCCCCCATGTCTTGTGTAACTGCTGCTGCCCCAAAGCCCAATAAGAAATTAGGAAAGGACAAAGCTCAGTTGGTTTGTTTGAAAAAAGTAAAACCTCAGACTTCTGTTTGTAAAGAATCTCTTTAAAGAGATTCCTACAAACAACTTTGCATTTTCTTTGAAAGAAAAGAAATTCATAAAGACTATGTGGGTTAAAAAGGGCAAAAAGGCTCGACACGTGATTTCCCCCTTACAGTCTTGGGTTTGACCATGGGAATTGGAGATTTGGCCCTGTGAGTTCAGCCTCCAGCAGTTCCCAGATGTTGGAGTCACATGGGATACACAGCCTGAACCAAAAAATCAAAAATTTTCTGCAGCCACCTGTGAAACAGGGAAATAGAGACTCCTGCCCAAGTCTAACCAGACCTGCTTCTCCCAGGAGCCCGGATAACATCTTCCCAAATTTCCCAGCTGAATTATGGCTGAGCAGGGGTGGTGGGAGCCAACACATGAGGAAACACTGCCAAGCCATCAGATTTCTCCCCCACCCTCAGGATCCAGCTGCAGCTCTGTGACACTTGGGCTCACTGAAGAGACAGGAACATTTCACCATCTGTGAGCTGTTCCATGGGTCTTCCCATCAGCTGAGAACTGTAAGAAACCTGCCCTACAGTGCTCTGAATGGGAAAGAAATGAATCAAAATGCCATATAGTGTGTTGTGCCAACCAGAACTCCTCCTGGGTTTATACTCAGGGAAGCACCACTCAAGGCAGTGCTGTCTTGGCCCTCTCAAACCACATTCACTGTGGACATCTCCCCATTCCCATCTCACAGTGCCACCAGTCTCGACCACAAGGATCAGCCACCAGAATGGTCACTGGAGTGCAGCTGTACAAAAAAATCACCTCACCTCACTGTTTGGATTAATCTTTCACTGGACACCCTTCACTTGCTTTAAACTGATGCAGAAAATTCCAAAAATGGGGCCTCTTGAGGTGAGCTCCCCTCAGAGAAGCCTGGTGTGCCATTAAACTAATCCCACTCATTTTTTAAATTTACCACTGCATCAGTATCAGTGTGCAGCATGCTCTGCTGAGCATCCCTCAGACTTTCCCCCAGCTTGCACTGCTGACTGAGGCCTGGGGGTTTGTTTTTTGGGATTTTTTGATGCAATGGTTCTGCCAAAGTCAGAAAATACTTAAGGTCAGCAGACTGAGCATGAGCGATGAGAATCGAGCACACAGACACTAAATGCAAGAAGATAATAAACTGCTCCTTCAAAAAGCTGAATTTGCTGAGCTAAATCCTCTGAAATGCCACTTGCTGTAGTGAACTGGAACAACAGTGTACAGGAAGGCTGGTAACATCAAAAACCAGCTCATTTTGAGACAAATCTTTGATTAGGAGAGGTAGGAAAGTGGTCACTGCTTTTCCTGTCCAACTGGTACATTTGTGCTTGCTGATTCTGGGTCAGTGCAGCCAGGCTTGATTTCACAGGCAGGGAGAAAACAACTCAGCTTCCCAAAGCCAGCCACCACAGAAATAGCTTTAGTTGCTAAGAATAGCAGAGAAGTGGTGTCAGAAAATAGAAAAGAAGCAGCATCGCACACTGATTTATCAGAGCAACTGCAAAAAATAGCACTCCAAATGTCATTGGCAATATTATTAAGAGGTAAGCCTGGCTACTCTGCCTCTTGCTGCAAAATATATTCATTTTTGTAATTAATATCACTAGAGCAAATAGCAAACTGTTCACCTGAATGAGAGACCATGGGAACAGGCCCAACAGCAACACAGCCCCAGCTGGGACTGAGGCACTGCCTGCTCTTGCAGAACTAATCTGCTGCCAGAAATGATCCCAGAGAGGCACTGAAGCACCAGGCAAAGAGCCAAAGCATTTCCCCCCCTCCTCACAAAGGTCAGACAGACCATGTCAGTCTACCCATCTTCTTTTGAGCTCTAACAGTGATGGGGCTTAGATGGCTTTTACACGTCCCTTGTTTACAGGCACCAAGTGAGAAAGAGAGTTTCACCAATCCTTCTCCATTTCATGTTCCAGCAGTGAAGGATCCCTGTGCTTGCCTGTTCTAGGAAAGTGATACTGCATTCCAGGAGACAGGCTCATAAAGCTGAGCTGTTACTGAAGCAAAACTCCTAGAAAATCATCTTCTGAAAGATGCCTGTTCTCACTCTAGTCCTCCTTGCACCAGTCATCCAAAGCTTCTGCTTTTCTACTCAAATTCATGTCAAGAGCACTTATAACCAATGTCTTCTCAAAAAAACATCACAGCTGCTCCTCATATAGGAACTTTGATGCCTCCTGTGTCTTCTGACCCTGGAACTTGGACACTCCACCCCCAGGATCACATCCTGCAAGAAACAGCCCCTTGAATGACCTGCAAACTGTCAATAAAATCCCTCTAAAAGATCTTGGCACCTTTTGGGCCAAAAGAAAAGAAAGAAACAACCAACCGTGGCTGTGATCCCCGGGGCTGCCTGAGCTCACCTCCCATGGTGTATTGGCAGGTGCTTGCGGTGGATGCCGTGGCTCCCCTCCACGAAAGCGTTGGGTGGTTTGTGGTACACGGAAGCCAGAGACCCAATGTGGCAGATCAGCTCATCCAGCAGGGTTGGCTCAATCAGATCAGTCTCCTCAGAAATCAGTGGCTTTTCTGAGAGCACCACTTCCTTGGCAGTCACTGGATCCGTGGAAAGAAGGCGCCAGTAGATGTAGCCACGATCCCGCAGGTCTGGGTTGTCAGAATCCTGAGACAGAGCAATGCATCACTCACAGGTCTGAAGTGAACTAATGCCTGTAATCACTTTATTCTTCCAGCATTGATTCTGCTGGATTAAAAAACCCCAACCAGCCAGCAGCAACAGCCACCAATTTCAAAATGATGTTACAAACTGCTTGTTGAGATGAACATCTTAAAATTAAAAACAAGAACCAAAGTATTAATGCCTGGCTTCTTGCTCAGCTGGTCAGGGAGGAAAAAGCCCAGGATTCATACCCCACAATTGCCCCAAACCACAGAGCTGCCAACTGCTTTCCAGACCTTACTGCCACTAAGTGTTAGGAGAAATTCAGAGAAAAGAATATGAGTGGCAATGACTGTTACACACTAGAGTATAGTACTGCATAATGATCCAAGATTCCTGGAAATATGCTTTACCCAAGGGCACTGCTGGACAAAAAAGATGCTGCAGAGCCACATCTTAATAAGCCATATTCTTTATAGCAAAAGAGATCTTATTTATCCTGCCTTTTAGTTATCTAATGAAGTATGGAGAGATGCTAATGATACATACTTAGGGTACTTCATCAGTTCTCCAGCTGTCAATAATACCCTTGTTTTACTGCAGATACTTTTGCCTCTGCATGAAGTGCTAATTACTTCTCTCCAGAGCAGCAAAGTGAGTGGGGATGGTTTGCTGATAATGTTCTAGGGAGAGGGAGGTGCTGTGGCTTTATGTTGTAGTGAACTGTTCATGGAAACAAGAGCTTGCATGTTTAATCCTCCCATCAGTAGAATAACAGGATAAATGTTTGAGGTTTTTTTTCCCTCTAATAAAATTCTAGCAAAATATTGTACACCTCACCAGCCATCCTCTTGGCATTTCTTTTTCTCTTCTATGCTCTCATTGCTGCTGCCCTGTTAGAACCTGCATCTGCCATCTGCCTCAAGACATTCTCAAACCTCTTCCTGGAACGAGACTGAGCTCAGCTCATTTTGCTTGTAAGGACCTAAATTAATCTCTCTGTTGTCTCACACATTATCTCTGCAGAGCTGGTTTTGTTTGGTGGTAGAATTGTGAACTCTTTACACCCTTAACAATCCCTCCCAGACTCTGCACTCAGGATCAGGCAGGGTTTCTGCAAGGGCACACATGAAAGGCCACACTCTCCTACTTTCAGGCACCTACAGATTCAAGGCTGACTGTTTCTCTCACAGCCAAAAAAACACACTGGAAACTGGAAAATCAACTGAAACAAGAGGCTCAAATCTCTTCCAGTTCTCCCCTCTCCAGAGCCTCCATGCACACCTGTGGAGCAACACCAGTGAACCCTGGCTAGCTCAGCTCTCCACCCACACACCAGCAATGGGGACCAGAGGTCTGAGACCTCAGTTCCTGTGTTCCTTCCAGCCCCAGCTGCTCCACTGCTATTTTTACCAGTGCTGGCTGGATGAAGCTGGCTCCTGCTACAACCACACCTGCAGTCTGCTGTGTAGACAAGCCCTGAGACACTCAAAGTGCAACAATACCTAAGCTGAGCAAAGAAACACACGTGTAATTACTCTCCCACTCAAGTGAAAAACACCACCTGTACCTAGAAATCAGACCTTTGAAACAAGGTTTTTCATTGTTTTACAGCCACTTATCCTACATTGACTTATTATTCATATAAAATACAAAAAAGCCAGACTGAATCAACATTTGTGACAAACAGAGAAAAAACCCAGACGCCCGTTATATTCCAAGGGTGCCATTAAATATTTTGTGACTCAGCACAGTGGGTTTTAGCACTCAGTACCTTTCTTCTGTTGGCTCAGGCAAATGATACAGCGTGCCCTTGGCCCACTCCTCTCTGAAGAGCAGCTCAGATCCTGCCTAATAGCAGGTTTTGAAGCAAGAAAATCAGGTCGTGGGTTTGTTGCTGCTGACCAATGCAACTCCCCAAAGGAATGAATAGAAGTTTTAAGTGCAGTAAGTCCACAGATGTGATTTCTTGCAGCAGAGAGGATCAAAAAGGCCAGCTGATGATTGACTCCAGGTTTTCTGCTCAGAAACAATCACAGCCCATTCAGCTGGCAGACTATTTTTATCACTTGACACAGCAGGTCTGGAAAGGAGCTGGGTTTTTTTGGGCACTTTACCCCAGTCATTACAGCCAAGGAGTGCAGGAAGATGAGCTGAGCTCTTACCCACCCTTGCCACCAGGACATCTCCACCTCTGTCCTCCAGAACTACAGCAGTTGTGTCTGCCAGCTCCAAGCCCAGCCTTGCCTGCAGTGATCTGAGCTCATAACTCAGCATCTCATGCATAATGAATCCATGATCTTAACCCACTGCTACAGCCTCCAGCAAAGCTGCCACACTGCTTGACAGCATCCAAATACAAAGGAAAAACCCCAAACATCAGTTCTTTCCTTTTCATAGCACTGCTTAAACTTTGCTGCTCCCAGAACAAAGTCTTTACCAGGCTTTTTGCATCTGGTACAGCTCCAGAGGTTTAACTGCAAGCCACCTTCAAGGAGAAAGAATTTTGCTTTCTTGATAATTCTGCACTGTCCCTAATTTTTCATTTAGTGAGTGAATGGGGAAGGAGTTCAGACAAAGCAAGAGCTAAGAAGGAGGAAGCAGATTCCAGATGGTAACAGGCACAAAGCAGCTTTTAAATAGAGTCTCTTTGGGAGAGAACACCCTTGAATCTGATCTACTGCAAAGCTGCCTGGCCTGGCAGATGGGAGACATCACACAGCAGGCCAGCACAGTGTCTGCAGGGCTCTGGATCACCTTGGCTTACCTGTGTGGCCAGGCTGAGGACCTGCTGGACCAGCTCCTGGGTCTCAGAGGGCTTTTTCAAGAACAGCTTCACTATTGCAGTCAGGAGGGTGAGCTGCACCTAAGAGAGAGGGGCATGGGAGAGATTAGAAATTCATCCATTCAACAATATCCCACAAATCTCCACATCCTTTATTGATATAAAACATAAGACTTCAGTTTCTTCCCTATTCCTTGCCAGTGAAACTCAGTATAATGAATTCAGACTCTTGCCTGTTGCAAAACACTTTCACAGACAATCCCTGAGCAGCAGGCTGAGGTTTGTGTCATACTGTGATGCACCCCATCATTAAGTTCTGGTCCCCAGTACAGCCATTTTCCCAAGAAATATGCAACCTCTGGAACCCCCTCCAGTTCTGTCTTGTCCTACCAAGAAGGGAATTTTTGGAGACATGGACAACAAAGCAAAACTGCAGATTCCCAGGAGTTTTATTTTAGCCCAATATTGAAGTTTTTATTGACAGGTATTGTCTGACCACTGCAATAACATTTACTGTCCATCCCATAAATACACTACACGAAAAACTACAGGTGAGATGTACATTGCAACTTTACCTGAGTACTTTCATCATGGAAACCCTCCAGGAAACTCTCCAGCAGCTCATCTGCATTGTCAATTCTTTCAGCATATTCACCCACTATCCAGATCATGGCAGCTCTGGCATCTGGCTCATCCAGGGAATCCAGGTTCTCACACAGAGTGGCAATGATGCTCTCATACCTGGTTTGTCAGAGTACAGGTGGATTACTGGGGTGAACTGGACTTATTTTACTCCATTTCTGCCCACATCATTCTGCAAAGAATCCTGCACTGAATTCATGTCTTGTATTTCTACACAACAAGCAGCATTTCCATTCAATTAATTTTTTTTTCTCCCAAAGCTGAGCACTGAGATCTCACAGTGGCTTTGCAGTTTAATACATCAGCAAGACCACCCAGACGTGGAGTTCAAGATAAAGCTGCCTCCCTTTCTGTTTGCTAATGAGAATATTTGATCCAACAGTTCAAACAATGAGTCTGAATCAGACCCTGCAGCCTTGCTGGAGGCTTCAGCCTGGTAACTCTAAACTGGGTATTACACTCCCCCCAAGGCTCTACTAAACTAGACAATATCCCACACTAAACTTAGCTTCCCCTATTCCCATGTGTGAGTATCCCCACAAGCAGGGAATTTCTAAGACTGACAGTAAAAATCACCAGGAAAGCCTGCAGATGTCCCATATTATTTTTTAGGTGATCATGAAGTCTCTGCTGAAAAACATTGCTGCAGTTCTGTGGCTATGGAGACAAAATCTTACTGCAGAACCAAGAGAAGCTGAGTCCTGCCCAAGCCAGAGGGAACACTTGGTGGGAAAAGCCAGCAATGCTTTGTTCAGCACAACCTGACTGGATCTCTGGCCATGTGAGCCATGAACTTTCACAGCCCTGTATGAGAAGTCTTGTACACTTCATGGATTTCTAGAGGGGATTAAAACCAGAATAGCCTGATGCTGTAAACTTGGCCGAATTTTCCTTCTGGCATCCTCTGCAAGAGCTTTACTGGCTTTTGATCCAGGTTTCAATATGGAGTGGTGGGGTGCTTTCACCTCAAACTAATAACAAGCCAGGCTGACACCTCATCTAGAGCCAACACCCGAATCCTACCCAACCAGGAGTGGGGTCACAGCTTCCACCTTTGCTTCAGAGCCCTGGTGAGCTGAGTTCTGCTCTATTTTGATGATGGCAGCCGAGTGCTTCCAAAAAAAAACCTGAGGCAACTTCCACGTACTTGTTGGGGTACTTGCGGAAGATGTCCCTGATGACCACGATGGCCTCCTGCACCACGTAGTTGACCTTGGTCTGGATGAGGTCCAGCAGGGTGCTCACACAACGCTCTGCAGATTGCTAGAGAGGGCAGAAAGCCACAATTAAAAAAGCTGAAGGAACACTCCTGCTCCCACAGCACACGCTGAGGAACACGGCATGTGTATGAGAAAAGGCTCAGAGGGGAAAAAGAAGAGGACAAAAGCTACAAATTCAGTCCAGAAATGAACTACAGGTTATAAAAGGTTGTTTGTTACAGTGGGGACACCAGCTGGCTCCAGCTCCTGTAGAAAGTAAGAGAAGCAACTGTGCCAGTAGAAAGTTGGGTCATCACACGAGACACCTTGAGAACATCACATCACCTACACTGCTATTTGTACCACCCTGGGGCTGATACAGGCCACTGAATGAGCTTTCTGGGGCTTCCCATGCCAGGCAATCAGAGCTGAAAGTTCTGAAAGGGACTGCAGGAAAGTTTCTAGCAAAGCCAAAAGGCAGGAGAAAAGAGTGTTGTCAAAACTAGCAGCAAAAAGCAGCTCCCAACAGCAAGAGGTTCAGTATTTTTGGGGTGAAGTCACTAACATCATGTGAAACGTACAGCTAAAAATAGAAATTTGGCTGCTCCTAATGCAACTTTCACATTAATTAGTTCAATCCACAGGCACTGCAAGATAACAAGGACTGGACACTGTCATGCTCCAGGAACCAGGAGTGGAGTTAGAGGCAGATAATTCAGGGAGGTCTAATCCCAAACAGCACAACCAGGCAGGACATCACAGGAGCAACCTGTCTCAAATAAGGGCAGTGATTTGGTTATTAGCAGAGCACACATGAAGCCTCATTACACAGCTGGTGATTAATGTGAGAAGCTCCCAGCACTGCCGAGGCAGTCGCCTTCGGAACACTCATAAAGGATTCGGGCTGGAGACAAACACTGTAGGGCACAAACAACAGCAATGTAGGTGGATTTTTCAATTTCAGTGAGTTAACAGCTCCCTCGACTTACAGAGCACTTAAAGGCTGGGCAAGAGGAGGAGGAGTGAAATGGCATTTTAGTCACAGGAATCGGTTCTTTGAGAATGGGCAAAAATCTCAAGGACAAACCTCAAGAATTTGGGTCAGAGACTAAAGCCTTCTGGCAATTTCCTGCCCTTGTGGGTATCTGACACAGGGCCTGTCAGCACAAACAGGCTGACATGGGGATCAGCCAAGGGAGGAAACACTACAAACCAGCACTTGTTTTGTCTTTGCAAACTGGCAGTAAGTTGTAAGACTCTCCCCTAAAATTCACACCAAACAGAAAAAAAATCCAATACAATTGGTGTCACAGTGAAGAGACATCACATAAAAATGGGTGATTGGTGCAATACTTTTATTATGCTACCTCTCCCTCCTTAGCTCAGCTTTATAGCTACTATGGCACTACAAGGGTAGTGAATGGCAACCTGACCATGTCCTGCTCTGATCCCTTCTGCTCCAGGAGGGATTTGAGGCTGTGACCTGGAAGACATTTCCCCTTCATGGGGACTGGCCACGGACCTGGCTCCACACACTGATTTGGCTCACAGTGGGAGCCCTGCTCAGAGTCCTTGCAAGAGAGATGCTTTGCTTCAGAGCTTCAAATGTCACCTCCTCATCTCAGTAACTTTCATCTGATATTTTAACAAATGATCTAATGGGGGTAAATGTCCCAAACTCATTCTACAGAATCTACAGCACCAGTCACTGCTGGCCAACAAACACTGCAGCCCTGTCAGAGCCTACGGCTAACAGAGCTTTAAGAGCTGTACAGTTCAAGGAAAAGCAAATTATAGCTTTGGTTTTTTTTTCTTTAGACACTTTGAAGCGTGATTTTTTTCCAGGAAAAGCACAACATCCACTTTGAAATACACAGCAATGATATTTAGCCAAAGAGCACCTTGGAAAGTGAGCAGTGGTGGGTGCATGCCCAGAAGAGCAGTCCCTCTAACAAAATCCATCTCAGCTCACCCCATCCCTTGTAAACACACTGCCTTTTGAAGGTGGTCATCCTTGGGGACAGCAGAGCTCTGCAAACTGATGAAAGAGTGCCCCAACTCAAACAGCTTTCAAGTTGGAGTGAGGAAGGACAAACAACCAAAGTCAAAATTGCTTTGTTTTTCTGCAGAAACCAAATAAAAGCCCACAAGATTACTGAAGTAGCACATATCACACTCAGCCATAAGCCTCAATGATTTCTAAGAACCAGGCTGCTGGCAAAGTCTCTTGGAAACAAGATAAATATCCCTGTAAGATGGCTCCTTCTGCTTCTCCTTTGCTCCAGAGGAATCCCTATCTTTACTGCATCCACTTCATTTCCTTTTCCCACAGGAGTGGTGCTTGTTTTCCTTATAATCAAAGCAGAGCACAATGGTTTCTTGTGACGTTGCCACTGGAGCAAACCAATTCACAAAGCAGACAATTGTAGCTACACCAGAGTTTGCTGGAGATAAACTCAAGCTAACTCTGAGCTCAGCTATCAATAATCCAGCCTTATCCATGCAAAAATGATGATGTTCTGACATCCCCCAAAACAAAGTGACTGCTCAAGCCTGGGCAAAATCTTGCTACTCAGTGTGGATGTTGGTTCCATATCCCAAGCCAGCACTAGGAGCAAAGGGAACATCACATTTGCTTTGTGTTGCACCTCTCAGCAGACAAATTTTTTTCTGTTTCAATCTCCTAGGAGTGACAATTAGACAAAAGATAAGATCCCTGAAGGCAGAGCTGAGGTGCTCTGTGAATCCTCATTCATCAACAGCTCCCACTGGCTGTGTCCTGTCAGAAAGCAGATTTCTGAGCTTTGGGAACCTGGACACTGATGGCTGTGAAGATGCTGTCCCATTACTCATAACTCAGTGTAAACAGCCTCTAGTAAACACAGATGCACTGAGGACAGGGATTAACCTAGGGATGAGGACACAGTCATGAATTGCTCTATATTTGCCCTGTTTAAATCTGGTTCTTGTCAGAGCAGGAAACAGACCTCGTCCTTAACAGCAGCATCTTCAGTGGAGCAGTGCTAAAAATCAAGCTTAAAATTACTAATGGAGAGGCACAACTACAATTAGAGGGTCGCTGGGGCATTATTACCAGTCCTTTGCTTATCAAATATGACTGTTGTGGTATCAGGGATGGGGAAAAATGTGGGGATGAGAGCATGAAAGGGTAAAAACTTTTAAAAACATCTTGATGCTTCAAGAATACAAGGAATACACCTCCTTCCATGTGCAACTAGGACAGACTGCCAAATCCTAGTGAGAAAGTCCCTGCTGAGAACTAAGAAAAATTCCCACCTGCCAGCAAAGCACTGCTACAGAAAGGGCTGTCACCAGCTCCTTTCAAGCTTCTCTGTAGCCATTTTCCATGCTCAGGGTGGTTTTCTACTGTCACTGCTGTGGCTCCATCCAGACAGGCTCCTGGATGCAGCATGGAAGGAGTGCTCTGGTATTTTGAACTGCAGACATGAAATAGAAGCAGCAGCCTCTGCTCCATGGGGCCACGCTTCAAAGAAAGCCCCTGGCAGTGACAAACCTTTGAGAGCTGAAGGAAGGAAGAGAGAACTGCACAAAAGGGCAGTTGATTCTCTCCAGAGGACAGAAGTTGGTGTCCTCTGTGCACAAGCTTGCAGTAGTTTAGCTAAAACAAGAGAATGCTGTGCACTGACACCACACTAAGCCAGGCATGATTAGGTTATTATTTAAATCTGCTGTCAGGCAATGCTCATGGGAACCCACTTGAGCAAAAGCTAAATGAGCTCAGCTGAAATTAGAGCACTTTACGTGACATTTTGCACTCAGTCATCGGCAACACCACAGCATAAATCTTCCCTCTCTACACAGGATTTCTGAGCTCCTGACAGGCATTTCACATTCACTTACAGGGAAATTAACAGAGACATCACTAAAAAAACCAATATTCTATTATGAGCACTTAGGTGGATGTTCCACTAGCAGAGGACGTTTCAGACTTGTTTTGGATAACTGCAGAGGTTCCTGGGAACTTGTTTGCATAAGCATTGAGGAAAAAGAGAGCACACTCCAAATGAAGCCACAAGTGATATGAATTTATGTAAGTAGAGTTACTCTGTTTGTATAAATTGCATTTAAGTGCCCCAAATCTCTGCAATTCTCTGCCTCTGTGTTCTGTTCTGCTGAAATGGAGGGAAAGGATGACACAAAATGCTTCATGAGTTTCTATGTATAATCTGTTCTTCCCCCTTCAAAAGGTCAGGCCACAACTATTAAAGGAATTGGATGGATAGGTGGTCATTGTTCCACAGATGCAGTAAAAGATTCCATCAGGGATGAATGACCTGCCTTGCTCTGCCTGCAGGATGAGAGGAGCACCCCACCCTCCCGTGATGTCCCCACAGCTCACACCCTGTTCAGTGGTGCTCTGCCCATCACCAGGATGTATCCAGGCCACTTGAGGGCCACCACTGAAATTCCAGCAACATGGGAATGAAGTGGCAAAGCCCATCATTGTTCCTGAAGACAGGGAACCCTCCAGGATGAGATACTTGCCTCCACCTTGATGGCACAGCGGCCGATGGCGCGCACGGCCTTGCGCACGAAGTCCACGTCCACCTCGGTGGCGTATTCCTTGAGCTCTGCCAGGACCTGCGGGGACACCACACCCATGTCAGCCCCTGGGGACACTCAGGAACAGCCCACCCTCACAGCTGATGCTGCCTGGGCACCAGAAAATGAGCAGGATGTTCCTTCACAGCTACCACACACACCCAGCCAAGCTCTGCCTTCCAACTCCACTGGTCTGGCTACACTGGGTGTGCAATCCAAACTGGTCTGGTTACACTGGGTGTGCAATAATCCAAACTGGTGTGGGTTACACTGGGTGTGCAATAATCCAAACTGGTGTGGGTTACACTGGGTGTGCAATCCAAACTGGTCTGGTTACACTGGGTGAGCAATAATCCAAACTGGTGTGGGTTACACTGGGTGTGCAATAATCCAAACTGGTGTGGGTTACACTGGGTGTGCAATAATTCAAACTGGTGTGGGTTACACTGGGTGTGCAATAATTCAAACTGGTGTGGGTTACACTGGTGTGCAATAATCCAAACTGGTGTGGGTTACACTGGGTGTGCAATCCAAACTGGTGTGGGTTACACTGGGTGTAGGCTGGACAAAGTCAAAAGGTGGCCTGGTCTTGATTATTTACAATCCTCCTGAACAAGAGCTGGGGAAAATATCAGCCCTGCCAAACTTAAAGGTTTCTACTCCTTCCTACACTGAAAAGATATTTGCTGCATACAGAGCTCTTGGCAACAACCATTTTTGATCTCTCTTTTTCTGTGCTGGGCTGAATCTTTGGATCCCTGGTGAATCCAAGCAGAAGATGCAGAGGAGATCTGAGGACACTCTGGAACGTCTATACACAGATTAATAACAGCATGAAGATACTTCCCCTCGTAAAACTAAGATTTATTGTTTTGTCTCGGTGTTTTTGCTAATGGAAACCAATGAAGGTCTAAACCCAGGATTTGCTGAGGTCTTACAGACCTGTAACTAAAAAGCTTTGTCTTAAATCACTTAGCTTACAAACAATTATTTCAAGAAAAGACCATATGTGATTTATATTCCCTCAAAAGCTCAATTTATTTCAGTTTCTCATGCCAAACATGACATCAGGGATTTAATCGTGATGTCACAAATAGATGGTGAGGGAGAGGGGAGCAGCACAAAGCCAGACAGTCCTTTGAAAAATCTCTCATCCAAGCAAATTGCTCAGAAGAATGACAAGATAAAGAGGCCATGAAGGGCCAGACTGCAGACAGATAAATCTGCAAGGAGGAGACAGGACATCTGTGTTTTGAAGTTTTATTATTTCCTTGGATGATCTACATTGCCCAGCACTGGGGAGCACCTGCCTTTGGCAGCTGATGCTTCCCAAACATTGCCTGAGGCCTGGGCTGGAACCATCCTGGTGCCTTGGTCCAGGATGGGCACAGGGATGGAGAATCTCCACCAGCAGCACAGGAGGACATGGGTGGAAGCTGCTCTCAGGTCTCATTCCAGGACATATTCCTGCTAAAGCTTGTGTTGTTTTATGAATGCCTCCTCAGAAGCAGGAGAGATTCATTCATTAGTCTGCAGATCTCAGACTGCCCTCCAGACACCACTGCCTTTCATGCAAACAGCCCCTATTATTGGAAAATTAGAAATTCAAATTGGTGTGGAGCCTACCAAGAGTAAAGAGAAGATTCTGAATATGTTCTCATAGAAACTGAGTTTTAAAATATTTTCCATGCCCCCAGCACAAAAAGGGCATGAATTACCTTGCTCAGTTCCAAAAACCATCAGGAGAGAGCCGAAGGAGCTGCTTCAAAATGTCACATTAAATGAAACTGCTCTGTGACAATTAGGATAGGACAATAATAGCACTAACCAGAGGCATTAATCATTCTGCATTAGTGTTAGGCCTCATGGCCAGGGATGCACTCGAGGACACCTCCTCCAAGGAAGGGATCTGCCTTAAACCAACATCAAATACAAGAACAATCCACACTGTAAAGCAAATCTCAATTCAGTTCAGCTTCAGCTTTGTGCTATTTCCACTCTGGAAGCAAGTTAAGCAAAAGCAGGATTTTTTTTAGCTCTGGAGAGTGCCTGTGCAAGCGTTTTAACAATTTTCCTAACTTGAAATTCACACTTCAATAATGTTTGGCCTTTCTGAATGCCTCCCTTACAGGCACACCCCTCTCACTTGAAACAAGCCTCTCATTCCAACCTCAGCACTGGCAGTGACTCACTTGACAGGAGCCATGAGTTCTCCTGGAATTGTCATCTGTGAAACAAGATCCACCTCATGCTCACGATGCACCCATGCCACACTATTAACATTTAAATGATGGGGGGAAACTCCACCAGCTCCCATTAAAGAACCTGCTCAGAGCACTCTACCAGGCACAGTGATGTCTAAAATTTCAGGATAACTCCAGGATTAGCTGCAAACACCCTCACACAAGGAGCAGGGGAGGGTTTTCCCCTCCCAGAGCCCAGCAGGAGTGCCCAGCTGACCTGGGCAATGTTTGCCTGCGAGGCCAGGCGGATCATGATGTCCAGTTTCTCCAGTTTCACATAGATGGGGTCGTTGTACTTCACAAAGAACACTTTGATCTCCTGCTTCAGGATTTCAGGCCTGCAGAGAACATAATGTTGTGTCACTCAAGAGTGGTAAAAAAACCCCAAACTATTGTAACAAAAGGCACGGTTTTTTTAGAAATCGACCCAAATATCCCCTGAGAAACAGAATGGTGTCATTTTGCCCCGGTTGACCAGGGAGGTCATGGACTCCTCATCCCTGCAAGTGTTCAAGACCAGGCTGGACAGGGCTCTCAGTAATTTGGAAGGTGAAACCTGCAGAGGGGGTTGGAACTGGATGACCTTTAAGGTTCCTTTCAACCCAAACCATTCTCTGACTCTGATTTTATGCCTAGGATGTGTAAACACCAATTTGAAGAAAGAAGTCTGGATAAAAAGATTATTTAGATACAAAAATGCATCATTCAAGTCTTTCTATGGCCACATCTCTGCTTCCTCTATTTGACCTGCTGAACCAACCACAACCAGACAGACAACAATATTTTCAGTGAAAGAATAACATCCTTATCTCAATGCAAAACCTATAAAATCATTTCCACTTTAATGTGCAAAGTGCACAGTAACTCTGCTCTAATATAACCCCAAAGTGCTATCCAAGCTATCTCACCTCTCCAGCAAGGATCAGCAGCAATAAAACATGAACAGGGGAACAAACTGATGGGAAAAATCCCAACCCACTGTACACCAGGATGTCACCAGCCTGGTGGTTCTGTGCTGAACAGAGTAACACAGGCACAGTGAGATCCTGCAGGTCACTGTGAACTGTTCCTGTTTGCCATTTTGATTTATAGAGGGTAATTCTGACTACCCATAAAGAGAAGGTGAAGAGAGGCAGGTAAAGAAATACTGCATGAAACTGGTATCACAAGTATGCTGTAAAGGAAATCAATTCAGGCTACCACAGTCATGAGACTGTTTAGCCTGGTTCTCAAGGGATCTGAGCCTGGATTAAAAGAAATTCTGTGCATGTGGCTGTATCTGGAGGTCTGAGATAACCAGATGGCCTTTGACAACACAGGAATAACATCCCCTGAACCTTTACCTCTTCTGCACGATCAAGTTGATGTTCCTCAGGGCAACATACTGAACTTCAGGCTCTCCAGACAGCAGGGTCACCAGAGGAGGGGCAAGTTTCTTCAGCAGCATGTTGTAATAGTCAGAGTCCTTGGGAAGGAGCTCCAGGAACTTCATCAGGACCTTCACTGCTGACAGCACCACCGCTGAGTTGGCGTGAGACAGCCGGGGGGTCACCCGCTCACAGATGCTGGGGACACAGGCACAACAAAGGGTTCAAATGGATTTCAGGATGCCAAATATTTCAAATCTAAATTTAGGAGATAGCACACAGCTTCTCAGACACTGCCTGGATTTGGTTTTGGTCACAATGAACAGGCAAAGTCGTGCTTTCCTGAATGCAGGAGGAAGCAAACAGGGACTTCTCCCACATCCTCAAGTTTCTCTTCTGCCCCAGTCAGCTCAGGAACAATTCCACACTTCCTGCTTTTTCCTGGTGGTATTCTCTATTTGTGTGATCTCGTCTGTCACTTACAGACATCACTTTAACAAAAACAGAGACTGGAAAAACACTTTAGCCTCCATATAACCATTCAGAGGTGATACACGCTTCTGCCTTGCTTGGGGGGTTGCTGTCATTTCAACAAGGAAAGATTTCTGTTCCTCTAAATACACAAGGAAAGAGTGACCTAAATATCCTCCCAAATCTCAGCTTCACCACTTGCCATAATGGATCATGTAATCAAAACAGCATCCTAAACAGCCCATCCCAAAAAGAAAGGAAGTTTGGGTTCATATGGTCTTTCTTACAGCATCTGTCAAGTTTCTTCCCACCCCCTCCTGCATATTGCTAACCCAGAACAATCTTATTCCCATCTGTGCCTCCTGAAGTTTCTCTCCCTGCAAGATTTGCTCTCAGCCATGCTGGAAGGGAAGCAGCACAGCTCAGTGAAGAGCAGAGAAATCCAGGTCATGGCTGGGGCACCCCCAGCTGCCTCTGCCCAAAGTCACCTGCACGTCCCAGCTGCCTCCTGTCTCTGTGCCTCAGTTTCCCCACGCACAGGGGAGTGACACCAGCCTTGCTGGAAAGGAGAGTGGCTTTGCCAGAACTGCCTGAAGTAAGGCAGACTCCAGGAGATCAACTCCACACAAAGGAGCTCCTGCCCATGCAATTGGGTAGAGAACTCTTCAGAGGAATTGCAGCTGAGGAACTGGGACATGTTCACAGGTGTTCAGACCAGTGGTCCCACTGACAGAGCTGGGATAACACCAGCCTCACACCCTGGAGATCTCTGCAGGTTGCTAGCACTCATTAAGAGCTGTTTCTGGCACAGAAACAGAACACAACGGGGGAAAAAAAAACCCAGCAAGACTACTGGCAGGTTTCTTGGAAACAGTGCATTTTGTGCCTCAAAAAAAGAGTCAATGAAGAAACCCTTCAAATTTCAAATGGCCTGGCCAGGATTTTGTACGTGGGCTTGTGATCCTTCCTCCCCCTCCATCCCCACATCAGCTGCATTAAATACATCATCTCAGAGTCTCCCTGTTCCAAGTTACTTTTCTGGCTGAATCCTTGTTTTCTTGGGAACACAATCTGGCTTTTTGTGATTCTGGAGACAGATGAGGAAGAGGCTTGAAGTGCACAAACTAACAGCCCACTACTCAAGCCCTAAACCTATTTAGGTTTAGTCATTGCACTTAAAGGTAAAAGCACGAAGGTGAATTTGGAGCAATAAGAAAAACCATTTCTTACCTTTATTTTCACTTCTGTCATATCACAGACTAGTTTTCAGTTGGAAAATATCCCAGACCTGTAGTACTTTGGAAACCCACAAACCTATTCTTGCCTCTCAAAGCAGCAAAACCAAACAGGAAAGTTCTGCTTTAAACCAGAAAATCCTCCAGACAGTGCTTCCACTGTTACAGGTTTGGGCTTGGGCTGATCCCTTCTAAGTAGTGCCAGTTCCCACAAGAACCAGCCTTATAAACAGAAAAAAAAAGAAAATAAAAAAGATAAACAGAGAAAATGGTTCTGCAGAGGGAAGGGGTAGGTTTTCAGCATCAGCCCCAACTACCAAAAGGAGCTTTGCTTTTAAATCTAGTTTATCAACTCTTATTTGTGCTGCCACAGTGCCCTGTTACCAGGAGTTCTTTCAGAGCTGTAACACCCCCAGCAGCCCCCAAATGCCACCAAAAGCCAGCCCACCTCTGAGCTTCCCTGTCATCCTTGGGGTTGTAGTTGGACAGACAGTCCAGGATGAAGATCTGTCCCCACTCTGTGCACTCATTGAGAGCTGTCAGCAGCTTGTTGATGTTCTGAGGGTTCAGATCCAGCAGGTTGCTGTTGGGGTGGGACTCACTGATCTCCGACAGAGCAGCCACAGCATTTGCTACCACCTGGGGAAGAAGAATTCCTTGTTAGCAGAGCATGAGGGGCTTGGCAGGGATTGATCCAGGGCTGGGTACACACAGGGAGCAAACTGCAGCTCTGTCAGTTCTCTCATGTGGGCAGACAGGACAGTACAGAAGGCAATATTTCCTCATGAATTACAGCTGTACTGATCAGCAAGGAGTGCAATCTGTGCCTGCCCAATGGGTTGGGGTGTTAAAGAAGAGTGGGCTAGCTGCTGGCCACTAGCTACAGCTGGAGTGAGAGCTTGAGACTGAGATCTGCTGCAGTTTGGGATGGAGTGTGCTGGCTGTGCTGTGAGCAGGTAAGGGACAGATAAGGTAAGAGGATGTTGTGGGAGGGACAGTCAGGGTAAGGCAGCTGGGAAAGGGACAGGCTGAGGTTTAGCCAGTTATGCAGAGAGGAGTCAGTGCTGTGGGAAGCTGCTTATGAGGGAAAGAGTCAGAATTGTCAGAAAGTTGTACACTGAAAGAAGCCATAAAAGTTTTCTAATAAAGGACTGGTGATGGTGCCAGTCATGTCCACCTCAACATAACTGCAACAATCTGAGCCTTCTGGGATGCAGCACAACCTCACAACCAACCTGCAGAGCCCAGAGCTTCACTGCCAGGAATGGGGACCCAGGATGAGGACATCACAAGAGACTTTGCAGTGGAAGGAGCTGGAGATGGGAACAGCACCTCCCTGCAGGCTCCACCAGCTCCAGGGGATGCTCAGCTTTACAGACAAGGTGCCCAAACCTCCAGTTGCCCTATTTATTCAGGAATGTGTGCCTCTTGCCCAATTTCCCCATGGCACATGGCTTACCAGTGATCCAGAAATAAGCTGGCAGGTGCCTGGCAGCCTCCAGCTCTGCAGCAGCACTGGCAGGTCACACAGTTTGAGAGCAAACAAGCAATTTCCCTAAAATGGGCAACTCCTGCTAAATTTTTGATAACCCATATTTCAATTTCCATCTCCAGAATATCCTTGTGCTTTATGGAGCCATGGTAAGCAAGCACTCCAGCACAACTCATGCCTGAAAATATCCTTGCTGCATTTAGGACTATATAAGGTCTTCTCTTTTCTAAGCACAGAAAAAAGGAAGCACAAAGAGGAGGTCCAGGGTCCACCTTGACACAAGCACAAGTGGGAGTGCAGCATAAACTTCTAATTCTTAGTTCCATACTCAAATTCAACAGTTATTCCAACAGACTCCATGGGAAGATTTTTTTTTTTTAAATTGAAGAGTTGCAGAATATAGAGACAAAATAGAAAATTTGCAGGTGAGACTGACAGGAAAAGGGATTTAAGCTGAGTTTGACACACAAAACTGAAATCCCCTACAAAAAGGCATTGTCAGGACATTTTACAATGTACATCATGTCCAGCCCAACTCCCAGTAAACACCTGCTGGAATGAAGATTTATAGTGTTATTTTCTATGAGATTAAGGCAAAGAAACATCTTATCTAAAATCATCTGATTGTTTGGATGACTAAAGATGCTTTTGATGCAGTACAATGAAAACAAGAACAGCACAACCAGAACTTTCCCTGCCTTGTTCTCATCCTTGCTTATCATTAAGCCAATATATTCCAAAGTCATTGCACAGGCACAGCAATGTTGATTGTTCTGCATTTCACACCTAGAGGTCAGAGATAGGATTTTGATCCAAGATTTTATGAATTTCATTAGTTGAATGAACCTTCTGTCACCAAAATCATTAGCAATCAGTGCTGCTGTCTTCTTGTACTGTTTTAATGAGGAACTTATTAAGATAGGCTGCTTATTCGCCTCATTAATTAATTTGCCTAATTCCTGAATGGTTAATGTGACACAGCATAAAACTGAAATACAAGATTTTTAATATCATTGTATTTTTAAAGTTTACCACTGAAGACGAATCATACAAGCCACTGAAAAGTTCAAAATCCTTATGAAAAAGCACTTATAAAATGAAACTACTTCGGGAAAAAAAATTTGAAAAAAAAATTTACAGAGCCAACCATCAGAGAAAGAGACTTGTCAGTTGTACTGAGGGACAGGAGCTCTGGCAAATGCACTCACACTGCCAGGAACTTTGCTGCAGTAATTGATAAATTAGTAACTAATAGAGAATTTTAGAATAGAACTGAGACTGGAGAACTCCAAAATCATTGAGTCCAAGTCCTAAATTGTAACCCTGGGTGCCACATTCAGATGTTTCTGGGCACTTCCAGAATATCCTTCAACCCTGTGCTTACATTTCCTTCCTTGCAGGGTGCATGGAGCCTAACCCTGTGCAAAGGATGCACAGAAATGCTGTTCCTATGGGTGGGGAACAGCTCCAACCCAGAGACCAAACTGTGAATGAGCTTTTGCTCTCAGCATCTTCTGGGTCCATGTCAGCAAAACTGAAGTGTCCAGTTCAGAGCTGAGGATGGGACACCACATGGCAATCCACTCACAATTCCATTCAAAGCATCCATGAGGAAGTGGCAGAAGGCCAGATGGACTCAGGAACATGGGCTGTGATCTCCTTGAGTGTTAGAAAAAGCACTGGGAAAGGTTGTGAAACATCTGGTGGCAGCTCAGTCCTGCCAGAGGAGCTGGGATGTACAATCTACAGTCCACAATTAAAGCTGGTCCTCACCTCCCACCTCAGCACCACAGTGACAAGGAGAAAAATGAAGCAAAAGGGATAAGGGAAAGGGTGGGGAATAAATTCAAACTTTAAGCAATATTTATTAAAAAAAAGGACTTGCTGGCAGTTTGTACTGAACATATTGATGTGTTATGGTGTTGTGCTATGCCAACAAAAACAATCAGCATCTTCAAGGCTTTTCACACAGCCCCAGCACAGCTGAAAGGCAAACAGCTCTCAGGAAACAGTCCAACACAAACACTGGCTGGAGCACACACACTCACCTCTTCCCTGGCACTGCCACTGGCTCAGGCAGGAACAGGAGCACGGAGCAGCCCTGCACAACTCCAGCCCTGCACAACTCCAGCCCTGCACAACTCCAGCCCTGCACAACTCCAGCCCTGCACAACTCCAGCCCTGCACAACTCCAGCCCTGCACAACTCCAGCCCTGCACAACTCCAGCCCTGCACAACTCCAGCACTGCACAACTCCAGCACTGCACAACTCCAGCACTGCACAACTCCAGCACTGCACAACTCCAGCACTGCACAACTCCAGCACTGCACAACTCCAGCACTGCACAACTCCAGCCCTGCACAACTCCAGCCCTGCACAACTCCAGCCCTGCACAACTCCAGCCCTGCACAACTCCAGCCCTGCACAACTCCAGCCCTGCACAACTCCAGCCCTGCACAACTCCAGCACTGCACAACTCCAGCCCTGCACAACTCCAGCCCTGCACAACTCCAGCCCTGCACAACTCCAGCACAAAGCCCCTGCTCTGCCAACTGCTCCCACCAGTGAGAGGTCAGGTCAAGGACTGAGGCATCCCCCACTAGGGCTTATTCAGATATGGCAAAAAGTCCATAAAGAACCATTCAATAGCAATTCTGGTATTACATCACCTGCTAATCCAGTGTGTGCTTTGGCACTCATGGAAGTGCCACTGGAAGTATTTACAAAGATGGTTTTTGGCCAAAAAAACCAAAATCTGCAACATCAAAGCTGAACCTTAAGTCTTCAGCTGGGTTGACACTTCTTCCTTAACATAGCAACAAGAAGTCCAACTACAATAAACAGCAAGAACTGTTACAAGAAGTTATTTTCTCTTTAAGATACAAGATGATGGAATTGCTGGGGGACATAAAAGTAAGCTAAAGCTTTACAAATGATATAGGACCAAGGAACTAGATAAGTTTCACAGGCTGATGGAAAATAAACCCCTAAGTTCCTTTAGCAAACAAAGTATTCTTTGCTTTTCAAAACATACCCCACATTTATTTAGATGAGAAACCAAACAATTGTATAATTTATCCCATAGATTGGAAGAAGCCGACTTAAAGTACATAAAACTAACAGCTGGTGTAGTCTTGAGTTGTCAAAAATAATGAAAAAACAGAAGTCAACACAGTAGCCATAGATATGTGAGCCTAAACAGCTAATGAACAGGAAAAGCCTTTAAAGCTTGAAATTCCAAGTTAACTCCACTGCAAAATGCCTCATTTGACTCACAATTAAGGATAACAACTTTAAGTTAAGAGCTACCAAATGATTAGCTGCCTAAAAACCCCCCAGAAAATAGAAATGCAGAGCAGATTGAAGAATTAATAATAATTAATAACAATAACAGGTCCCTGGCTTGATCATGTAAATCAGTTCACCCTGGGTACATGATGACATAATTCAAATGCAGCCACAGCAACATTCCTTTGGAGCACAGATGAGCTGAATGACAATAAACCTCCTTTTGGCTGGAATTTCCCAATACATTTAGGCTCTTGGAGAAGCATCATTGGGGTGAGGATAACTAAAATCTCCCAGGCTCTTATTAAAAAAAAACAAAACCAAACAACAAAAAACCAAGCCCAAACCTCTACACTTAGAGCTACATCACAGCTTTAACAAGTTTTAAATCCACCTCCAGACAAACTCCCTCTGCAGGCAGAGAGACCAGAGCCGACCTTGCAGGAAGCTGCAGAGTTGGGAGCACTGTGATTTCCAAGTGATTCCTTCTGGCAGCTCAAACCTTCAGCTCAGAGCAAATGGTAGAAAACAGCACCAGGGAGGGAAGGGGGTGGGTGAAAAACCTGCGTGTCTGCCTGGCAGCCCACACGGAAAAGCTTTGCAGGGGCTGGGGGGACAGGAGGGAAGCTCGGCACATCCAGAACGCCAACCAGTCAAAGCAATCAGATTATTTCCCCAGCATCCCAAGCTAATTGGAAATTAAACCAAGTGTGTAATGGAGTTAATGAATACAATGTTCTGCTGCTTGGAACAGGAACCTCTGGCTCGCCATGCTGCTACAGTGAAGAGAAAATCCAGAAAAGGAGGAAAAATGAAGGGGCTCAGAGAGGGAAGGCAGCGTTCCCCACACAGGGAGCCAGGCTCCAGGAGATGCTTCTGAGAATGGAGAGGTGCTGACATTTCAAAGAGCACTCTGGGCTTGCAGGGTACATCTGTGTCATTCAGCACAGGTGGCAGATTCACAGCATCCACGGGTGGGTGTTTCACAGGGCCACTCATTTTTACAACCACTCTGTGTGCCCAGAAGGTCCCTAACAGGTGAGAACATGACCCCTCATCCTGTTCACATCATAACTTTTCTCTCCAAGCCCTCCTCGCTTTGCTTCCCAAGAAACAGCCCAGGAACCATTAAAATTTCTTACTTTACAAAAGTAATTCTTCCCTGTGAGGGTGGTGAGGCCCCAGAGAAGCTGTGGCTGCCCCATCCCTGAAAGTGTTGAATGGGGCTCGGAGCAACATGGGCTGGTGGGAGGTGTCCCTGACCATGGCAGGGGGTGGAACAAATCAACCATTAAGGTCCCTTCCAACCCAAACCCTTCAGTGATTCAATGATTCTATGAAATGGCTCAACCATGCAAGGCAGAAAGCCCTTATGAGCCTCTCACACTGCCAATGCCTGTTTATATGTATAGATATAAATTAAATCTCTGGGAGACTCACACATTCCCAGCTCCTGATCACATCCCAAAAACTGCCTGGGTGGGGAAGACCTCCTGGCTTGCTTTCTGCAAGTAGGCTGAATTTTCATGGAGGTGGCAATGGAAGTGTTGTACCTCCCACAGCATGCTTGCCCTAACTGGGTTTTGCACTTCTCTGCAGAAAAATGGCACTTTGTGGCAGACAAACATCACTCCTGCTCTCATATCCTTGCAAAAAATCAAGATGTGTGAGCTGTAAAGCAGGAAAACAAGCTTCCCCCAACTGCTGAAACTCTTGTGGTAGGTGGGCAAGAATCTGCTCAGGGATGGCTCCATCACAAGGGGCTTCTCCTTGGCATAGCTGAGCCCCCAGTGCAGGAAATTAAACTCCATAGGGTCTGCAACTCCCTATTCACCTTCCAGAAATCACTTTGGTGTGATCCCAGTCTGCATCAGGCACCTACCACACACATCAGAAAGGTTTTGCTTTATTTTTTGCAATTTTCTTTGCAGGGGTTCTCGCTGGCACCATCCAGTGGCAAATGGGCTGTCTCTGATCTGAGCTGAGAAAAAAGCACCAGCTAAGCACCAAACTCCTTACAGAACCCTAAAAAGGGAGGTGCAGAGTTACAAAACATCACATCCACAACATTATCTGACAAATGGTACTTGTCAATAGCTAGAAGTGTCTGTTCCAATGGAAAACAACATGTAGACACATGTCAACAAAATTCCCAGCACAGTGATTGATGTTAGAGATCCTGGAATGATCTGTTCAGCAAGACTAATGCTTTGGAAATTAGGCACATACTGGTGGCAGCAATTGCAAGGAGACAAGTCTCTGATGGATGAATTTGTCAATTAAGTTTTATAAATGAGGGGTCTGAGAAGACAAACTCTGGAGCCATGGAACTTCACAAATTATCAAACTCCTTGCCTCCCTGCCAGTACTGAAAACAGGAGGAAAAGCCCAGCTTTGAGGGAAGATGCTCAAGACCTGTATCCTTCATACCAAAAACCAACCAAAAACCCAAGTCCCACATACATGCCTGAAATTCCCTCAGACCTCTTTAGGATGACCACCTGTAGAAGATACCTGTTCAGTAAGTGAGATTCCTCTGCAGGAGCTGTTGCAGGAGCTCATTCTAAAGCCAAAGCTGGTTTCACCAGCAGAACAAGGGGGTCAGAGTGGGAAACCAGAAGCTGTGCCACCAATCACAGGTGGCAGTTCTCCCTTTTTCCTAACTTTAGGTCTTTTCTGCTGCCTGCTGCAACACACACAGCTGGTTTCTGCACTGCCAGGCAATCTCTCACATTTCCTCTCTCCAGCATTCCACCACACATGAACACAGGCACTGTTTAGACAGGCTCCTTCATAGCTTCTCCTCATCTCTTTCCCAGCTCATTGTTGCTTTTGGCTGCATAGTTTACCAAAAGTGTTGCTCTTCTTCCTGGGCAGCCTCATGTAAACAACAGAGGCATTAGAGAGCTCCAAAGTGCCACCACCACTCTTTAACAGCCACAAGCAACATTCTCATTCACTGCAACATATCCATCACTGGGTAAAAGAAATTCCACCCACAAATGCCATCAAGTGTCTCCCAGAAGGAAATATTGTCCCTACTTGCAGTACAAACATAATAAAAAAATCCCAAACCACACACAGGACCGATTCAGACATGGCTGGAGGACTTCAAGATCCAGCCTGCATCTGCAGTATTTGGCTCAAAAAGAAGAGGGATATTTTTTGCCCACAGGCTGGAGCAGCCCCAGGCTGATGAGATGCTGCAGCCCACAGCTCCCAGCAATATTCAGCTCCATACTGGGATGTGGATTTTCAAGTCCTTACAACCTTCATGAGCAGGAATCATGAATTCATCCAGCAGTGACAGCTCACTCCTCCCACCAGAAAAAACACCAGCTGCAGAGGGAAAACAGGGCTGGGAGAGTCCCCATGAGGAATAAGTGATCTCCTGTGCCCAGGGAGAAGTTGGTGCTCCACTCCCTGTTGGATCAGACAATTCCCACATCCCTGACTGCCTCCTACAAAGTCCTTTTGGGACTCAGGGGATCACCAGCTTCTCAGCAAGGGGCTCATTTCTCAGTTTTATTCCACAGAGAGAGATAAAACTTCTGCAGAGGACAGACCCAGGAGGCAAAAGCTCCTTTTGTTTCTAAACGGGCTCATTCCTCAGGACATCATCTCACAGACATTCTGCTTGTCAGCTAGTAGGAATAATAAAAGAAAGATCATCTTCCTCCATAGGGTCATCCAGGAAGCTCCCACACACACACACTGAAGTTCTGGCACAGAAGGAACCCACATCCCTTGCACTGATTTATCTCTACAGGTTCTTAGTCTCATCTGTGAGCTGTGGAAACTCAATACTGCTGGAGGGAATTCAGATTGGATCAATTTGGACCTCACCACCTCCAGTTCTCAGATTTCAGATTCCCTTCTTAGTGTGGTTAATGCTAAAGGCAAAAAATTCCCCATGTACAAGACAATTTAATTATTACTCCACACACTTGGTGCATTTACTCATCAGTTATGTGATCTCAGGTTACTCTGTGCTGAGTCACAACAGTGTTTCTCCCAATAAACTGTGATGTTGAGGGTGTAAAACACAGCACAAAGTCTGTACAGTCCACAAAAATACAGGAGCAGAACAGCCACACCTGAAAAACTTTGGATCCAGCATGACGAAGGAGAAATGCTACAGGAAGGAATTAAAACACTGAACAGAACCTAAAAAGTAACAGGGAGAAGGTGACATCAGTTAACTTAAGCCATGTAGATAACAGAGAGATTGACAAGGAATCTATTCCATGGGTTAAAAGTTACCTTAGAAGGTCAAGGATTGAAAATATTTGGAAAGAAAGGTTGTTCTATTCAAATATTAAAAGACCAGTAAGGCTTTAGATGGATTTCCTCTCATGTTTTCCTGCTAATATTTACATTCCTGAAGAAAACCAAGTGCGGGGATATAAACCAGGAGGGAAGTAGTTACAAAATAAAGAGTCTAAAGATAGTCAGCTTTCCTTCTGCTTTCAGCTGCTGCCATCTCGTGGTCTGTTCTCCCTCTCCTGGGCTCTGCACTTCCAATGCTCCAAGGAGGAGCAGTCATTGCACGTGATTCACAAAGGCCAGAACAAGATAGCAGCAGGAAAAAATAATAAGAGAAGGTTTTTCCATGACTTCAGAGAACCTCTGGCCACCAGAAGGTGTGAAACACTCCAGCCTCTCTCCCCTCACTATTACCCACTCCTTGGTGTGAACACTGTTCTGCAGTAAAGAGTGCACAGAAATCTCATTTTGGAACCATATTTTTGTTAGAACATGAGGATTATGGGAGAACAGGCTTCTGAGTTGCATTATACCCAGATTACCAGCCAGAGACATGCTGAGGACTGAGCAAGTGCAGCAGCCAGGCCCCAGCTTTATATTCCTCCAGTCCTGCTTCTGCTGAGCTTCAGAAATGCAGGGTGAGAAAAGAAGGATTTGCCTTAAGACAGCTCTGGGAAGAAATGAGGGCTCCCTCTATGGAAGGATCCTCTTCAGCAGGATCCCAACTGCCAAAGGGCAGCCACAGGCACTTCACAGCCATCTGTAAAATGAGATTAAAGACTCCTTCACAATCAAACTTCTGCAGGGCAACTGAACCGTGCCCTTGTAAGGGGTTTTGGGCCATGGTCTGCACAAGACATCTCAGATAACTCTGCTGTCATGTCAAAAGCCACCAGCCCACCTGGGACCTCGCCAGATACATCCACAGCAATATATCTGCAATTAGGAGTTTGAATTCATTCACCCAGGGGATGTACCTGCACAAAAGATCACTTCGTGTGAACTAAGGCCAGGTCCTGACAACAAAAAGCCCAGATAAAGGGGAAAGAACCTTGGCTGTGCACCTACAGCACCTCAACAGGAATTCAATGTCCTGAATGTCCCCAAAGGCTGCTGGTCTATTAACACAATAATGCCATCAGTCCAAAAATATAAGGGAAAAAAATAACAAACCCAAAATGTTTCTGACTAGGTCACCTCCAACTTAGTCAGACATCCTTGTGATGAAGGTGATCTGAGCCCAGAGAAATATGCACCCTGATCTCTGCACAGTTATAGGCAATTAGTGAGCCACAGATGGAGATGTTCCTCTACCAACACCCAGCTAAAACGCTTAGAGCTTGCTCATGTGCTAGAGGCAACCAATTACAAAGCCATAATAAAACCCTTCTTGAAGACTATTTTTCAGCTGCAGCCTTTTTTAGCTCCTGCCCAAAATCCTCATTTCTCAGAAGAGAGAACAAGTGTGGATTTCCCATCTCAAAAATTCTGCTTCATTAAGTATCTAATGTTGCCCATTTCCACAAGCCATCAAAAGAGGAGAAACATTTATAATATAAATATGAATGAGCTTGGCTAACAGGTTGCAATGATTGAGATGCACCATTTACAGAGGAATAGGCCATCAGAATAGATCCATCTGTACCATTCCTTCCAGCAATCTTTCTTTTGATAGCCAGTACTGATAAACACATTTTACTTAAGAAGACCTTCCAGGCAGGACTGGATTACAAGGAAAATTACCTTATTAAATATCAACCTGCACACAAATATAACTTATCTGGCAAACAATTCAAGGTCATTAGGAAGTTTCACATGGAGAAAACAGGAATGAGGTGGATGGTTTGACCAGGAAGATGAACCTTAACTAGGGGTGGATAATTCCTACACTTTTGAGGCAAACACTGTGCCACAAAGGCATGAATTTCAAAGAAGATCAACTTAACTAAAAGGAATGCCCTTTTCTACTAAAATTGGAACCAGATTAAATATTGTATTAAATCAGCAGCTCTAAGAGCCTTAAGCCTTTGATAAAATCTTTCCCCATGCACCCTTAAAAAGAAAAAAACATTACACCTCATCTACAGTAAAACCTGGGAAACCAGTACACAGAACACCAGCTACAGAATCCTGTCAAAGCCTGCAGATCTGAAAGCACACCCCAGGCCCCTCCTTCATCACTATCACTCCTCCAAATTGCATTTTCCTGCAATTTTCCTGTTTTGGGGAGAACAGGTGAGTACAACATGGGGCAGGTACTGTGACCCTGCACACCTTCAGAAGAGTTGTCCCAGCTCAACCTCATTACCATCAGGGAGCTCATGAGTTTTCCTGATGTTTTATGAGGAAGCCTTGTGCTACTTCTGGAGGCTTATTTAGCATGTGGAGCACACGCTGCCCTTTGGTATCTCTCCTCTTCTCTCCATTCATTTAAGGCTATATTAAATTAATTCACTTTTTAAATACCTATCTGTGCTCTCTTGTCAGCCAATGGTTCATTTAACAAACCACTGAGTTTCAACGATATCAACAAGCACAAAGGACAAGCAAACCCTTGTTACTCCTGCTGAAGTACCACATCTTTTCAGCCAGAGCTCTTCACCTCAGATCCATGTGGCTGTAATCAGAACTAAATCCGAGTTGGAAGCAAGGCTGGGAGAAGAGAAGGTTCTGCCCCTGACCTCCACTGCTGCCTGGGAGCTGCTGAACACCAGGGCCAGCACTGAAGTGGAACTAAAGAAGTCCAAGCAAGTCCCTTGACAGGCTGCAAGGCACACCCTCCACATTGAATTGGAACAGGAGGTGCTTCTCTACAGGCCTCAGAGCTGCCTAGACAAAGAAAGCATCTTCAGGTACTCATCAATACTCACACAGAAGCCTGGCATAAGAAAAAAAGTCAGGGAGGCAGATAAAAAGAGCTGGATATCAGAGAAAAGAGGTGTCTGTATCTCCTGAGAGACACCATCACTCACCCTGCTGCCTGTGACAGTCACACACCTCGAGTTTTACTGCCTCTAGAAAGTCTTACAAAGAGCAATCAACAGCCTTCACTCTCCTTCTGAAGGGGTTGGCACCTTATCACCTGCACTTGGTTTGTCTCACGACAGAAATTCAGTGGTTTGATTCATGTACCACAGAAACAGCTGGTGAACCTGCCCTAATAATGTGAGATTATTTCTTTAACACGAGTCCATTCTCTAAAAGAACTAAAAAAGTAGCAGTTACATTCTTAACTCTGAGTTAAACTCAGCTGCAGAAGTTTTCTTCCCTACTAAGGGTCAGGATGATATTGGTGTGCTCCCTGGATTCCAGCAGGAAACAGTATTAAATGAAAGGATGATGCACTGGGGCACTTCAATTCCTTAGCCACCACCTTTTAGTCACAAAATAATAGCAGGAGACACCTGGCTTGGAAGTGGACCCTTCATCAAGCATAATTAAATGCTGATTTAGTAGGTAATTTACTCCTGTGAAATTCCTGGTCATGATCTCCACCTCTCCTCTGACGACTCATTTAACTTTATTAAAAATATTAGCATTGATTTTCTCCACTCATTACAAGCCAGTGGATTTATCTGCATTAGCAAATGAATTAATCCAAACTCTTATTGCAAGAAGAGCCAAAGCCTGCAGGAAACCAAGAGCTACAAGCTGTCACCAAGGCAGCAGCATCACATATTTCTTACTCTTCTGACTCACCTGGCCAGGAAATTACACTTTTGCAGCATTCAAGACAGGCAAAATCCCAAACAGACCAAACAACAGAAGACATTTCCTGTTTTCTGAGGCAACAAGTGTTCTCTAACCAACAAAAACCACGCCAGTGCAGCAGTGAAGAACCTCTCAGATTTGCGATTACCAAAACACAAACTCAAGCAATGTGCTGGGAATACATCACCATGGGATTGGAGTCTGCAATGAGGTCACGCAGGGAATCCAGGAACCCTTGGTCCTCCACCATCTGGGCATTGATGTCGTGCAGCTTGGCCACGCAGACAGCTGCGGTTTTCCTCACGTACGGGTCCTCATCCTTGAGGCACTTGCGCAGGGGCTCGCACAGGTACTCCGTGATTTTATCCACGCGGATGCAGCCCATGGTGCGCACGGCCAGGGCACGGATCAGAGGGTTGGGGTCCTCACAGTCCTGCACAGAGCACAAACAACACATCTGCACCAGCAGCCACTCTGCTCTTACTTAAGCAGCATCTCTCTGATTACGTGCTAGGAGCCAGGCAGTTATTTCGGATCAGGGATAAAAGGGCGCTTGCTGCTTCACATTTTACACCGTGTCAAGATGTTTCCATCTTGTAAAATTATCATGGTTGTCCCTTCATTCTCCCAACAAACAACGTCATCCAACAGCTAAGCTGAAGAGGCAGCTCTCAGCACCCAAAATCTCACCACAGACAAAGCAATTTACTCATTTCCAACCTTCCCGATTTAAAGGAGCAAGAAATAAAATGGTCATCAAGGCCTATTTCTTAAAGGCCAAACACAAATATCCCTTAAGTTACAACACATGAAGCAATAAGCAAAGGCTACTCTAGAGGTGCTTTTCTAAAGAGGAAAAAGAAAAGGCAGACAGGAACACATTTCATACTCCAAGCCTACATAATTTTCCGTGCATCCAATCTATCGACATTACTGAGCTCCTCCAAAATCAGCCTGTAAAAGGATGGCTACAGAATGACCTACCAAAGCATTTACCTTTCACTGCTCAAACTTCCTGCAGCTGAAAAACTACTTTTAAAGCCTGCAAGGGAAATGACACATCCTACTGGTGCATAACACACCTTGAACTGGGAAGTGCTGAGTTAGTGCAGACCAGTGTCAGTGATTGCTCTTCACTAACACCTGTCCCTCAACTTGCCAAAAGGGACACCAGGCTTTCCTCTGCAGGGTGTGAGATGGAAAACACCATTTTGTTAGTCCATCCTCACAGAATTGCACTTTAAAGACAGACTATTATTTCCAGAGAGGAAGACAGGGACATCCTCTTTGGCCAGAAGAGCAGACCTCTCAGATCAGGTCTTCTCACCTCTTTCTGCCTCAAGAACCACAACAGAAACTTGAAACTCAATCCCATTCCCCAGTGTCTCAGATTTTATAACACTCTACAAAGTGTCTCAAACTTCTTCTAAGCACTGGGTTTTATCTTGCACTACATGAGACTGAAATAACATTTCCTAGATAAGGAGAGGCAACCTGACAACAGAACTAAAGGCAACCCAGCAATCAGGCTGTTGTTTTTGCAGTGAACTGTCTCTCAGTTTCACCAGAGATAAAGGTTTTCCACACAAAGCACAGCTGGAACGTTCAAACAGGAAGTTTGATATTCATGTCTCAGATACTACAAAGGCTGGAAGATGAAACAGATAAAATCTCTTCTCCAATACCAGAAGTTGGTAAAACAACAGAAGCAGCTTTCTCTGGAGCAGTCTCCCCCCACAGCCACTTAAGAGGGCTGCTGAAGTCATCTCCTCTGCAATAACCAGAAGGAACAAGCGAGAGAAAGGACCCAGATCTAGTGGATTCAGCACCCTCCTGTATGAGCCCAGCTCCAAAGCAGAGATAAAGCTCCCAAAGGCTGATGGACAGGGATGTGCTGGAGCCTTTCCTGATGTGCCAGGGGAGCAGGTTACCTTCACAAAGCTGTTGACAGCCATGATGGCCATGTCTGGCTGGCTTTTGGCATAGTTCATCAGGTACAGGTAGACCAGCTTCTTCAGCTCCAGGTTGTCAGTCTGCATGCAGTTGACAACATCAGGGAACAGAGAGCTGGATACACAACACAAGGATAAGCAAGGATGGAATCAGAGACTTGTTTAGGTTAGGAAATGCCAGCAGTTCCCCCAGCACTGCCCCACCTAAACACCTTCTAAAACTCTTCCAGGGATGGTGACTCCACCACTGCCCTGGGCAGCCTGTTCCAATCCCATCTGAACCTCCCTGGCACAACTTGAGGTCATTTCCTCTCATCCTGTAACCTGTCACCTGGGAGAAAGGACAGACTCCCAACTACACCCTCCTGTCAGGGACTTCAGAGAGTGAGAAGGTCCCCCCTGAAACTCCTTTTCTCCAGACTGAGCCCCCCCAGCTGCTCCTCATCAGATTTGTGCTCCAGCCCATTCCCTCCCCTGGACGTTCTCCAGACCCTCAAAGTTTTTCTTGTCATGATGGGCCCCAAACTGTCCCCAGGATTTGAGCTGTGGCCTCATCAGTGCCCAGCACAGAGGGACAATCACTGCCCTGGCCCTGCTGGCCACACTGTTCCTGACACAGGCCAGGTGCCATTGGCTCTCTGGGCCACCTGGGCACACAGCAGCTCATGCTCAGCCACAGCTCACCAGTACCCCGAGGTCCTTTTTCCATCTTTCCAGCTGCTCTTCCCCAAGCCTGGAGTGCTCCATGGGTTGTTGTGACCCAAGCACAGAATCTCACACCACTGGCCTCAGCCCATGGACTCAGCCTGTCCAGATCCCTCTGCAGAGCATTCCTGCCCTCCAGCACATCCACACTCCCACCCACAAAATAAAAACAGAGGTTGCATGGCATGCAAAGGGGATGGTAACAATATCAAGGAAGCCAGAAAAACTGGAGTTTCACTTTAAACACCCTGCTGTTTAATGAAAGGTCACCTTCCCTTTCAAAGCAGTTTGCAATGGCTTTGATAATAATAATTTAATCTCTTCTATGGCTTTAACATGGGAGGTAGTGAAAACTAATGCCATTTCCTAAATGTGCTTTAACTGGAGAGCTCACCAAACAAGAAAATTCTACCATGCCAGGCCTGGAAATGAACCCATAAGAGGAAAAAAGTTGCTTTAAAACGTTTTGGTCATGCAGGACACTTATGAAGAACCTGCCAAATTTCAGACTAGCAAAGTCCAGGTGATTAGAAGCTTAAACACTGACAAGCTGGGTTTCACTCAAATGTCAAGCAGCCATCTGTAAACAGCCCTGCAGAATAACACAGTAAGTTACACAAAGATTCTGCAGTTCCCAAGTTTGCTGTGGGGATCTAAAGGTGAAGAGTAAATTCTGCTGGCAGAAAAGATTAGGGTTTTTTTCCCTTTCAGTTTATGTGTTCCTTCATTCTATGATGAAGTCATGATGCTGAATTTGCAACCTTATATTGATTTCCGTGGCAACAGACCACACTGCTGTGAATTCACAATTACTGACTCTCTGCTAGGCTCCAGGAACAGGAGAAAGCATTCACTCAAACAGGTTTTTCTGGTTCTCTCAGAAAACAATACTGGGGACAGTAAATGCCAGTGTCCTTTAGCTGCAGTAAGACACAGGTTCAATTTTAAAATCACCTATTTTAAAACATAGCTTAAACTTATGTTGTGCCAGATAAGGCTAAGAAAAAAACTGGGAATTACCTTTGTTACACTAAAACTCAGGACAGCAAGCAGCAAGAAAACATCACCTACAGTGATGTACAAAATGGATGATCTCTGGGTATGTTTTAAATAAAATGGGCTCTTGTGGCACTGAGCTAAACCACACTGAAAACAGTTGTTTCTCTTGTTTTCAGTGACAGCAAGGAGTTTGAGAAATCTGTGACTCAGGCACAGCACAGGGAACGACACATCCATCCTCAGCAAGGTGCCAAGGAGCTGTCCCATGTGCCACCACACCTGAGTCCCAGGACAAGCTGAGCTGTCACAGGTATGAGTTGCTTTTACCTGACATCCTTCCCCACAGTCATGGCTGCAATAACCTTCTTTACAGCTTCTTTCCTCTTCTCTTTCTTTTCATTGTTGAGTTCAGCCTTCAGTTCAAAAATCTCTCCTGGCAGAAGACAAAAAAAAAACCAAACAGACTGAACCTCTCAGGAGAAGAAAAGAGTCTTGTTTCAGGAATAATTCAGGAGTGAATTTTTGCTTTCTTGGCCTGTTATTCCCATAAAACTGGTCCAGCAGCACTTGGAAGCTGTCAGACCTTGTGGAGAACATGGTTCAGTGAGAAGCAAAGCTGCAACACTCAGGGAACTGCTATGACTCCACCTTGCAGAGGAAAATGCCACGAACAAGAAGCACGCTGCGTGTGGCAGCTCTCCCACTTCCAGGACACCAAATCACATCCCTGGAGCTTCTGTTTCCCTGAGGCAACCATTACATAACCAGCATGAAAAGATACTTGGGAGATGCCAGATTCGTGCCTGTAAGAAACAAACTAAGCTAGGAATTTTGCCCAGACTTTTTAAGTTTTGCTCATCGTTGCCTGCTTCCTGAGAAAGCTGGAATGGAGCCCAAATGCTGTGGTTCCTGAAACAGGACAGCATGTGTTTAGTCCAGTGAAAAAAAGCTAAAAAGATAGATACCACTAACAAAAGCTGCATGTAACACAGCTTGCCTGGATTCCAAAGTTCCCAAAGCAGCTTTTTCCACAGCATTAATTCTTCCAGATATGACTGTCTAGAAAGCCAGTTCAGGCTGGGTCACCAAAGTAGCAATCAAGTTTATAAAATAAAGCAATTTGTGCAAAAGGCTGTTTATCAGGCCTGTTCCAGACAGACCAGTGGTATGAGAGGGATAATGCACCCAACAGACAGACAGACAGCTGGCCTCAGAAGGACAGCCAGCAGCATTCCCACTGGGAGCCACAACCTGAGCACACATTACAAATATCAAAATATCCCTGACAAAATTCTAACACCAACTTTCCATTCCTACACTTGCTCAGAGCAGCAGCACTAATTAAAATCTGACACAGAGACTGCCAGAAAGTCCAAAAAAGAAGAGAAGCTGCTGCAGTGCAGAGACCACTCGTCATCCCTCCTGCCTGAGGAAGAGCCTGGCATTACTCACCCAGAGCTTGTGCCCTGGAGCAGAGCTGAGCCAGCTCCAGCTCTCAGCCAGCTCACAAAAACCTGCCTTTAGCCCTGAACTTTCAGAGCTTCTCCTCTGTAAGATGTCAACTGCATTAGCTTCATTTATGAGCTCATTGTGAAGCTTAATGACACATAAATAGATCCACAGTGTGGGTTTTGTCACAGGCAGGCTTTCAGAGGGAGCACTCAGCCATTTTGCAAAGGAGAGGTTAATGCAAACCATTTTCCACATCTGCTGGAGAATGATCAGGCTTAAATTGCACTCAGCAACAGTGTTTTGTTCAAGAACAGGTTAGAAAATCTGCCTGGGACAGTCTCAGCAGAACAAGCCCTGCTCTGAAACACCTGAATGAGTAAAATAATCCCAAAGAGCCTTTCCAGGTTTCCCATTTTTAAGGGCAGCAGTTTGTCCTGAGGTGAGGTAACCACCACACCTGCAGTAAAGGCAAAGGAAAGTCAAACAGAGCACCTGCAGCAGGAAAATCCATTATGTTTGCTTGACGTATATATGCAAAATATTAAATTCCTTACATCAACTTAATCCTGTGATGCCCAAATTAACAATCATCCTTAGTCTGGCACTTGTTAGCCCATATCCAAAACTTTGTCTCTGGCCAGATCTGCACTCAAATCCCAATGTTTTGCTTTCTGATCCTTGAAAGAGAAGCAATTTGGGTCATTTTGTGCATCATAAAAACATGTAATACCCTAGTTTTGTCTTTTGTCACCATGTGACCTACTTTGGAAGTTTCTCCCTGGATGATTTAAGAAACAGGGGCAGAGCTACCAGAAAAGCACAAGTTCTCCTGCATGCAGTTAAAAAAGCTGTGTAAAAATAGCCACCCACCACCTCCAATCCACTGCACCAGCTCCACACCAACCTTTTTTATTGGTCGTGAAGTATTTGGAGTCCGTCATGGTTCCAGTTCCTTAAAACACCTGAGAATATGAAGAATAAAAAAAGAATAAGTCAGCTCCAAATGCTGTTTGGTGGCAACAGCCAGTATGTGAGGCAGGAACTCAGAGCAAGGACGGCTGGTGAGTGAAGGAGGAAGCAAAAGCTTCACATCCACAGGCACGAGTTCCCCAATCTTCATCCTGCACCTGCTCCTGCAAAGCCAGGGATTTAAAAGGCTTGGAAAAAAACCACAACAGTGGTGCTCAGCCCAGCTTCCTAAATTCTCAGTCTCAGCAGGCACGAGGCATTTTTTGAACTCCTCATAACCAGCAGATGCTGGTATGCTCTGCAGCTGTCTTTCCTGGGTACACAGATTTATTTTCCAAGGAAAAGCACATCCAGTGTCTCGCCTGGCAGTGAGAAGTCCATGTTTTAGACAAAGGGAACTGTCATCTCCCCCTAACGATATCTGCCTGTGCTGCATCTTGATGGAAGGCACAATTAACCCCACTTGCAACATCCACCCCCAGGCCTTTCATTCCTTTCCCTCCTTTTGTTCCCAGCAGATGCAAAACAGTGGTTTTTTTTAAAAAAGAAAAGCCAATACTTTTCAGTTCTCTCAAGCTTGAAATTGAAATATTTCTCTGCCAAGATATGACATCCCACCCCTGAGACAAACACAAAGATCATTATTTCAGTGCTGCTCTGTTTTTTGTTCTTTTGGTTTTTTTTTTTTTGTGGACAGGATGGAAAAATGCTGTTGGACCAGCAACTGCCCCGAAAGTGGTCTCACCAGCACTTCTCTTGCTCCACAGAACTAAATTAATGCCTTGGAATACAGGGATTGCCCAAACATGTGGATATCCATCATTCTATTCTTGTAATTGCTAGCTCTGTGACAAATATGAAACAATTTTCAAAACAAGCAGAGGAGTGGGCAGTTTTACTGCTTTTGATAAAAGTCTGTATTGATGTATGGACCTATGACCATAAAACCATCTCAAAAAGGATTTCATCATTTCTTTCCTCCTTTTTCTAATTTTTTTTTGCCCCAATTCCCCTTTTCTTACACATCCTTCCATGACCTTAAAGGCTGCCAGCAAAGCAGTAAATCATCTGTTCCCTAAATGCTGCCTGTCTTGCCTCTAAACCCTGCAGCTCTTGCTGGATCAGCAACAAAAGGACCAGCACAGCTCTGAACTGCAGGAGTGCCCAGCAGTGCAATCAGACTGTTGTTCCTTAACCCCTTCCTTCCTCACTCCTTCACCAACCCCAATCCATCACCATTCCATTTTCCCCCACCCACCTGGATCAGTTTAACACCCCAGCAGCTGCTGAGGGGTAATGCCCCAATTCCCACCCCTTTCTCGTGGGGTCATCCTGTCCAACATCTGGATGAGGATCAACCTGTTGCTTTTCCCAGTTTCCTGGAGCTGCTGCCTGCCTGGTTTCCACCTCATCCAATTAGGCTGAATTAGCGGGTTTGGTTTGATTTCTCTCCCTTTCTGCTCCTGCCAAGCCTGGAGACAGCTCTGGAAACACATTCCTCGTGCAGAGGAGGTTGAACCTCCTTCCAAAACAGAGGCTGGCTTGGGAAAGCCACATGAGCCACAATGAATGCAATTTTTACAGCAAAAATCTCACAGTGGAGTTTGTTTAGTAATTAAAATCAGAGTCTGTGTTCAGCTGCAATGTTATTGCTGACAGAGTCCTTCGGGTTTGAGCCCAGCTTAAAAGGAAGACTTAAAATGTTTTTCTCTGCGAGAGTATTTGGCCCAGTGCCACGCAAAAAGCACTGAACGTGGCCTCAATGTTCTTTGTTTGCATTATGTGGGGATTTGTCATCCAGGGTCACATCTCAGCTGAGCTACTCTAATACAGCTTTAACTGGGGCCAGAGCAGCAGATTAGAGAGAAAACTGAGGGGGGAAAAAAGAAAAACCAACCCAAACATCATCAACATCAGCCCAATTGCATAAAGCTACACACAGAGAGGAAGGAACTGAGAGGAATTTCAGAAATGGTCGTTAAACGCCAAGTGAAGCAAATTTTGTTGTTTTTCTCCTTTCATATATTTGGAAACATGAAGAATCCTAGAAACATTGAGACAGGGCCAAGCACAGCTCAAGCCTTTCCAGCCTCCTCTGATAGATGTAAATGAGAGCTGACTTAGGTCAATAACCAAACTGCCCTACTCCAAGTCAGCACACGATAAAGCTCCTTTTCTCACGAGCACACAGATTGCTGCTTCATGTGTGTCAGAGCTTGCTTTGCACACTGTTCAGAGACAGCCTGCCAGCAGCACTGGGTATTATCTCATCACCAACAATCTCAGTATGCTTTACAGCAAATGGAACCAAAACAGATATTTAAAACACTGCTGTTTGTGTGACTGCAGAAAATGCCAGCTCCTTGTACACAAATCCAAACCGAGGAGAGCCAAGGTAAATTAGATCATGAACAGCCTTGTATTTTCAGAAGAAAAATCTACTTTAGATTGCTCCCTCCTCACTATTTCTCTATGCCCAGCACTTGCTGAGATGGAAACAGGTAAGAGGTGTTCAAAGCTGACAGCAAAAGGCTCCTCCTGATCCAACCCCAGCAAACGAGAAGAGATGAGAAAGAGGAATGGCTCCAGAATGCTCCAGCAATGCTTAATGCCACAAACAGTGGTTTGACATTTCAGTGTAGACTGAACCAAAGCAAGATAAGCCTCCTCAGCCCAGAACCACACAAAAAACCTGACCCTGTGTCTGACCAACACCTGCTTGACCCCACACATGACTCCAGTGAGCCTGACCTGCTCTCCAGCACTGATCCCACACAGCAGGGTGACAGGTTTAAGGGCCTTGGGATTAAGTCAAGCTCCTGGACATTGAAACCATCAATCCCTAAATCTCTCAGTGATCCCTGGTTTAACTCCAGTGTGAGTGGTGCCACCCATCTTTCCTGGAAAGCCTCTCTCTCTGTGTGACATCCCAAGTGTGGCCCAGGGCCACTGGGGAACCAGGAAGAGAAACACAACAATGGAACATGGATGGCAGAGGAAGAGCTGTGCCTGCAGCCCTAAACTTGTGCTGGTGCAGGGTTTTGTTTCCACACCCATTTCTCTGTTCCCATTCTACTGTTCCTCCTATCACCTCCCCATTCCATGGAAGCCCCATCCCAGCTTTGCTGCCAGCCCCTCCCACACCTCCAGGAGGACTCCCAGCACCTCCCCACAATTCAGACTGATGTCCCAGTACCCCCCTGCCCACCAGCCCTTCCCCTTCAGCACCATTCCCCAGATCTCTCCCAGTATCCCCCAGTTACAGGAGCACTGCCCACAAATCCCAGTTCCCCTCCCTAGCACTGCCAGTCCCATTCAGGGCCCAGCACTTCTCCCTGCCTGCTCCCACCAGTATCCCAGTAGCTTGCTGTGCTCATTCCCATCCCAGTCCATCCCCCAGCATCCCAGTGTCTCCTCCCAGGGTCCACTGACTCCTCTCCGCATCCTGGCCCCTCCAGTCCCTCCACAACCACCTGCCCAGTCTTCCCAGTGACCCCCATCCTCTCCCAGTACATCACAAGAACCACTCCCAGTGCCTCACCAGCGACTGTCCCCACCCCATTCCAGTTCCCCCTCCCAGGACCACTCACCTCCTCCCAGTATCCCCTCCCAATGCCGCCCCGCTGCCCCTTCCCACCCTATCACCTCTTCCAGTATCCCCTTCCCACCCCATGCCAGTGCCCCCACCCCTCGTCTCCCCTCCCATCGTCCCCCAGCCCCTCCCTAACCAGCATCTCTCCCCGCCCTACCCCAGTATCTCACACCTCCTCCCAGCATCCCCTCCCACCGCTCCATGCCAGCACCCCACCACTACCCTCACCTCTCCCAATATCTCCTCCAAGCGTCCGCTCAGCCCCTCCTAATCCTCCACCAGTGTCCCTACCCGCCCTATCGCAATACCCCACCAGTGGCTCTCACTCCCTCCCCGTATTCCCTCCCAACGCCCCAGTGTCCCTCCCACCTGTCCCAGTGCCCTCAGCCGCGGCCCCACTCACGAACCGGACTCACCGCTGCGGGGGCGGCGGCGGAACCGGAAGCGGAGAGGCTGGGCGGACTCGCGAGCACCGAGATCAAACCCTCCCCCGACCAGAGCGGCCGCGCCCCGCCACCATAGAGCGGCGGCAGCGGGCGGAGCGCCGGTGGCTCGGGCTTCCGGGGGGCGGGGCGGAGCGGCGCCCGGCGGCGAGGGGCCGAGGCGCCCCCTGGCGGCGGGGTGGTGCGGCGGTGTCATGGCGGAGGTGGGCGCGCACCTCACGGCCGCCCCGGCCAGCGGGGACCGGCCGTCGGTGTTCGAGGCGGTGGCCCAGGACAGCTTGATGGCCGCTGTGAAACCCGCCCTGCAGCACCTGGTCAAGGTGAGGGCGAGGCGGACAGCGGGTGAAGGGAGAGGAGGGGGGCTGCCGTGTAACTCCTGCCGCACTCACAGGCAGCGGGACAGTTGTGAGCCAGTGACAGTTGTGTTGAGAATTAGAGGCGTCGTTTATAGCTGCTGTAATTTATAATTTAGCACTTTCCTCCGCTTTCACGTCCTTCCCTGTGAGGGTGGGGAGGCCCTGGCACAGGTTGCCGTGAGAACTGTGGCTGCCCCATCCCTGAGTGTTCAAATCCAGGTTGGACGGGGCTTGGAATAACCTGGGATGGTAGAAGGTGTCCTTGCCCATGGCAGGAGCTGGAACCAGATGATCTTTAATGCTCCTTCCAACCCAAACCACTGTGATTCCTCCTGTTCTATGTCCCTTTCGCAACAGGTGCTTGCTGAGTCTAATCCTGCCCGGTATGGTTTCCTCTGGCACTGGTTTGATGAGATCTACGTCCTTCTGGATTTGCTGCTCCAGCAGCACTACCTGGCCAGGTGCAGCGCATCCTTCTCTGAGAACTTCTATAGCTTGAAGAGGATCCCCATGGGAGATGGCAGACAGCAACCTCTGGCCACAGCTGGCCTGCCAAAGAGGCAGCACTGGAAGTCCCTGCTCCTGCTGGTTCTTGTTCCTTACCTGAAAGGAAAGCTGGAGAAACTGGTGTCCAGCCTGAGGGAGGAGGATGAGTACTCCATCCACCCTCCCTCGTCATCCTGGAAGCGATTTTACAGAGCCTTTCTAGCTGCCTACCCCTATGTAAACATGACTTGGGAGGGCTGGTTTCTTATCCAGCAACTGTGCTACATCCTGGGCAAGGCTGAGCATCATTCCCCCATGCTGAAGCTGGCTGGTGTCCGCCTGGTCAGACTGACTGCAGAGGATATCCAGGCCCTGGAGAAGAAATGGGCTGAAACCACCTTAAGTCAAACACACAGGTATGGCAGAACCTGGCTCAGCTGTTGATCTTCAAGGGATTCCATGGGTGTGTAAATTTAGAGGTGATGCTGCAAGTAAAAGTGCCTCGTTCTCTAAAAATTCAAGATGAAAGTTTGCTCTGACAAAGTGTACTCCGAAAGAGTGTATTGTGAGTGAAAGTAAGGAAACCAGTAGCAGGGATTAGCTTGATTTTGTGGTAATAAAATTTCAGAGTTTGGGGGTGGTTTTGGGCATACAAGCCTTTATCCTGTCAGTCTTCCCCTGCACTTTTCCAGCAAAGGAGGGGCAGCAGTTGCAGCAATGTTGCTGAAGGGATTGAAACTTATTTATTTGATTTTCCTAAGCAGCAGCTAGTCATGACCACACTGAATACCCTGAGAAATGGTGATCCAGAAGTGAAACACTCTGTGGTCCAGGATTCTTTAATCCAAATTCTTCTGATTTAGACTTCTGGAAAAAACAGGATTTGGATCTTCCTTAAAATAAAAAAGAAATCTGAAACATCCTCATAAATGCAAACATGGGACAGGCTGACCAACTAACTTAGCACTGAGGAGCTGTGTGAAGCAGTCACTCCCCAAGTGCTTTTCTAGATGAATTTCTAGATGGATAAATATGCAGTAGTAACCATCTCTCCCTGCTTCTCTCTGCTACAGCTTCACCTCACGAGTGCAGTCAGCCCTGAGGAAAACTCTGGGTGCCATCGCCTTCTCCCTGTCCACCGGCCTGTCCGTCAGCGTGTTCTTCCTGCAGTTCCTGGACTGGTGGTACTCCTCAGAAAACCAGGAGACCATCAAGTCCCTGACAGCACTGCCCACGCCGCCTCCCCCAGTGCACCTGGAGCACGAGCCCAGCTCAGCCGTGCTGCCCGGCCTGAAGACCGTGTGCCCGCTGTGCCGCAAGGTGCGGCTGAACGCCACGGCCCTGGCCACGTCCGGCTTCGTGTTCTGCTACCGCTGTGCCTACAGCTTTGTGAAGGCTCACCAGCGCTGCCCGGTCACGGGATATGCCACAGAGCTGCAGCACCTGGTCAAACTCTACTCCCCTGAGAGCTGAAAGGCTCCCAGGAGCCTCCAGCACCTCTTTCTGCATCCCATGGAAGGCTTCAGCTCCTCAGTGAGCTCTACAGCGCCTTTGAACTCGGTGGTTCATCAGCTTTGCTGCCTTTGCACGTTCTGGCAAGGCTCTGCCCTTTGTTGATAAGTGTTCAAACATCCTGGCAGATGCAGAGGGATCACACGGCTCTAGCCTGTCAGCCAGCACAGAAAAGCCTTAAAAGACCAGCTGAAAGGGAGGAAACATTGATTTGGATAAGAGGAATGCAGATGTGAGGATCAAAGACCAGCTCTGGTGCTGCTTGAGGACATGAGCCAGCAAATTAAAGAGGTAGGGAATTTCTCTACGCAAGTTTTTCTTCCCTGGGCAGCTTCCCAGGGTGAGCTCTGGCTTTGTCAGAGGTGGAGACAGGCTTAAACCTCTGCTCTTGAGCCTCCTGCATTTTCAAGCTCTTCACCTTGGAATTGAGAACATCACCGTCCTAATACCCACCACTGGTTCTAAATTAGGACTTTTGACTCTTTAAAGGAACAAGATGGACAAGAGGAATGTGACATTTTCTGCACCAAGAGAGAAAATGACAGACCAGATTAAAACAAACTTCCAACTGATGAGAGTGGTTTATTGTTAAATAAGTCTTTGCATTCATTATTATCTGCTTTTATAAAGCAAAATTCTTTCTTGATCGAGAACCTAATTTAATTCTTTTCTGGTTATTGGAAAAACAGTTTGCTCCTCTGGGGGCTCTATTTACATAAGAGAGACAAGACTAAAGCTGCTTTCATCTTTCCATGTGCTGGTAGTGGATGTAAGATTAGCATTTTGTAGGCTGAGAATCTTTAATGTCTGAGCATTACATTACAATTATTCCAGTGCCAGCCACCTAGCACATTCGTATCAGAACAAAACATCTTTCCACTGAACACGGGAGGAAAGAAAAGCAAGAGCTAACCATGTCACACAGCTTGACACCTGATTTTTCAGGGTGGAAGGTTGTTTTCCTGACTCTAGAGAGCAGCAGTGCTCCAGATATCACGGTGACAGTGCTTAGAGAATACAAGAGCAAAGTCTGCTGCACAAAGGAGAGGACCCTACTCTGGGCTTTCCAGATTTAGAGATACCTTCTAACATTTAATCCACTGAACCAGGTATCTCATTTTCCCTCCACTTTAGCTCTGCTTCAGAAGATAAAAATCTCCAATATCCTTCTTCACCTGTAAGCAAGAGATTAAGGTTATTGAATCATGTGGGAAAATGCACTAATTTGAATCTCCCCAAAGCACCTAATAAATGAGATTTGTTCCTGATGCTTTATTATCTCTGTACACCCTGACCCTTCTACCTGTGCTACTATAGAATAATAAATACTGTCTCATTTCTCTCTTCTCCAGTAGCTATGGGATCCATGAAGATACTTCTAATCCTTTAGAGAGCTAGTAAAAAAACCACACGTCTTACTGGAAGATAAATCACATCAAGGTGTGAGATTTTCTGAGGTTCCAGATCACTTTTTACTTTTTGTTAATGTCCTGGTGACTCCAGTGCAACAGTTCATTTAAATAAGCATTTGACTAATGATGCCTTTTCAGGGTAGGTTTATTTTCCTTTTATCTTTGCAAGTTATTTGCCTGCTGCTCAGGGAGAAGCTGGGCAGGCATGGGACACTCAGCCCCCAGCACTGCAGGGCTCTTGGGGAGGTTCATCCTCCCTCTAATGCAGGATTCAGTTATCTGATCCCACACTGCTCCAGGGCCTCTTCCTCTCCCAAAATGTCCACCAGCTGCCCACCTGCCAGGCCCTGGCTGCTTCCCACTCCTGCACAACACCCTGTCCCTGCCAAACTTGGATTTGGCCAACTCCAAGACCTGCACAGAACCACCCACATCGAAGCCTCCCAGTTCTGAGCAGCTGTAATTACTCTTTTACACAAATAAATTGCTCTTTAAAGCTTAGCTGAGTAACAAGCATCAAACCCACCGTGGTGACAGGCTCAGCAGTTACCTGGCAGATTTTGTGTGTTCCTGGAGATAGCTGCAGAATGCCAACTTGGATTTGACTCCTTTGAAACCGCCTGTCCTTAGCAACCAAATAAATACTAATTTGTCAGGTTTTTTGCTCTAAAATAAAGCTACAAAACCAACTGGTGTTACAGAAAAATTCCCATTTATCTGCTTTCTAACTGTATTCTTAAACCACAATGGGTTAAAGATTGACATGAGAAGTTTTTTCAAGGAGCACCAATTTTATTAAACCAACCTTTGGCCTTACATACTAATTTGTGATTTCTGTAGAGTCACGTAGGATGCTTTGGTGTTGCTCAGTACAATTTCATCAACATTAACAGCAGCACTGGAGTTGTTCAGCATCCCATTGCCAGGGCTTGACTTTGCAAGTCTTTAAAAAATTCTTTAGTGAACCTAAGGCACATTCACAGCTCATCTAGGCAGTGCTCAGAGCATGAGGCAACTGAGTTTTTGTTACTTCCTTAACAGAAACAAAGTGGCTTCTCCTGTTAAGGGAAAACCACTATAACATACTCCTAGGTATATATTCCCCATTGATGCTTCCTTCTCCACAGGAAGAGAGAAATCAATATAAAGATGTCATCAGGACCTGGAAAAGAACAAAAAAACTGAATTAGAGAATAGCCCAATCTCTTTTCCTGGGTACTTCCCTCAACCCCAAAGGGGTTGTACTTCATCAAGAGTATTTCACAAATACTCCTGGCTCCCTGCTGGCAATCACTAAATGAGAATTCAGCTGAATGAACTGCTAATGAGCTTCTATAGGACAGAGATCTTAGAGCCTGCACTGCACTAACACAGGAGACACAGAGGCAGAGTATCTGGAGTTTCGTGATCCATGGCACGCAGAGAAAACCCACATCCCTCCCTCACTACGAGCTCACACTAAACCTGCAGCAAGTATTTGGGTTACTTTTCAAATCAAGGCTTTGTTTTTCTGCCGTTAAAAGAAATTTCTAAAAATTCTTAGCATTTTCATCAAAGTTTCAAGAACAGCAAAGCTGCTCCCTGCAGACGAGCTTAGCCTAAAGTAGCTCAGAGAGAAGATTAAGTGATCATGCCCTGGTCAGAGCAGAGACACGGAGTCTCGGCAATACCAGGTCAGACTATACTTCGCTCATCATTGCTTCTGGGCAAATCTATTTGCCTTCAATAAGGAGCTTGCTCCCAAGCCAGGGGCTGGGAGGTTTCCTAGGAGGACGAAGCACGTGGAGCACAGGGATGGAGGTGACATCCGCCTTCTACAGCACAGCAGGAGCTGCGGAGACAAGTCACAAACTGGCATTCCACGGTCAGGAGAGCCAGTACCAGGCAAACCCGAGAGGCAAAAACCGTGTCATACCTATAAATGCTGCTGCAGTCAGTGTCTCTCCAGAGGCCTGCTTGGATCCCTCCCTTCCCTCAAGCCACAACTCTACACTCCCATCTCCTTCCCTGTGTCCTCCCCACCACGTTCCTACAACTCTTCAGTCCCCAGTTTCTCCGCCCATGCCCGCCCTACCGCAGCCTCACATCCCCGGAGCTCCCAGATATCCTCCCTGCAGCTCAGTAAACACCACATACCTTACACCGCGGTTCACCCTCCTCAACCGGCCCCCAGAGCCGCTTCCGCGTTCCCTCATCCTCCCTGTCGCCTTCCCCACACACTCCGAGCCCTCAGCTGTCCCAGCGCGGTCCCGCACCCCCAGTGCCCGGTGCCCCATTCCCCATGTCCCGTACCCCTCACGCCGCTCGGCTCCCGCAGGCCCGGCCGCACCGGGGCGGAGCCACCCGCCTTGCCCCACCCCTCCGCTGGTAACAACCAATCACAGCGCGCGGCTCTGCCGGGGGGCCGGCGAGAGCCAATAGGAAGGCGCGTTACAGGAGCTGGGGGCGGTGCTAGCGTTTCCCGCCCTGAGTGAGCCTGAGGGGGGCTGAGGGAGCGGCTGGTCCCTGGTTGTGTAAAATGGGTGTTCTGCTCATATTTAGCTAAAACAAATGCCAATAAATGCCTTTTACAGAAGTTATTTCCCCACTCAACTTCAGCAACAGTCAGTTAGTAGAACCCAGTTTCTCCAAAGAGAAGCTTTAGTGGGAGAAGGGAAACTTTGTCCTGGTGTCAGAGATGCTGTGTAGAAACCTGTACAGAGCTAATATAAAGTACTTTCGAAAGCCAGATTCAAAAGCCTTAAAAATGGGTATCCAAAATTTGAAGGCTGGTAGAAAACAAACCGTATTTTCCACCATGGAATGTGGCTCGCTCAGTTTGGAAGAAAGGCCTGATATCCCCCTGCTGTGATTTATAAAACACCAGGGATTTAACTGAACGTGATTACATTCGTTGAATACAGCTAGAATCACCCTCCAAATAAAATTGCCTTTAGGTTATCAAACCTATTAGCTTAAAATTTTCAATCTTTTCCAAATTCAAGACACTAGAGGCACTTTCATTTATTTTTTTCTCCTTAACATGCAAGAAAAGGCTATCTTCATGGTTCCTTTCATAACCCCAAAACTCAACATTTCATTGATGCTATGCCTATTTTGAACATCACTAGTATGTAGTATGATCAGAAATATTTTACTGTGTAATTAATATTTAAATCATTATTGAGTGAGATTATATTTATTACATGTTTATGGACTTTCCCCCAGGAACTAAAGCAACAGTCTGTGATTTTTTGTGGTGTCCACAGCCTGCATTAAGGATCTGTGCTTGAATGAAAATATTTATGTAATGAAGTTTAATGTGATGACCCACTCGTGGGTTGCTTCTCATTCTTTTTTCATAAATAGGATATTTTCAACATTCCCTGTGCCTTGGTGTGACACCTTTGTGGTGACTGCTGCATTTGGGAGCACTGGATGGTTTGCAAGGAGTGAAAATTCAACCTGTGCTACCAATTACTCCATTTTTCCAGGTGTGATGCAAGACTGCAAGTGAGACTTGCCTTAAATTCTCCTTTTGCTTAATAAAATCAGAACAGGAATTCCACATGGAACAAAGTAGTGAATTTATTAAGAGTTCATCCACCATCCTCACACTTTGGCATACAACTTCTAATAAATGAACAAAAAAGCACACAGCTAAAATCCTATTTTCTGACTACAGAATAGAAGGCACTTAACCCTCCCTGTTCCACCATGGCTGGGAATTCCAGAAGTACCAGGTGCTGGAAGTGGATGCAGAAGTGATTTCAGCTTTGTTGAGTTTCCTTCCAACAGCTTCCTGCCACATCTCCAACACAACCAACTCTTTTACAGCTGGGTCTTGAAGCTTTCATCATTATCAGCTGAATGGGGGCAGAGAAAGGATTTAATCTGGGAATTACTCAGAAGGACACTTCCCAAATTTCCCAGGCAAATTCCCTCCTTTTCCTCATACAGCTTATGATCCTCCAAAGCTGTCCCCAAACTATTCAGTGCCTTGACAATGGCACTAGATTCTCCTCGTGGCTCTCACTTTTCTGTATTTCACACTCAGCCTTTTTTTGGTGCTTTTCACTCCCTCACGCCTGAGAGAGAGGTTTGATCAGCTCATAATCCATGCACTTGGTGAGGCAATCACGTGCCACACTGATGATGTGCTGCTTTTTGGGGTGATCCTCCTGCTTCCCGACGTAGGTCAGGATCTCCAGGAGCTCTGACTCCACCAGCTTCTTTGCCAGCTCTTTGTCAGCACTGATTAAGTTGAAAGCAATGACCAGTCCTCGGTGCTGGATCTCCATGTTGTCATGCAAGCAGAGCCTCTGCAGGATTTCAAGCCACTGTGTGGTCTGGAAAGGAAAGAGAGATCATTAATTAGTGCTGATCTGAAGAATATCTCAACCAAGAACATGACTTTTGCTTCCTTCTGCAGAAGGAAGAGCAATACTCATGGCACTTATGGTTATTTCATTTTTTAGCTAAGGAAAACTGACTCCAAACATTTGAACCCAATTTTTCTCACACTTAAGTCAGAATGTTTCGTGGCACTGGGACAACATGGAAAATGTTTCATGTTCAGGCTGCTGCATAATCTCTGTGAAAAGAATCTGACCAGACTCTTGATACAGCTGAGATGACCAGGACACTCCTGTGGGAAATGGATTTGTAGAGAGTTCTCAGGACCTGACAGAAGGCTCACACAGTATGCATCTGTATGCAAACTTGGAAACAAGAAATGCTGACTTAGAAATGCCATGGAATAGGACAAATATTGTTGAGAGAAATGGAGCTAGAAAAAAGTTTCAAAGGATGACCTTGCAAATAAGACTAGATACTTTGGAGAAATACAACTATGAAAGATGCATTGTAATACAACTCACAAAAGGTGATTTTAGATGACTGGCTTTAAGGCATTTTGTGACAAAAGCTGATAGACCAAGAAACTCTAATAGTGTATTGTAATTAGGACATAGTTGACTTCTGATTGTGATGGCATGAATTGTAACATCTCTATCGTCCCAGCCTTCATAGGAGACTGAAAATGGAATAAAAGTTTGTTAAAACACCTCTCAGTTGCCCCATCTCTGGGTCAGAAAAGGGCAAAATCCGACACACTCCCTCACCCTAATCTTGAGCTTCTCTTTTGGCTTGATTAATCATTTTTATCTTAACAAGCTCCAGTGTCCAATCATGTGTGCAACAAAACAGGGTTCAGGAGTTCTCAACCACAGCTCTTCAGATACTCAATCATGCAGGATCTGGGTTCTCAGGGTCTACAGATCTGTGCAGGGAAAGGTCATCCTTTGGAATCTCTAAAGCTCAGTAGGTTATTGATCAAGCTCTTCTTATTTCTGGGTGGAACAAGGGTTGGATTTTAGGTCATTTATCAAAATGGACTAAAAGCATGCACACCCAGGTCCCAGGTTCTCTAGGTCCCTCAATATAGAATTAGTAAAATTACATATTCCTTTGGAGAGAGTTTTTCACGTCTGAGCCAGGACCCTTGCAGGGTACATCCACACTGCCCACAGTCAGAGTTATGGTCTCACCACTTGAGTCATCTTCGAGCAGAGTTTCTTCTGTGCTGCTGTAAGCATGGCCAGGGCTCCTGCTGCTGCAACCTGAACCTTCTCATCATCCTCACCACACAGCAGCACCACCAACTTCAGCCGGTCATTGCCATCAGCCACAAACCTCTCCTGAACCTGAAAACACCCCAGAGATACCCAGAGATATCACAATTCGGGACAGCTCCTCACAGAGGCAGGTGCACACAGTTGTGGACACACACATTTAGAGAGCTAGGGAATCACAGCTTGGAAATTCCTTTCCAGGCCTGGATTTCTCCTGACTCTCAGCTCCATTCCCAGGCTGACAAGCTGACTACAGCTTCAGTTAGGGAGGAGTCTCCCAGGGTGACAACATGGTGACAAACAGAGTGGAATTCATCATAAAGATTAACACCCGGTGTCTTTCCCGTGGAATCCATCCTGAGGTGCTGCCCCAGGGATGTTTTTCCCAATTGTCCAATGAGCTCCTGTCCTGTCCTGGCTGCACTAACACACTTTAAATCCGGGCTGTCTGTACAATAAATTGGCCTTTTTTCCCCAAAGAGCTCCGTGTGTGTTGCTGTCCTTTCTCTCTCTTTTTATCACAGTAACCACACACAGTCAGGCTGGACATGCCCAGGGGTTACCTCCTTGTTCACCACCAAGTTGCACATGCACTCTGTGGCTGCCTGTCGAAGCTGGTCATGGTTCTCAAACATGTAGTTTTCGATATCTGGCAGGGCCTTCTCTTTGACTATCTTCAACCTGTGGCAAAGAGCAGTAAAAACCCCACATTATAGGTCAAGCAATAACCAACTTATCAAATATTAACTGCAGGGAAGGCCTTGAAACAAATCAGTGTCTGCAGCACTGGAGCTCATGATGTGGTTCATTCCTTGTCTAATGCAGATGAGGTTCATGCCTTTGCTGTTTCTAGAGGAAAATGTGCTATTCTCTTTTTCCTTTTTCATTAATCTTTTAGTTCTGAGACCTTTGTAGCTCTGCCAAAGGTAGCTTAGAGTGGCCAGTCCAACAAGTAACTCACATTAACTCCTGGGGAAGAATGAAGGTTAAAAAAAAGCAGTAAAACTCACCTAAGTTTATCACTTCTTCCTGAAAAGTTTGTGAGACCTAACAGAGCCTCGTAGTTCTGGAGACCATCTCTCTCTGTGTTCAGCAGGCTGACAAGGGGCCTCACCACCTCATACACCTGGAAGAGAAGGCCTGTCTTAGTAATTTTCATTGCCAAGGGAAGTATCAATGCTTTTGGTTTTTTTTTTTTTGTTTTTTTTTAAGCTTACCCTCTCCCCTGGGAATGCAATGTCTGGATTGGAGATAGCAGCGATTTTTGCCAGAGCATGAGAAGCCTTTATCTTGCCAATGTCTGTGCCTTCTACAGCCAGAGGTATCAGGGCCTGGAGACATACAGGAAAAAGCATTCAGTGTTCTGAGAAGATTTACAGGATCTTTACAGAGCTTGTAGCTCACAGTCACTCCAAGAACATCACTTTTTTAGAGCCTCACAGAGAAGGGACTGCAGTGTCAGTATGGTCCTGGGGGAACAGCCTGTGCTCTTCTGTCACTGTCCCTCTCCCTGGAGACCCACCCCAGGCTCCCAGCAGACATAAACAGCACATCAGTGAACATAAAATAATCACCTTCCCACCACCTTGAGCCACAATGGTCCCGCGGTCCTTGGGGTCTTCACACAAGGCAAGAAACACCCTGCAGGGTCACAGAAGACTCAGTGAGACAGGCAAACAGGCACACAGGACAGCAACAGCCAACAGCCCTCATGGAACGGGGCTGAGGTTTTGCAGGAGCACCAGAGCCACCAGGTAAATTCCAGGTGCTTCATCCCGTGCACACAGCACTCTATGTGAGGAAGCAACAAATAGCAGAGCAAGAAGTTTCCAGGTCTGTAAAATGAACTCTATTCCAGCCAGAACCAATACAGAGAACTCAAAAATGCATTCCAGCAAGGCAGCTTGAAGGTCAGAACATGGATGTTTATGACACTGCTGAACAAAAACTTTGGGTTTAGGTCTTTGCCTCACACGTTTCCCCACAGGCAGAATGCCCCACCCCAGGTGTCCATCCCCATGGCACAGGGGCCACCCAGCACTCCCAGCTCCCAGGACTGCAGTGAAGGCACCTGGCAATGAGCTCCTTGCTCTGGTCTGTCAAAATGGCACTGTCAGCCTTCACCATGCAGGCCAAGGCAGAGACAACCCCAGCCTTCAGCAACCGCTTCACCCGCTTCACCACAAAATCCTTCTTGTCCTGAGGAGGAAACATTGGGAAAGGATTAGCCCTTTGCATCTAAAGATTTTAAATTCCTTAAATTAGCCCATTCTAAAGAATTAGCCCATTCTGCCATCCAGCCCCCTAGCAGCCAAGCCTGGTTGGAGGGCAAAGCAATTTCAGTCTGGAGACAGGAGACCTGAAGTCTGTGACAATGGATACACCAAAGAAAGTCTTTCTGAACATCTCTAGCATCTCCAGCTGGACACAACCCACCTTTGGATGCTCCTCAGGCACGTGCTGCTTGGAGAATTTGGCCAGCTGCACCAGCTCTGGGACCAGCTCCTTGGTGTCATAGCTGTTGGTGCAGTTCACCAGTGCAGAAGCCACAGAATACAAGATTGTCTTGTCACTTGCCTGCACAGGAAAATAAAAGCTTGTGTGAGGGTGAGGAGGGCACAGCAGGGAAACAGGTCCCTTTTGACTAGTGGGAATGTTCTTAGCTTTATCCCCAACTTTATAGGCTATGAAAGTTCTCATGGTCAAACAAGGTGTTGGACATCCTCAGGTGCTGCCAACACCTTGGTGCCTTTGGTTTTCATGCAGTTATTGACAGTGAGTGACCTCCCTCAGCCTAGGGAGAAGAGCAGGATGGTAGCAACCCTGGCATGTCTCTGGGGCACAGGCAATGAAACTGAAGTTCTGCTGAACCAGAGGTGAGGGACTGGGGTCACAGCTCCTTCTGACTGGGCACAGTGTAGGGCTGGAGAGCTGGGAGACGTTGATGCTACCAGAGGAATGAGAGAAACAAGGAAAGGAGATAGACCTTGGCTAAATCAAACATAGCTTTCAGGGCTGGCTCATCTTCAACAAAGTCATCTTTCACATCTGCATCGAGGGTGAGGTACGAGAGCCCTTCCACGGCCCATTTCCTGGTGCGGGCATCAATGCTGGTGTTGCACAGCCACCTGGAAGAGAGAAAAACACTCACATTTCCATCTTGGGAGCCAGAACTAACTTATATGGAAAAGGAGGGAGGAAAAACAGATATTTAGGCTGATTCAGGCCAAAATATATCCTCAGGTTCTGCTGCAGCTCCTCAGACTCAGGATGCTTTTCCATGAGACATGACCTTCCTTTCATGGCCCAACTTGTGGGATCTGAATGCTGCAGGGAATGACAGACCAGGACACCTACTCAGCACTGCTTTGCCTTTTCCATCCCACAAAGCAGCAGATGCCTGCAGGAATGACCACCCATTCAGTCACTTCCTAACTTGTTCCCACTTCCTTGGTTACTCCACCTGGCAAATTCACCTTCAGAGGGGACTTGTGCATATTCAAGGTAAGTATTAATTAGGCTGTGCCACTCTGGCAAGGAGGGAGGCACTGGCCTGGTGTCTCCCATGGGCAGTGAGGGAGGGAGAAAGCTCCTCTGGATATTGAGGCAGGAGGAACACATGGCTGCTTCAGGCACAGAGGGGCTCCACGTCCCAGTGCAATGGCTCTGGGGGCACTGCAGGCAGCACAGGAAATGAAGGCAATGTGTGGGCAGGATCTCGTGGGAGAGGAACACATTGTACTTTGCAAAGACTGGAATAACTGAAGGAAGAAGTGAAGTCACTCACTTTCTGCACTGCTTGGCCAACTTCTCAGTGGAGCCCTCAGCAAACTGCCTCAGGCCATAGTCTGTGCCTCCTGCTGAGCCCAGCTTGCAGAGACCCTGAGGAGGATAAAAAGGACTAATGAGATCCATGAGAAAAGCTCATTAATCCTCTCGTGTTGCTGCCCCAAAACAACCTAAGCCCATCTCTCATTCCCAGAACCTCCCTCCTTTCCCAAGTCTGGGATTAAGCTGCCGAGTGTGGCAGGCAATAGAGGTGGGGCTGCATCCTTACCACCAGAGCTCGGATTTTGATCTTCTCATTCTTGGTCTTCTTGTAGATCTCCTTCAGGAGCGTCACCCCGTTGGTGATGATGAAGGTGGCTCGGCTCAGCTTGGTGGAGGCGTGGATGAGGGCTTCCACAGCCACCAGCTGGTCAATCTCCCTCTCAGACCCACACAGGGCAACCATCATCTCCATCACTCCCTTCATGCCAAGCAGCTTGTTGCCCAAGTCAAAGGGCCCTTGCAGAACTCCAGACACAATCTGGACAGCATGGAGTGTCTTATCCATGTCCTGTGGGTCGATTTTGCTCCTGCATGGGACAGAGGGAGTAGGGTAAGAACAGTAGTGGGGAGGGAATGTCCTCCCTCAGCTGTGCTGCTGAATCACATTGGGAGTGCAAAGTCCTGCAAAGCTGTGATCCAGCAGGATCTCGAGCAAGTCATAATCTCCTAGAGCCGCAGTTTTGAACACAAGTGGACTTCAAGTGCCTGACCTCAGCCTCCAGAAGCCCTGCTCCTGCCCTGTGGGCCAGCTCAGCCCTGACTCACTTGATGTACTCCTCGCAGATCAGCCGGTAATTGTCCCGCTCGGGGTCGCAGCGCAGGTCATCGTAGAGCTTATTTAGGAGGACAGAGGCAGTCAGCTGGGTGTTCTCTGTCAGTGGCAGGCAGTCAGGCATCTCAGGAATCTGGCCCACCACTTTCAGTATCTTTTTTAAGCCTGGCAAGGATGGAGTGATATGGCTGTCAGAGGGGAGAGGGTCTGTGCAAAACTCAAGATATCATTTGCTACTTTTTTGCTGTGGAAGAGCCAGCTTGGATGGTTTTCAGTTATTTTGCAGCCTAATCACATAAGGCTTAAAAAAAAGACACTCAGATATTTACTGGGGAGGAGCTTCTGCTGGTGAGATCACAGGTTTGCAGAATGAGGCTTTTTCCCAGTTCTCAGAGTGAGATGAGCAGAACTGCATTAGGCCCCTGGCTGGATCTGTTATTTTTGTCAGGAGACATTAAACCTACTGACCTCCAAGGCCGGAGGCTCTGACTGAGGAAAACTCAGCCACTCTCAAGTGATTCTGGATGACTTAACTCTCCTTTTACTGAATTATTATTAAATAACTTCCATCAAAATGGTAACACACACATGCATTGGAATTACTATAAAAACACACAGCACACATATTCCTCACCCTCGTCCAGTTTTAGAATCGATCAGTTTATAGGTTCACCAAGCTCAGGAGGTGCTGATCTCATCCTGTCTAAGCCAGACAATTTATCCAAGCCAAATCCTCCTAACATTAGCAAATAAATCGTAGAAAACTACCAGAGGTATTAGGCAGTCCTTTAGAAACTCAAGAATTCTTGTTATCATACACAGTTAATTTTCTCTTAGTACTGTTTCCTGCTAATAAGTCTAACTTTGCTCCAGGCTTGCATGCACAATAAAAAGCCAGAGAGGATTTATTTTTATAGGAAGGACCAGTCCTAAAAGTATTCAGGAAAGAACACACAGCTCCACATCTCCCAAATCAGGACAGGATGGTGGGCAAGGACTCACCATTGTCGATGACAAAGATGCTCCTGCTGTTGTCATGGTCTTTCAGGTCCTTCCTTGGTATGTTCTTGTTGAGGAGGTTGAGGGCTCGGTCTCGCCCTTGCCCAGACACATTCTTACTGACCAGCATATCCAGCAAACGCATCGTGATCATCTTCAAATCCTTCTTAGTGTCTACAGAGAAGTGAAACAGTAGCAGCCAGTTACCAGAAGTTACCTCTGAAAGCAGGTGAGCTCAGTCAAAGCAATTCAAAGCCATTGTGTGGCTGGAACAGAAGTATTTAAGCTATCCATGAGGATAAGAGCTGTGTGCACGTCCTGTACAACTGAAGGGTAAAGTCTCCATTTCAGCAAAGAAGGAGTAAGGTGGAATCCTGCAGGCAGAGGGAATGAAGAGCAGGTGAGGTGCTGTTACCTAGCACTAGAGCCTCCTCCTTGCCGTGGTGCTCCTCCTTCCCCTGGCCCAGCAGGCAGTCGGTGATGGTCTGCAGGAGGTTGCAGACAGCCAGGGAGATTTCTTCATTGTCCACAGACATCCACATGCAGATGCTGTCGATGCCCAGGTAATGGAGAATGGCAGTGGCCTGGCCCCAGGAAGGAGAGAGAAGCACAGTGTTAACAAAGGCCTTTCCTCACTGTGTCCTCTAGGCTCAGCTGAGACAAAGAAACGATTTTCCTCAGTGAATCCTGAATCTGTACAAGTCAGGGTTTTAATCTTCTCCCCCTGCTCACAAACAACACAAACTATTTCAATTTCCCCCTCCCCAGGTGCAAAATAGCAGTGAAGGTCCAAGCACCCCCCTCCTTACCCGAGCCTTATGTCCTGTGCACATTCCTGAAAGCGTCCTCACGGCTGCCAGGATCAGCTCAGGATTTTTGGTTTCTATCAGCTGCAGCAGCAAGTTGATCCCATTATTCTGGAAAATCCTCTCAGCACCTGCTTCCTCCCGCCCCAGGACTATGAGGTTGTTTGCAGCCTAGGTGGGAGGGAGAAGAACAGGGGTCAGTGGCACAGCCCAGCCTCCAGAAGATCTCTGAGCAGCTCTGGGAGATCCTGGTGGGAGCCATCTCCTGACAGATGCAGCAGATCAGCTCAGACCTCACCAGACAGTTTATCCAGGTGCATTCAGGCATCAGCTCTGCTCTGCCCAAGAAGAGTGGGTCACTGCTTGGAAGGAACATCTGGACGGTGGCAGAGATGGACTTGAGCAGAAGTCCAGGCTGATCCCACCTTTGGTATTTTGGGAGGTTGGGCCACCTTCCCTCGGCACAGGGATGATTTCCCCTCTCTCTGAGTGCAGTTCACCTTCCAGCTCCTTCCCTCATCCTCCACCCAGGGGAGGAGGGGAAGAGAACACAGGGCTCTGCTCCCTGCTGCAGCCTCTGACATCAGCCATTTTGCCAAGTCCAGGGCAGTTCTCACCTTTTCCCGCTTTTCTTTGTCACTGTTCTCATCCAGCAGGATCTCAAACATCTTCTGCACCCTCGAGTCTGTGGAGAACTGAATGCGCAGCTGTGCCAGAGAGAGAGCAGAGACCATCAGGAGGAGAAAATCGAGCTGCAACTTTTCTTTTCTGCTTCAAGAATACTCCCTCCCCTTAAACCACAGGCAATTTAAGCTGAATAACAGGAGATATAATTTCTCAGCAATTAGAATCCATTACCCAATATATGGGCACAGGCAGAGCCAGCCCTAATCCTTAGTTTTTGAGACTTCATAGTATGTGGTGATACAAAGATTTCTTCACAGCACCTCTGTGAAGGTAACTAGCAATGTGGAAACTGCCAGATCCAGCCCAAAGATGGTCCAGTCCCTTGCCAAGACCTTTCCAAGACACTCAGGACCAGGCCAGCCTCAGGAGGGAGCCACCACACTTTTTAATTTAACCATTCAACCCAATCCTCAGATTTACACACATCAGGCATGAACTTCCAGCCAATGGAGCTTATTTATCCCCCTCTATGGCCACGAGTTTCCAGTATGACCAACAATCCACTGATGTAACCCAGAGCAAGGATTTCCCACCCCTGGTCTGTGAATCCAGGACAATTCCTGGCATTTACCTTCTCCTGGATGTTGGCCCCCAATCTCCTCAGGGTCTCCTGGAAGTTTTTGTTGCGGGGTTCAAGGGTGGCACATTTCTGAGCATCTTTGAATGCTTGGTCTAACTTCCCCAGTTTCTCCAGGGCTTGGCTGCGCCGATACAAGGCTTTGATATCAGAAGCATTGATGTCAATAGCTGGGAAAGAAATCCAAAACATCAGAGTGGCCTGTGCAAACTGTGATTTGCTTTGTTACTAGTATCAATCAGTGCCTGATTGGCACTGATTGGACCAAATTGGAGCATCACTTGAACTTCAGAGAATTCCCTTGTGGCCTTAGCACTTGGGTGTTAGTGGGCATCAAGGAATAAGGCCACAGTGTCCCAAAAGCAGATGTGCAGATGTGAGAGCAGGCTGAGCAAGTGTATCCAGCTCTCCTCATAACAGCCCCCTCCTTACCTCTAGATGCATCCGAGGCTGCCTTGGCATATTCCTCCTGTTAAAGCAGAAAGGAGAGATTTGTTAGCCATGGAATAGCAGGGCATGTCCCCATTGCTGATGGACATTGTGACCTCTCTGTTCCCATTTCCCAGGGGGACACCCCAGTGAAGCTCCAGCACAAGCCCAGAACATTTAATGTCAGACCAGCTGGAAACACTCTATTCAATAAATGGACAAACCCCCCAGTCCACAGCCAGTGAGTGCCCTTGGCTGCCCTCCTGCTCTTCTCCCCTTGAGCAGTGCCCAGGTGAGGGGAGCTTTTCTCACCTTTTTCAGGAAGCAGGCTGCCCTGTTCCTGTACAGCACTGCCTGCAGCGCCTTGTCCTTGTTGAGCTTTATGGCTTGAGTGTAGCTTTGAAGGGCTTTCTCGTAGTCACTGGCCTGAAAATATTTATTGCCCTCCTCTTTCAGCTGGATGGGATTCTCCATCTGGACAGCTTGAAGGAAAAACATCAATTTGTGTCCCATTTTCAACTGCATGGGTCGCCTGCCTACTCCCCCAAGCAGAGTTCCACCATGAGACTGACATATAATTAACACACATTAATAAAAGCAGCTTACCAGGCTGAAGAGTTTTGAAATGAAGACCTAAATTGCTCTTCAAGGCTGAAGTGGCTTCTCAGAAGCTTTTTTTCCCACCAATGTAGATTAGGAGTCAATTAAAAAAAAGAAAGAAAAACAAGAACAAATAAAGGAATTAAAGAAATCTGCCAGCACTGTGGAGAGTCTGTGTGGCTCAGGAAAGAGCTCACTTCCCACTCCAAGTTTGGGCAGGACCTGGCAGCTCCTGCTGCCTGTCAGCATCACCTGTCACCACAGCCTTTCCCCTCCTTGTCCCCTCGTGCTTTATATGCCTGGGGAGGGCTGGGAGCCAGGGCCAGCTCGGGGGGGCACCTGGCTGCAAGCAGGCAGCACCCCTCTGCAGCAAGAGGGAATCCTCTCCCCCCTGCCAGGGCAAACCCCAGCTCCCCTCTGCCTGCAGAGCTGCAAAGGCTGTGGGGAGCAGGAAGGGGGAGGTTCATGCCAAAAAAGCCCATGGCTGGGATGGCTGACCCCTGTCACAGTGTTCAGACCCTTTTCCCTTTCTATTTAGGGAAGCATGAGACAGCTGAGCCTCGGGGACAAGTGGCCCCAGGCCAGCAGCTGCAGCAGTGCCCAGCACCTTCCAGAACTGCCTGGGATGGAAAGCTGACTGACACCCAGCGCTGCCTCCTCCTCCTTGCAGGGCCTTTGGGAGCCCTTCCCACTGGAAATCCCATCCCTGGCTGGTGCTGCCCCCAGCCCCACCCGTGCTCATTCAGCAGCACACTGGCATGGGCTAACACAGAGGTCTGGGCTGGACACACTGAAGTGCTGTGATGAGCAGCTCAATTTGAATGACACCAGGAGACAGAGCAGCACTGAGCCTTCCAGCCGTTTCTGTTCGCCAGCAGTCACAGTCAGGAATTCTGCTTTTTGATTTATCTCCCCTCAAACACAGGCCTTGCCTTCCTCAGTGTACCTACCAGCATCCCAGCTATAAAGCAAAATGGGGAACCGACAGGATGGGGAAATGACTGAGGAGAGCATGGGCTGACCAAGACTCTGCCAGGAGCAAAAATATCATTGTCTTTAATTGTGTTATCTGTGTTGTGGCTTGTGGCTCTTATGCAGAAAGAATTAGCCCAGAGCTTCCCTGTGCAGGGCTCCTGTTTTATTCACCCACCACCAGCAGCATTGCCTGGACCTTGGTATCCAGGCAGGAGATGATTCCAAATCCATTTGTAAATCCTTTCACAGTAAATCATCAACACCACAGCTGCAGGCAGCTTCATCAAGAGCAGCTCCCACATCTTTACCTGTTTGGGAAAAGGTCCAAGGCACAAGGATGACAGCTGTGGAAAGTGCAAGATGCCACCCCTGCCTTGGTACACTCAGTGAAGCAGCTTTATTTATTTGGATTAACACACCAGAAACTCCTTCCAACATGGCTTTAGGGCAAGGCTCAGCTGGCTGAATTACCAGTACTCGTGGGATATAGCAGTGCCTTTCTCACATCAGTCAGAATAAAGCTTCATTGTCACAAGTAGCAGCATTGCAGGTAAACTGAGTTATGTACATATTATGGTATCAGCTTTTTGCAAATATTGGGGTGGATACTATATGTGTGGTGTTGAAATGGTTTTTAAGATATAGTTTTCTTTAGGAGTAACACAGGCTGATAAAGTGTGTCTGGAGTAAGTGAACTGCCTGCTTGGTTGGATAACACCCAGTGAAGACACCTGCTACTGATACACCACTTATCAGTGCTGACTGTCGGTAGAAATTGAAAACCACAGCCTAAATTAAGACTAATAAGAAAAATAAATTAAAACCACAGCCAAGAAACACGCATGCTCTAAAAAGGCAGACTCAAGGAGTGGTCATGTAAAACAGTTCCTGGAATATGGAAAATAGTTTATAGGAAAGTTTGAAAATGTATGATGGGTCTATGAACATGCAAGGGGCTGATGAATTTAAGGGGTGTTTCCAAAACAGCAGGAGTGCTCTTGGCTGAATGCCAAGCACCTGCCATTATAACCTTTTGCTTTATTGTTTGTCTCTTATTGTCTTTTATGTAACCTTCCAAAATCTACCAGGAAAGTGAACCTCGTTTTTCACAGTTACAAAATCAAAGGGTGTTGGGTGCTGCTGCTGCTCTAGGCAGGCTGAGCAGCGAGTGCCGAGAGCCCTCTTCAGGCCTCGGCTGGGAAGAAAAACATAATAATAATAATAATAAATACCCCCAAAACAGCTTTCCCAGGAGAAATCCAAGCCTCCAAGGCAGTCAGGGAGGGACAAGTCTCCAACCACCTGTAGGGCAGCAAAGCCCCCCCAGCCTTTCGTGCGCCTTCATCTCCCACCGGGCAGCAGCCCGGGAGTGTCACAGGTCCAGGGATGGACAAACCCAGCCCGGGAGTGTCACAGACCCAGGGATGGACAAACCCAGCCCGGGAGTGTCACAGGTCCAGGGATGGACAAACCCAGCCCGGGAGTGTCACAGATCCCGGGATGGACAAACCCAGCCCGGGAGTGTCACAGACCCAGGGATGGACAAACCCAGCCCGGGAGTGTCACAGATCCCGGGATGGACAAACCCAGCCCGGGAGTGTCACAGGTCCAGGGATGAACAAACCCAGCCCGGGAGTGTCACAGATCCAGGGATGGACAAACCGAGCCCGGGAGTGTTACAGGTCCAGGGATGGACAAACCCAGCCCGGGAGTGTCACAGATCCAGGGATGGACAAACCGAGCCCGGGAGTGTTACAGGTCCAGGGATGGACAAACCCAGCCCGGCAGTGTCACAGGTCCAGGGATGGACAAACCCAGCCCGGGAGTGTCACAGATCCTGGGATGGACAAGCCCAGCCCGGGAGTGTCACAGATCCCGGGATTGTTCGGGGGGATGGATCCCGGCTGGGGCTGGGGAAGGGACACCCGGGCGGGCCGGGTAAGGGGAGCGGCCCCGGCCCTTCCGCCGGCGGCAGGAAGCAGGAAGGGAACGGAGAGGGAGCGGAGAGGGAGCGGGGACCGGGAGTGGTGGGTCAGCATCTCTGATGGAGGTGGTTTGGGATGCAGGGGAGCCCAGCACTGTGAGTCAGCATCTCTGATGGAGGTGCTTTGGGATGCAGGGCCCCCCCTAGCCCAGGGAGGGAGTCCCCCCGCCCACTCTGCTCCCGCAGCTGCAGCGATGCCCCCGTGCAGGATTTTGGGCTGTTTGGCCCCAAAGAGGAATTAATTACCCACCCATCCCAAGCCCAGCTTGGGTGGCTGCTCCCTGGATTCAGGTGCCATCCGTGGCTCAGGGTTGGACCTGGCAGTGCAGGGTTGAGGGTTGGAGTTGATGATCTTGGGTGTCTTTTCCAGCCTTAATGATTCTATGAATTCCACTCTCCCATCTCCTCTGCAGGTCTCTGCTCTTCTCCCTCCCTGTGGACATGGTGGTCCTGCGGGCTGGGCTCTGCCCTGGCCTCACTGAAGACATGATCCAGCTTCTCAGGGCCAATGGCATCAGGACAGGTGACAGGGTGACATCCAGGTCTCAGGCTGGGGAACATCATCCCCTGTGCATTTGGTGCACTTTTATCATCCCACATCCTGGGAGGGTGGTGGTGGTGGAATATCCTTCTGTGTCCTCCTTGCTGGATGTCTTCTGGGTCCTCCTGGGTGGATACAGTGAATAAAGACTTCTCCAAAGGAGCAGGAGAATGTAAGGACATGGTAAGAGATCCCTGCAGAGGCTCATTGAGGATTGATCCATTCTGGATTTTTTATAGTTTTTCAGGAGGGTTTGTGCAGTTTTCCCTGTGAAAATTGCCCAACTTCCTGGAATGCTGCACTCTGGGCGTCTCTTGCTCTTAGAGGGGAAGGAAAAGATGCTGGGCAGCTCTTGAGCAAAACAGAGCAAAATTTTACCAGCTTCTCTCTCGATCTGTTTTGCAAGAAATTATTTGTTCTGTGATGAATGATGGGGCCATCTCAGAGGACAAACTCCTCTACTTAGTATTGACAGAGGGCACAGACACTTTCCTTGTCAGTGCAGATTTTGTCTAGGCTGATTGTCTTCTGGTGTTTGTGGTCTGACCATGTTTGGCTTCCATCCTCTTGTCCCTCATGTTATTTGCAGTGGTGGACTTTGTGTCTTCAGACCTGGAGGATGTTGCCCAAAAGTGTTCCTTGTCTTACAAGGTAAAAAGGACTCTCCTAACTCCTGGTCCATTAACTGGGGAGCTCAGAGCTGTTTGGCTTGTGGACAAGGGTGGGCTTGTCTGGGGGGACCTTCTGCAGCAGTTGCTGGCCATTGATCAGCCCCATTTCCAGCCATTTCTCTGTCCCCAGGCACTGGTCGCAGTCAGACGTGTGCTCCTGGCCCAGTTCTCTGCCTTCCCTGCCAATGGAGCAGACCTCTACGAGGAGCTTAAGAGCTCCACTGCCATCCTGCCCACTGGCAGCCCAAGGTGGGTACCTCACCCACCACCAGCTCTGCTGGGGCTGGGTTTGCTGCACAAGGCTGTGGTTGCCAGCACAAGCTTTGAATTTCAGTCTCCAAACCATTCCCATGTACTTGTGTGCATTTGGGAGGGGGACCTTAAGGACAAATACCTGGTGACTGCTGCCTCCCAGTGCCCTGCCATGCTGGCTGAAGGGGTGTTGACAATCCCACCTTGTGTCCATCCCATAGCCTGGACCAGCTGCTGGACTCAGGGCTGTACACGGGGGAAGTGACTGAGCTGATGGGAGCCCCAGGCAGTGGGAAGACACAGGTGAGTGGGGTGGAGGACAGGTAGGGTGAAGATGGTGCCATCAGGTGAAGCAGAAGGACGTGTGAGGGCTGGCTGACACCCTGTCCCTGTCCCCCAGGTGTGCCTGGGCATTGCAGCCAGTGTGTCCCTGGGCCTCAAGCAGCACGTCCTGTTTCTGGACTCCACTGGGGGTTTCACTGCCTCTCGTCTCTACCAGATGCTCCAAGCCCAGACAGAGGATGAGGAGGAGCAGGCAAGTTCTCCTGGAGCTGGTCCCTCTGCTTGCTCTAAAACTCACTTTGCTCTTGCCTGCAAGAAACCCCAGAGGTGGTTTGTCTTTCCAGCTCTGCCTTTGTCCTCATGGGCTTTTTTGAGTCCAAAGCCTTCCTTCCATGGCCCAGTGGGTGCCATGCTCAGGACAGACACTGCTCTTTGTTGTTTTTCCTGGGAGAAGGGAGGGCCTTACTGGCCTTGCAGGACTTGTCTCCCTGAGCTCAATCCACGTTGCTTTTCCCACCAGTGCAATAGGGGAAATGGTGTTGTTGGGGTGGAGGCAGTGTGCAAGAATAATGATCCCTGGCTTTGTGGCATGGTGTGAGTGCACAGAGCTGCTGGCAGCTGGGGCAGGAGGAATAGGACAAGTCCTGGGGAGACTGAGGCTGAGTTTTGTGCTGCAGCTGGAGGCTCTGCAGCGGATCCAGGTGGTTCGTGTGTTCAGCATCTATGAGCTGCTGAGTGCCTTGCAGGAGCTGCGGGATCGCCTCTCCCAGCAGGTAGGAGTGAGCCTCTGTGCCCCTCCCTTCCCCAGAGCTGCAGGGAGGGCAGCAGGGCTTGTGTGCCTGACAAGTGACTCCAGATTGCCTCATCCTGGGGGCACTGGGGCCTCTGTGCAGCTCACAGCCCCCAAAACTGCTGGATTTGTTACTGCACGTTGCAGGTGGTGTTGGGATGGGTAGGGGTTTGACAGGAAGGTCTCACAGATGTGTACGTTTAACAGAAGGATCTTTGAATGTGGAATCTGAAGAAGGAATAGAAATGAAAGCAAGTTTTGATATAGAAGAATTACTGAGCCAGTCTTACTGGGTAACTAAGAAGCCAAAGGGTGTGTTAGTATGTGAGCTGGAGGGGGTTTTTATGGCTCAGAGCAAAGGATAAATCCACCTCAGACAGAAGATGTTTTTACCAAGCAAAAAGATTTCACATGCAAACCATGTTGCAAGTAGAAAAAAGGTCTCAGAATTTTCCACTGCAAGAAAACTGGAAAACAACTTTTAGCTTAAACTGTAACACATTAACTTTTTGTGATTGGGAAATAGTAATGTGAATACGGTAATGTTAGTGGTTATGATAGGCTATAGGTAATAGTAAAGGTATTGATTGGATTGTTATGTACTACGAGGTTCAGCAAAGAAAAGAATATAATGCATTGTAACTAGAGCTGGGGTGGCTTCAGACAAGCCAACAGCTGTGGCTGACAGGCTGTGGGCTGGGCTCTTGTCACCCAAGACCCGTGAATTGCTGTACCTGGATACAATAAACAGCATTTAAAGAGCCCCTCTGGAGTCCCTCCTTTGGCTCTCACAATGCGGTGCCTCCTTGCAGGTCTTGAGCTCCACGGGACCTCTCAAGATGGTGTTGCTGGACTCGGTGTCGGCTGTGATTTACCCTCTGCTGGGTGGCAGGCAGTCGGAGGGTGAGCTGGGTCACTGTGTGTGCCAGGAGGCTGCAGAGCTCTCTGCTCATCCTCATCCTCCTCCTCCACCCATGTGTGCTGTGCTTGGAGTGGGGGCTGGGGCAGGAATGATGAGGATGTGACTGCTCCCGGCTTTGTCTTTGGGGCTGGATAAAAGTGGAGCCTGTGTGCAGTGTTAGCAGCAAACACTCCAGCTGGCTGTGGCTGTGCACACATGGCAGTGATCTGAAACACATCCAGGGGAGGCACTGAACTCTTTACCCATAAATTAAAACTTCTCTTACAGTATCAGAAATACATCATGGTTGCTGGCACAGTTTGCAGAGCTCTTTGTGTCAGAAAGGACCATACATCACAAGTGAGGATGCCTGCTCAAACACCTCCCAGAGGGTCTTGCACAGCTTGGTGGCAGCCAGTGCTGTCATCACAGGAGGTCCCCTGACAGCTGTGGGCTGTAGGAAGTGAAGCTGTGAGATGGAGAGATGGGTCCTGTGCCTGCTAAATCAACCTGGCCACCTTGTCTGGAGCTCCAGGTGCTTTTGTAGGGTTTTTTGACCGTGGGCCTTCTAAGACAGGAAAGGATGAGGAGTGGTCCAGGGAAGGTGTCCATGAACATGAGTGCTGGCACTGAATCCACTGCCAATCCAGATGTCAGCTGCTTCCAGCATGCACTTTGGGGGCTGCTCCCCACACAGCCAAATGCTTTGTCCTGCTCCAGGTTTGGCCCTCATGATGCAGCTCTCCAGGGAGCTGAAGACCCTGGCCAGGGAGTTCAGCCTTGCTGTTGTGGTGAGTGTTGCTGTGCTTTGTCTTTTGTGTGCTGGTGTGTGACAGGAAGCCATGGGGAGGCTCTGGAGCCTGTGGGAGAGGAGACCCCACTCTCAGCTAAACAGGAGCCAGAGGCCTGAACCCCCCAGTGCCCTGCTCACCAACATCTCTGCAGCCTGCAGATGTCTTGTTCCAAGCAGGGAGCAAGACCTGGGCTGATGTGCTGCCTCCTGCTCTTGCTGTCCTCAGCCACTCACTGGATTGAGCAAGGCAGAGTTAAGGACAGGCAGATGGAAAGGCTGGTTGTGTTTATTTTTGATGTAACACCATTAATTTCAGGGGCTGGCCAGCGTCCTGGGTAAACTCTTGGTCACCGTGCAGGAACTGCAGGGCATTGCATCACCCCACAGGAGCTGGGGAGGTCCTGCTCTAGCCTTGCCAAGCTCTTGGCCAAGCAATTGCATTTGCCAATGCATCAGACAGGTGGGGGGACCACAATTAATGTGTCTGAGCAGGGAAAGCCACACCAGAAGGTGGTGGTTTGCTGAGCCTGGCAGTGGAAGGTGTTGAGAAAGTCCTGCCCTTCATTCTGATAAAGTGACAAGGACAGTGTGTCTGGAAGGACACTTGGAGGCTCCAGGTTAAACTTTGTGGTGACTTCAGCACCAGGAGTGATGCAGCTTGCACAGATATCACTGAACTCCCTGAGTACTGCTCTCAGTTCCTGGGCTGTGTTCAGAGGGGAGGGCAGAGGAGCTGAAGGAGGGCTCAGGATGGAGAAGGAAAAACCTTCCTTGAGGGTTCCTTAAAGGTCCTGGCCTGGCCAGGATCTCCTGGTGACCTCCAGACCGAGTGGCACTGCTTTTCCCAGGCACTGATAAATGTATTTGTGCTGCAGGTGACCAACCAGGTGACAAGGGACAGCAGCACTGGCCCACTGAAGCCAGCCCTGGGCCGCTCCTGGAGTTTTGTGCCCAGCACCCGGGTGCTGCTGGAGAGCAAAGAAGGCAGCACACAACGTGCTGCTTCCCTGGCAAAGTCACCTCGACAGGTGAGGCTCCCTGCATCCATCCCTTGGGAATGCAGGGGTGTTGGGCATCCCAGTGCTGTGGGATTGACCCTGGCCCCTGTGGGAGTGGGGCAGGACCAGCCTTGCTGGGTGAGCCCTGGCAGTGGGAGAGGAGCTTGTGCAGCCTGGCTGGATGTGCAGAAGAGAAGAGCATCTGTTCCCAGCAGCCTGGGCTGGTATTTATAGGCAGAATAAATGAGTGGCACCACTTCCAGTGCAGGTCACTGTGTTCCTGGTGTTGGTCTCACTCTCCTGATGGTGTGTGGGCAATGAGGGTCCTGTGGAAATGACTCTGACACCTTCAAAGGTGACTTCAGCTTGAGCCTGCCTGAGCCTCCTGGCTCTGAGCCTGCTCTGCTGCTTGATCCAAACAGATTTGGGTATGGTGGTGTGCTGGGCAGCAAAATACATCCTGGATGTGCTAAATAGTGGTGTGTCTGGGGATGTCTCAGAGCAAGATGTTCTTTCCTTGCTGAATTGCTTTGTCTATTTGTATCTCTGCATTCAGCAGACCCAGTTAAAACAAGGGCACCTGCAGAAGGAAATCCTTCGGGGGGTGTATCTGGGATTTTTGGCTCTGAGGCAGGAGATATGTAGAGTCCAACAGGGGTGAGGATAAGCTTTGCTCTGCTCCTCCTTGCAGCCAACAGGGATCCAGGTGGAGCTGGACATTGGGAATGGTGACGTGTTGGAACCGAGCCTGGTGCCACCCACGCAGGGACTCTGATGGGATAGAAAAGCAAATGTCACAAGGTTCAAGAGAGCTGCACAAAAGCAGGCAAGCACTGAAGGTTTTACAGACTGAGAGACTGAGAGTCCTGCAGCCCTGGGAAGGACCAACATGAGAAATCTCTTGTTCTTCTGCCCCGTGGAAAAACTGAGCGTGGGGCTCCCTGGAGACCTCTGTGCCCGGCAGATGCTGCCTGCAGTGACTGGGCTGTGAGGGCAGCAGTCAGGTCCTGCTCTCTGCTGCAGGCTTGTCTGCATCCCCCAGAGCCAGCCCTGTCCTCAGGGGTTGTTTGGGATCAGCTGCCCTGTCCCTGCACAACCCCACAACCCCCGTGCTGGTTTTGTTCCCCCTGTGGCTCGCTGCCCTCTGGTCCTGGAGTTCTGATCATCCTTGGGCCCACAGTGGGCTTGGTTCAGAAATAAAAGAAAAATAGCTGTTGCATATTGCTGTGGTTGTTGAGAGCTGGAATTCAATTAATGACAGCTGCTCTGAACTTAATTAAAATGTTGAGCAGGACTGGGATGGGACAGGCTGCTGATGAGCAGGGACATAATGAGATGCTTGATCTTCCCTTCTCCCCAGAGTAACACCAGGCTTTGTGGGGACCTGCTGGTGTTTTTGGGGCACAGCTGGACTGTGTAAAGGCTTGCTGATAACTGATGGAGGTTCTGATCTGGATCAGCTGAGGCAGATGGGTCCTGCCTGGCACCAGCTGGCCCTGCTTGATGCTCAAGGACCTATTCAATTGCATGTGATGATGTTTAAAATACTCTTCCCGTGCTCCAGTGCTTTCCAGCTGCTCTTGCCTGCTCTTGGCAACCTCCTGAGGAGGGGGAAGGCTTGGATGTGGAGTTTCCTTTTGATCCCAGATGTCTCAAATGCCGTCAGTTTAAGAGACTTCCTTGGCAGGTGAGCTGAACCATGGCTCAGCTTCAAGGCAGCTGATGGAGAAGTTGGGGGCTGGGACTAATTAGGGCTTGCTCATTAAACTGATAACAGCAGCACAGCTCCTGGAGCCCTCTAAGGCTGTGCTTGGCATATTCAATACATGATTTTTACTGAAAACTTCTTAAAGTTGTGTATTTATTTGTGTTTCTGGGCTCTCTAAGCTCAGGAGGGGAGGTTTGGCTTTAGGGATTGCAGCCTGGTTGGTTAGGGTGAAGAGGAAGAGCAGAAATTTACTTTATTAGCTAATTTCTTGTTAATTAATTCCTTGCTAGCTCCTCTCTTGGAGCCGTGGGTAAAGGGGTGGTACAGACATATTCCAATTACTAATTTATCTCTCTGCCTGAGGTTCTGTAGGGGAAGCAAAGCTCTTGTGGGGGAGTGTGGAGCAAGGAAGAGCCAAACAGAAACCTCTGGGGTTATATTTGAGCCAAGAGGACTTTCTAGGTGTTTCCTTCCCCTAACTAGCAGGATGAGAGCAGGAACAACATGCTTTGAACCCTCGTTAGGGTCAGCATGACACCAATCATGTGTTCATCTTCCCTGTGATCCCTGAGAAACGACAGAAGAGATTCCAGCTTTGCACTCGGTCACCAGGGAGTCACGGGCTGGTGACTCACGGGGACACTGCCAGTCTGTCAGGAAAGGTGATGGTGTGATGTCTGGGCTCCTTCAGAGCTTCCCATCCCAGCTTTCATTGCCATAATCGTGACTGGGGGGGATTTTTCTCTCCTTGGCATTCAGCTAATTGCAGCTGTGGGAGGGAGTTTTTTTCCCTTTTGGGAAACATCGGGGAAGGTTGGGGAGGGTGATGTGATTTAGGGTCTGGCTGGGTTTGTGTGGCAGCTCTTCTGCTCCCAGGTGTGCTCCGAGGTCACAGGGGTGTCCTGAATTTCTGGCTGTGTTGCTGCAGGGAAGGTGTCACTGTGGGTGCTGGCTATTGCATAATGTGGGCACAGCAGGAGTGTTCAGGGCATGGGAATGTCTTGCCTTAGCTGGAAAAACTTGACTTCCTTCTCAAGCTCATTTGCCCTAAATTTGCATAGTAAAATCAGGCTTAAAGGAGTTTCTGATCTAAATATCCTCATTCAGCCCTTCCCCTCCGTGCTCAGACTCCTGCAGCTCTGTAATGCAGAGCTTGGGATGTCCTTTCTCCCAGCCTCATCCCCATGCCCAAAACAGCTGGAAAGGCTTGGAGCAGGGCAGGGAATCCCGTCCCAGGACAGGCAGGGCACCTCTCAGTCCAAGCAGCAGGGATGCCTTTTGGCACTAAGGGTTTATTTGTCCTTGGTACGTATAAAATGCACATATAAACGTGTGTTTACATGCATTGTGTGTGTATGGATAGGGATGTGTGTCCATGTCTCTGTCCACCTGGCTGTGTGTCTGTCTTTGTGTCTCACGATGAGAGGACAGGAGTGCCAGGGGAGGTTCAGGTTGGACATTGGGAGGAAGAAAGGATGATTAAACATTGGAATGGGCTGCCCAGGGCGGTGGCGGAGTCACCATCCGTGGGTGTTCAAGGAAAGACTGGATAGCACTCAGTGCTCTGCTCTGGGCTATGAGATGTTTTCCATCCCGACCGATTCTGTGATCTCTCGGTGTACGCTCCCTAATCCCCGTGCTCACCCCAGGGACTCCCCCAGCACACAGGGGACCCCGCAATGTCCCCTCCTCCTCCCACCTGCCCGGGGCGGGTCTCGAACCCGCGGCTCTGGGCGCTGCCCTGGGGGCTCCCCCGCAGTCCTCCCGGCCGCCAGGGGGCGGTGCTGCCCCGCCCGGCGGCCCTGGGGCCGCTCTGGCCGCCGTGCCCCGCGGGCAGTTGCCATAGCGCCGCCGCCGCCGAGCGCAGGCACCGGCACGGGACCGCCCGCTCCAGGCCCGCCGGCCCCGCCGCCAGCCGGGACGCGGCTCCTCAGGGGGAAGGTGAGGAGCTTGGGGCGCTGCTGGCGTCAGGGGGCTGCCGGGTGTGTGGGGCTGTGAGGCCTCGGGGGGAGCTGAGAGGGTTTGGGGAGTGCTGGCGGTGTGTGAGGCTTCGGGGGCTGGAGCACTGAGGGGAGCGTGGAACATTGGGGTCCAGAAAGGGCTGGCAGGTTTGGGGAGTGTGGAGCATTGGGGTCCAAAAAGGGCTGGCAGGTTTGGGGAATGTGGAGCATTGGGGTCCAGAAAGGGCTGGCAGGTTTGGGGAGTGTGGAGCATTGGGGTCCAAAAAGGGCTGGCAGGTTTGGGGAATGTGGAGCATTGGGGTCCAGAAAGGGCTGGCAGGTTTGGGGATGTGTGTGAGGCTTTTGGAGAAGCTGCCAGGGTTTGGGGGTGTGGGGCAATGAGGGCTGCCAGGGTCGAGAAGGGTGGATGGGGTAGGGGAGCAGGTAAATGTGGAGTCCTCAGTTGTCACTGAGGGTTATCCAGGGGCTGTGGGATGAAGGAATGGCTCTGGATTGGGGGACAGGATTTGGGGGCACAGGGCAGGGGGAATGGGGCTGCTCGAGTTGGGACAGGTGCAGCACCTGGGTTTCGTTTTGGGGAGATGAAGTCAAGGGGTTTCCTCACAGAATTTCCCTCGTGAAGGTGAGTGGGGCTCTGGTGCAACCTCTTTTTTTCATGGTTAAAAGTGGTGATGAGCAACTCTTCCCTCTCTGAGTTCTGCTCCCAAAGGATCTCTGGGGTTCAGTAGGTTATTCTGCTCAAATTGCTATGAGAGCTGAGGAATTCTGGATAAGCACCAGCCTTCTGTACTGCTCTGTGCTTAAATTATTGTCTCTTTGCATTTTAGCATGTCCAAAGTGTAATCTGGTGTTAAGGATCCAAATAATTTCCTTCTCTGCTCAAAACTGGGGGTGTACTGCAAAGTGAAAGCTGAGAAAGTCCTCCCTTTGCTGTAGAAAGCAAAAGTTGTTCAGAAAATAAAAGTCCTCGAGTCCTTCCGAGCAGTTTGTTCCTCTAAGCAGGTCAAGGTGTTTCCTGTGGGGAAAGTATTGACTCATCCTCTGATTTCTTAGCAGTATTTTAGTGTTGGCAGGTTAATAAATGTCAGCTCTGCAGTGAGAACAGGATCCTGTCTGAGTCTCCTCAGGTTAAAAGGCTGAGGATGGACAGGCCCAGTGTTTGACCCTGTGATAAAGAACCAGTTGCACTCCAGAAAAAAACTCGGCTGCTTTCCAACACTGCAAGCACAGCCAGCTGTGCTTAGTCAAGTGTAGCATTAAAGGTGGATAGGAACGGTTTAATTTTATGCCTCTTGGATTAAGCTGTGCTCAGGGTAATGTTTAATTGGCTGAGACAGAAGGAGTTTATTTGTGTGTTTCATTTGAGCTCACTTCCTGCTGTGTGACACACAGCGTGTCTTGTGTGGGGAGCACAGGATGTAACCTCGGATGTCGGTTTGGGAGGGCTGTTCCACACCAGGGCACGGACCTGTGGCAGTTTTCTGATCTTTCCAACCTCACCGTGGGCTTGGTGAAGAACTTAGTGGATCTACAAGAAGCTTTTTCAGCTCTCCAGATCATTAGGGTGAGAGAAGACAGGTGCATTTTAAGCTGGTATTTTAATATGTTTACACTGTGGTGGGTTGTATTTCAACACTTTGAAACTCAGATTTTAAGATAGATGATCATTAAGGCATGATTGCATAAACAAAAAGAGTTTTAATCCCTTGTTTTCCCACTGTTATCTTGTTTTTCCAGAGCTGAGGAGTGAAGCAGAAAGCTGTGATGAGCTCTAAGTGTTTATTGCAAATTCCAGATCCTTGGCTTTACCTACCTCCATCCATCAAATATTGAATTCCTGAACACCTTTGTGCCCACAGTGATGGGGAGGGGGATCTTGTAGTAGTTCTCTGTAATCACAATTGTTTTTGGTGGCACAATTGGGTCTAATGAATGGAAACAATCACCTTTGGCTGTTGTGTTTCCCATTGGGAAGCAGGGTTACCCAGCTGCAGCACTCTGTGACTGCTCATCCACTCAGCTCTAGCAACTGAACTTTTAATTAAAGGTTGATTGCCATGACAGTGGTGCTCATGGGTTAATGCTTAATTGCTCAAGTTTTTGCTGAATTGGAATAGTTTTGAAGTCATCATTTAAGTATTGTGTTTAATTGTAGGGGTAGAAAAAGTAGGATGGCTTTCAGTGAGGCTCAGTCTTTCTCATTATCAGGTACCGTGTGATTTGGTTCCTAAAATGGGAGCTGAATGCTACTCTGCACTGAGAGTATGAGGGAATCATATATATGAGTTTTTGGGAGGTTAGTGGTCACTAGTTGAGTTTATGACTGAAATCTGTCCTCTTCACATCTTCAGTTTTCTGTTTATTGATTTCAGCGTGGGTTTGTGTTTTGTTTCTTTGTTAAATGGTGTAATTTTTACTGCTTGTGTAGCTTTGCACCACTGTTTGTTGTTAATAACGACAACGAGATTGTAAACTCTTCAATTAGGCTGGAGCATGATCTGAGCTGAACTTCCAGTGCTGTTATTAAACCTGGAGCTTGGACTTTGAACCAGTTTTTGCCTGGAGGGGTGGAAGCAGATTTCCATGGTCTGCTCTGTGCTCTGCTCTGGCTCTCCTGGGCCAGCTCAGAGGGGGCTGTGTCTGACCCAGCACTGCAGTTTGTGCCCTCAGGTCTGGCTGGGTAAAATGCTCTCCTCATCTAGGGTGTGTTGGTTTCACTGTAGGAAAAATGGTGTTTAATTAGGGTTAGGCTACTTTCCTGTCCCTTACAGTGTTTTTTCATAGGATATGGAATCACAGAGTGGAGTGGGTTGGAAGGACCTTAAAGTTCCTCTGGCTCCATCTCTAAACCTTCTGACCAGTCCTGAGGGATACAGAGCCTGATGTGAAGACAGGAAATCAGAATACATTGAACCAAGTTCTTGTGCTTAATGAACCAGGCTGTGGGCAGCAGGATAATGTGAGCAGCAGAAAAATGTGTGCATGTGGCCCTTTTTTTGGGCACAGCTGTGTGTGTCCTGCTGCTGAGCAGGGAGAGAGGATCTCTGGGTGCCTGGTGCTTCAGAGAAATTGGTTCTTCTCTCTAGTCCCAGCTCTGACTACAGACATGGCCCAGCTGTACCTGGATATTGCTGGCAGAGTGGACTGAGCTCTGGCAGTGGTGCAGCCAGAGCCCTGCTGAGGTCTCTGATGCTGCTGTTCACTGCCTGTGCCTTGTGCTCTGCACTTCCATCTCTTCACCTGGTGCAAATGTTCCCCCAGCCCTCCCCTGACTGCCCTTTGTGAAACCCCAGCCTGGCTCCTGCTCCCCAGAGTAATTCCAGTCGTTTTCCTTGACAGTCCCTCTCTGTGGTTTCCCATCCAGCCTGTTTTCCTCCCCTTCCCAGGGACTGTCCTTACAAAAGCCAGGGATTGGGAGTGTGAACTTCCCTGAGCAGGGAATGCTTTGCAGGGGTGAGTAAGTGGAATTTCTGTTTCACAGGTGGGGACAATCCTGTCACTGCTGGGCTGATGTCAGGACCAGGATTCACCTGCATGCAAAGGTTTCTAACCCCCTGCTGGTAGGTGCCTCTAAAGTTGATTATTTAGTCTTCAAATAACATTGCAAAGTTGAAAAATTACCCTCTTCTTTAAGGAACCAAGAGTATGACTGTCAGATCAAGAATTCAGACTTTGTATTAGGTTTTTCCTTCTTTCTCAGCTGGTTTCCTCAGAACTGAAATGGCTTATTCTAACCTCTGACAGGCCTTTTTGGCTTGTTAAATTTATGCTCCCATAAGGGTCTTTCTTTAGAAAGAATCGTTGTTCTGAGATGCTGTTAATTCTTCTCAGTGTCTGTAAAATCTACAACTTCTTCACATTAATTGCTCTTGAGGTTTTCAGTTTACTCAAAAATATTCATCAGGCTTCTTTCTCTAATGCCCTCTGGCTCCTCTGCCAAATAGTCTTGGAATAGGAATTTCCACATTTAATTTCAGTGGAGGCTAAAATATTCATTAAACATCAGCTTTTTTAATGCTGTCACCTTTTTATTTATATTCAGAAGGTTGTAGGATGTGCTTGTAAGAAAATACTTAAGGAGCATATGCTTTGAATCATTGAGTTTAGGCTGATGTTAAGTGAGATTTGAAACTCATTAAATGTAATTTAAATTTAAAATACTCTTTTTTGGGAGTATCTTGTTGCGTGGTAACCTCTGCTGCAAGAAGGATGGTTCATTTGGGCTTTATATATTCTATATATACACATGGATGACTTCAAATTGCAGTGTCACAAGTGGCATCACTGAATCCACACCACTTGAGCTTTTATTGGTTTGGCTTTTCCCCAAATGAGTCAGGAGCTGCATCCCACAGAATTCCAGACTGAAACTGATGGGATGCTACTTTTTGTTGATGTCAAAATACCTTGCTCAGAGCAAAACGACAGCTGGCACCAAAGGATGGCTGCCTGGTGTCCTTTACCCAGAGACTCACATCAGCACTTCTGTGTTTGAGTCATCCTCCACGAGGTGAGGTTGTGTCATGCAGGAATCAGTTTGCTTCCATGGAAGTGTTGGTGCTTCCCAGGACTTTGCCTGGGCCTTGATTACTTGGAAAACTGCCCAGCACTGCTGTCCCTGGGCATGGAGGCTGATAAGCAGCAGCTTCATGCTCTGCTGTAGTTTGGTGTTAAAATAATCGTGGTCAGGCTGGAAACACAACTGGTGCTGCAGCTCTGAGGCAGTGAGCAACTCCTCTGTGGGATTGCCTTTGAATTTGTTTTATATGTATCTTAAAAAGGAGCTTTTCTTCATCTGCTGGAATAGATTTCTTTAGAGACACTTGAATTTGATAATCTGAGGGCAAACAGGCCTCTGGGTTCCTGAATGGTTTTTAAAATGGCAAATTAATGGTTAAAAGAAGGGAAATCTCTGTTTAGATTAACAAAATAACTTTTTTATTACTGAATCCGTGAACCTCTTCCTATATATGTGCCCACAGTCTGGGCTAGCTGCAGAGACGGATAGAATGTCAAGCTTGATAGATTGTTGGAGCTGGTTTTTGGTAGTTAAACGATAATGGAGCTGTTGTGTGCTTGCAGGGAAACACTGAGCTCTGTGTGCAGACTTCAGCCTGGAGAAAGTTCCAATTGTTCCAGAGAAGGGCGAGTTCTAAAATGCAGCTTCTGTGGCTGGTGGCACAGCTGGCCAGATCCCTGCCTGTCCTGAGGCTGTTGCACAAGCATTGCAGGAGAGTTTGGAAACAGTTTATTTTTCAGATTCCAAGTAAAGTGTAGATTTCCAAGTCCCCTGTGACTGTATAATCCAAAAAGTAGAAATTGAAGCTGGTTTTTATGTGGGGGCTGTTTCATGCTGTTGGAGCTCAGGGCCCAGGTTCCTGCCAGTCAGACAGAGGCTGATATTGCATAATCCATGCCTTATGTCTCTCAGATGGAAAGGCTGATCAGTTGTTGCAGGGGATCATGGAGATCCTTGTCAGCTCAGTCGAACCTGATCTGTCACTGTGCATCTTCTCGTGCAGAGGGCTCTGGGGTAGGAGGAGCAAGATTTTGTCTCTTATGCAGAAGAGAAACAAGAGGGAGTTGAAACATGAATTTAATAAAAATAAAGCCCAAGCCATCAGTATCCTTTTTGGAAAACTGCTTTTCTATTTCTGCTGTTATTTATACTATTTGTTACTTGCTCCTTTGACCTGAATAGAAATCACAGATACATTTTTGCAATGGAAATACCAAAGTCGGGAAGGTCATTCTGAGTGAAGGAATTCCTGGAAAGAATTGAAATATGTTGTTCACTTGCTGCTGGGCTTCAGGACTGACTTGGAGTGGCTACAAGGTTTGCAGGGAGAGTGCAGCTGGAATTCAAAGCACCTGTAAATGACTGCTTGTATATGGCAAAATAGCACACTTGGAAACAAAGCACTTGCAGCATTTCTTTTTATCTGCCTTCAGAGATACCTGAAATCTGCAAATTACCTTATCTGATCACCCTGATACCATCTCTGAACTCTGCCACGGGTGAAAATCTATTTCAGGGTTAAACTGTGTGTGTTTTAGAGAGAACACACAGCACATTTAATACAGATTTGCTATTTTGGTCCCTTGGAACCCTTAACATTGCACGATTTCAGTTTGTTCAGCTCTTGCTGTGGTAAAGGCCGTTTATATCAGGTTTTTCAAACAATGTGTTCAACTGCATATAATGAAGGCTTTTCATCCAACAGAATGTAGGCCAGAGCCCAGCCTGGGTGGTGAAAGGCTTTACTTTGTCTGAGAGGAGTAAGATGATCATTCTTGGAATGAGGCCTGTCTCCCTCAGTGCTGCTCTGCCCAAAGCCAAACTCACTTCTAAGACATTGTTCTGGAGGCCTGGGCTTGCTTTTTTTTTACTTCTTATAACATGAGTTAAAGCTTTCATTGCTCTGGCAGGAATAAGAGATGCAGGCTTGACATTAAATCTAATAAACAGATTTTTTTTTTTTTTCCTAAAAATTCCCCTAATGAAAGAAAATGTGAAGAAAAGGGGATGAACTCTTACTGTCCACTGTGTGATTGACTGATCAGCCTTAATCCTTGATTATGGAGGAAACAGTCTAAATGTATTGACCAAACCTTTTAAACTTCTAAGGAAAAGGGTTTTTTTACAGCATGTACAAAAGATTTGAAATCTAAAATCCTTAATGTTTTCCTAGCCATCAGTTTGACAGCATGCTGCTTCCTTCACACCTTAAGTCCCAAGAATGTTTGTCTTTTTCTGTAGTTTTTTTTTTTTTTTTAAAGGCCATGCTTGTCAGTAACAGTTATTTTTAAGTTGAAATGCCCCTTTAAGTAAAAATAAGCGTTTTGAGAAATATTTTATTTTGCATGTTGACTGTAATTTTCATTGTGAACTAGGGAAGGGTTCAAAAAAACACAAAAAAAAGGCACAAAAAAATGAACAAGACTTGCATTGCTTTTTGCACTTGCATCAAGCATGAATTTGGTCTCAAAATCATCTTGTTTTATCCTGTTTTTTTTAATATTCTGTGTTGTAGAATTGTTAGAATGCTCTGCAGAATTGCAAGGAGTTGTTCACTCACTCTTCTTTCCTTAAGTGCCTCACTTCTATGAGCTCTGCACTTCTCTGAAAGTATTTAATTCCTTTATGAATACAGTACTGCTTTAAAGAAATGAAATATTGATTCCATTCCCTGATGGGGCATTATCTGTATTTTACTTATGGAAATCACAAGCACAGAGAACTGAAGTGGCCCAGACTCACAGAGCTGGAAACTGAAACTAAAAATTCTCACCCTGAATTTTCCCACGTTATTTATTTCATTACTAATCTGAAAATAATTACCCAATGGTATTTTTTAAAAAAATTGGATTTAAGTTTATTTTTAATAGGAATGTCTGGTATCTGATTTAATTTGTGTAATCAAAAATGTGTCAGTTTCTGCTGAACTATTGAACTGAGAAGAGTAGAGTTCAAAAGAGAAGAAAGGTCATGCTGATGTTATCAGGTCACTGCTGGAAAAGATTGTGTCATAGGGAGCTTCTTACTGGCAGCAGTCCTGTCTGCTTGTGCTGAAATGCCAGATAAATTGTTATTTGTTTGGGATCTGAGGGCAGAAGTGAAGATGTTTTGAGGTTTTATTTAAAAAATAAGTATTCTTCATTGTTAGAGGGCTGTGTGAAAACACAAGACAGCTTAGGATGTTCCCAACCTCCATGATAGTTGGTTTTATTCTTCAAAGCCCTAACACCAGGATTTAGTCTAATATGAAAATCTTGTCTGTCATTTTACAAAGCAAAAAACCCCCAGAATGGAAAGAAATGCTTCTGCCAGTTACAGAAAAGCAAAATGAAAATGTGACAATGCCTGTGTACTGCAAAGGTTGAGGAAAAAACCCCAACAGAAGGTGAATTAAAAAACCCAACCAAAATCAAGTAGATTTATTGGTTTCTAAAGCCCAGTGATTTCTGGAGCACTGACTCATGGTGTGTGAATGCCTGGGCTTGCCAGGAGCCTGCACTGAAATGTGACCCTGCTGCCTTGGGCCATATATGGGAAATTTCCCTCTGTGACAAAGGTAGGGAATCCAGGAGATGCAGGTCCCGGGCTGAAGCGTTCCTTACCTCCCGTCCTCTCAGTCTTCTGTAAAAATGCATTTTCTGGGTCGGATCCCACGTTCAGCACTTGTTTGATCCCATGAGCTGGGTTTAGGTGAGCTCTGCCTGTCCTGCCTCTCTGCTGCACACAGGTGATGAAAAGGCTTGACAAAGAACTTCAATGTTCTGCCATAATCGATGTACAGAGGTGTGGCAACAAAGGAGAATTACCTTTTTTTGGGTCATGGCTTTAGCTCCCAGATACAAATGTTTCCTTGCATGGTTTGTGAGCCCCTGTGTGAGGTCTTGCAGAATCTCCTCAGGATGTGCCCCCTCAACTCAGCAACCAAAACCACGAGACCAGATGGCTCTTGGGTTTGTTCATGTTTCTGTTTGAATAAAGCCCAGATTTCAGGCTGCTTTGGTTTGGATTTCTCAGTCCTTAATATTCTGCAGAGATGGAGGCTGGAGAGAGAGAGGCACAGCAGTTGAGCCAGGATGGTGGTGAAGGAACCCATGCAGAACCTTCCAGCCCTAGAAACAAGCCCTGCTAAGGCTGGAAATGGACTTTGCCATAACATCTGTCCCATCAATGCTGTACAGAGTTCATGCTTGTCCTGCTGGCACACACTGGGTGCTAAGGCCTGAACTCTCCCTCAGTTTTCAAGCTCTTCTCCAGGGCTGCATGTAAGCAATTCTGAATTTCAAATGCTTCCGTGCTAGAGATTGGCACAAGAATAATATTTATGGAAATGCTTTACAACTTCAAAGCCCCTCTCAAAGTTCCACCTGTATTCACTTCCTTCAGATGACAGTGGGGAAGTTTCCCTTGTCCACAGATAAGGTGACTAAACCATACATAAACTCACTTTTTTATTGTGCTATCTTTTTTTATCTCAGGAACAAAACCAGTCCTCAGGTTTGTAATCAACATCCTGGACCTTTTTTTAACTGCTGACTAATTTCTAAGTATTTCTGCAGCCTGGGAGGGCAGAGCTTCCCACACCATGTCGGATGTGACGTGTGTGCTGATCTCTGTATGTGTGTGCTGAAGGAGAAGATCTGCAGCTGCATTTTATTTTATTTCAACACCTAGTTTGGATTTGAATTCAGATTAATTTGGAATAGGCATAGCTATGAAATGAGTCTGCAGTGTTTGTGCTTGTTACGATGTATCTCAGTTATATACATCCAGATCTGTTTCAGTCCAGCCAAATAAAAATTATCTTTTTTCAGGCTCCAGTTAAATGGGTTAGAGGTTGCCTGCCAGTCTGCACAGAGCTGGTGCATCCAGTCCTACTGCACGTACACTTTCCCACTTACATAAATTCCATGGGGTTTAGGTTCATTTTCAGCCAGCAGCTCCTGGAATAAGGTGGGGAGAAGAGTAGGTTTGGCATGTGAGAAATTTTGAGACTATATTTTGATTTTGGACAGGGGAAATTTAGAAGTTTACTAGTTAAAAATAAACCCATAGCTTGGCATGACAAGTAATTTCCAGGATTTCCAACTGGTGTTGTAATTTATCAGCAAACACTCTCAATTCTGGGTGCCTGAGACACAGTGATAGCTTTAGGGCCAACTGCAATCCCAGTTTCAGAGAAAATTAATGTAATTCTGGTTAGTCTTGTCCAGTTCTGAGTTTGAGGAGCTCTGTCTGGGATAATGCACCTCTCTCTTCCCCTTCAACTGCCCACATATGCTTGTGCTTCATTCCAAAGCTGAACTGTTGGTGAATATGTAATTTATCCAAGATGTGTGATTGTAACCATAGGCCTTTGGGGCCAGAGATTCCAATGGAAATAGCTTCATCTCTTTTACCTGGAGTAGGGAACTTGAGATGTGATGAAAATACAAATCTATATCCTTTCTCCTCCCCTTTTTTTCTCCAGCTCCCTGAATTCCCCCACTTAGGAGAAGGGTGTCATTAAGCCATCTGACAGTTTTGAAATCACTCTCCAGCAGAGGGGATTCCAAGCTGTTCCCTGGTTAAACTGTGGATCTGCTCCTGTTTGTTTGCAATACCCAAACACTGAAGTCACTGACTCCACAGCAGTATTTTGCAGCACAGCAGAAACTTATTTTCAGCAAGGTTCTATTCTGGGCATTGTAAAATTTGCTGAGAGAGGGAGGTATTTGTAGTGTGGGGAGGAAGAGGAGGAGTCCCTGAAAAGCTCCTGCTGTGCCTTTGGAGCCACTTTGTGGCTCCCAGGTGGGCACAGATCCAGGAAACCTCCCCCAGCTGTTGGCACGGGGCTGTCATGGAGGAGTGGTCGAGGTGGGTTTTGAGATGAAATCTGGATAGGATGGACCCTTCCTGGAGTGGGGCTGGCTAGGGAAACTGCACAGTTATTTAAATGTTCAGGTTTTCATTGAGGATTTATTGCTACCTATTGCAATTACAGTTTTAGCAGTGACCAATGCAGCTGAATCCAAGAAAACATGTGAGGATAGGAATGAAAGGAGAGAAAAATCCAGCATGGACCTTTTTCTCCATAATGAGAAGGACTGGTTGAGTTAGGAGGGGATAGCCCAGGATTCCTGGACTGCTCCTTGCTGACATTTTGGTGGAGAGGTTCCACTTTCAGTGATACTTTTGGGTGTGACACTAAGGATAGAGACACTTCCACCCATTCAGGACACTGGGAATAAGAGAAGAGTACTCTGGAATCCTGCTTCTCCAGACTCTCCTTTCTCCTCCTGACTTCTTGGTTCATGCCATAATTACAACTGATTTATTTCAGCCTTGCTGAAATACCAAACCAGTGTGAAAGAGCACAGCAGCTTTTGGAATTGTTTTTCAGCATAGCAGGAGAGTGGAAGGGAGATAAGCCCAAGATCACCGTGTGTCCCTTGGGAACAGGTATGGGACTAAGGAATTGAGATAGACTGGATAAGAAAAATAATTTTCTAAAATCACATTATTTCATTAATCACTTTTTGTTTTCTCTTAAATTTGCTGGAAGAATATCACTGACTTGCAAAGGAAAAAGGCAGTTGACTTTCTACCTTGGCAGATGTCTTGAGACCTAATTACAGTTAACAGCAAAAAGAACTTTTTATCTAAATATTTTTCAATATATAAAATGTACTTTGGGTCAAAATAAACAGTTTATATTAAAATAATACTCACCACAGGTATCCAGTTCCTTACAAAACAGGATTTCCAAGCTTCTCATGTTAAAATGGGGGAAATGTGGTGTTACTTGTGCTACAGAGGAGAGGGAAAGTGGGCAAGAGTTGAGTTTGCAGTTCAGGTGCAAAGCTGGGAGTCAAGTGAGAAGGTGTCTGTTTTGGAATTATCTTTCTGAGCAACGCTTTGTAAATCCCACAGCTTTCTAAAACAATTTTCTCAATTTCAAATGGGAATTGCAGCTCTCTAGTTTCAAAGAGGTGCTTGAAGCCGAGATCCTTTGTGCTTGTAACAGTGCTGGTGGGATTTCAGGTGCAGATCTGTCTGTAAACCTGAGCAGCATCAGGTGTTGCTGCGAGTGCTGATATGCACTGCTACAGCTGCAAAATGCTCTCGGAGTATCTGCTGGATTTTTGTCACGTATATAAGAACTCATAATTTTCCTCTCGGCTAAGCCAATTTTCCAGGGGCTTACCTGGCAAATGGTCTGCTCAGTGTAAACCAGGTTATGGCAGCATGAAAGGAGCTTTGTCTGCACGATGGTTTCCTCTGCACCACGCGGGTGGGAAGTGACTCTCGGTGCTTCTCTGGGCTCAGCAGCAATTGAAGGCGTTTGAGCAGAGCTGTGTGTGGCTGTGCTGAACGCCTGTGGCCCCATTCCAGCTTTTTCCTGCTCTGCCTTGCACCCTGCCCCAGCGGGCTGCCGTGTTTACTCTCTGCTCTGTGGTAAATGGATGTCACTTCCTTCATTAAAATGCTGGTGCCTGGCCAGGTTCCCTTCCTTTGGGCTCGCACGCTCGGAGCAGCGGCGCTGCCGAATCCAGCTGTGTGCCACGCTCCGGGATCTGCTCCTGCCTGCCTCGTTGGGATCTGCTGAGCCTGCCCGGCTTCTGAGCCCACACACACGGAGGCTTTTGGAGGCTTCTCTGGGTGGAGAAGCGCAGGTGGAGCAGGGGCTGGAGATGGGTTATTGCTGGGGGGCGCAGGCTGCGCTTCCAGCCAGGGACTGCGCGCAGCCCGTGGGGAAGGTGTAGGCAGCGCTGGGAATGGGGTGCCAGTGCCAGCCTGCCCTGGCCAGCCTCTGGACATGAGCATGTGGGTGCTGTTCAAGGGCATCCCCTGATGTGCCTGGCAGTACAGACACTCGTGGATGCACAGGATCACAGCCAAAGGGACACAGAAATCCTGGACACTGTTCTGAGCCCTCGGTGCGGACTGACCTGAGCTCTGTCGCTGACCAGGGGCTCACCTGAAGAGTCTCAAACTGACATCAAAGTTGCTGATCAGACTGGTGAGCAATTAAATATTTGTCTTTGTAAGGATTATTGCTGTTGCATGTTTAGATGATTAGAGATGGGAGATATTTCCAGGCTTTTGGAAGTCATGGAACAAAATGGAAAAGTGTTTCCTCCTTCCATATCACAATTTCTTGTGTCTCCCCCACCTGAGCACTCCTAGCTGTGATCCAGTGCTTGTATTTATTTACTCATTTTTTCAAGGTGTTCATGCTGTCACCTTGGGCACAGGTGAATTAGTACCTTTACTCATAAACATATTTTTTCCTATCCCTACATAAAAATCTGTCAGTCTTAATCCAGTTGTTTTATACAGTAAATTAGATGTACTTTCCTTGTGACACATTTGTGTCCCATCTCTTCTTTTCTCCTGCTCTGTACTGGTTGAGACACTATGTCTGCAAATGTCATGCTCAGACTGGCAGCCTGCTCCCTTCCCTTGTCCCTTCTGCAAGTGGCTCATTTGCTGACTTTTCCAGCTGTCCCAACATATGGCTGCTCCCATTTATCATAATTCAGGTCTGTGCTTGGGACAAAGGCAGATAAAAATAATACTTTGTGTATAAGTGGCATTTGAGCAGATTATTCTATAGCTCTGTTATCAAGCAAATGCTATTTTTTTGACCTAACTGTGAATTCAGATTGTAAGTGGAAGGTCATTAGTGAAACTAATTTTAGCTAGACATTTCTTATCAGTGCAGGTTTGTTGAAATAAAAAAAAAAAAAAGTAGTAAATTGTAACAATGACCAATTGTGCAACACTATTAATGGAGCACCAAGGTGGTTAACTCATTAAACACTTTAACCATTTCAAACAGCGTTCATCAAAGTGAGATCTGATTAATTTTACGGGGGTTACAGCATGGATCAATAACAAAAATAGTAATTTTAAAAGTGAGCTATCAATACATGAGTATTTTAAAGCCTTTTTCTGGCCTCCTGAACAATTGCCTTGATCTTCAAGCTGCTAGAAGTGTCAGGAATGAATGATTTAGTGATCAGCATTATCCCAGGGTTGGTGTGTTGTGTTGAAAGCTGTGTCTTAGCAGAGTTGTGGAGGACACGCAGTGTGTGTGTGTGTCCAGCTCAGCCCCGTGTTGTTGTGGAGTGTCTGTAGCTGCTCACTGCGGGTTCTGAAGGCAGTGAGAAGGTTCTGAAGTGGGAAGGAGGGATGAGAGACAGAGAGGAGCTGGGCGGTTCAGGGGGCTGATGGAAAAGCAGCTCCTTGTGTGGGGAAGCTGGTGGGGCTGATGAGCCAACAGCACTGCAGGGAAGCCAGCCCTGGCAGAGCTCTTCTCCTGCATCTCCCTCCCTTTCTGGCACCCAGCTCCATCTGCAGTAGCCTCGAGGGTCATCAGCCCTGCTGTTCCAGTGGTTAAAGGCCTCTCAGGAGCAGAACTACTTGCTGCTGTGGTTTCTCCTCGTGTGGGAGGAAAATCAGCTGCTTCTGGGAGCTCAGTTCCTTTTGATCCCTTGATTCAAGTGTCTCCTTGGTGCTGCTGCATTCCAGCTGCTGAATTCCTGAGCAGTCACGAAAAGGAGCCAGACCCAGTCCCTGAGAGCTTTATTATACAGAGCTGGAAGCTCATTCATTTCGAGATGTTCCTTTGCTCGCTCTAGTCCCTTGTTGTTTGTACCCTTAGGAAAATAAATGCAAGGTTTATATTCAAACATAAACCACAGTTTCCCTCTGCAGCCACAGCCTACCCTTTGATGAAATCCAAACAGCATGTGTAATAAATCCTTGTGGAGGCTGTGATCCCTGATACTCCAGCTAGCAAGGTTATGGCAGTGATATTGCATATGGAGTGAGAACCTGAGTTCAAATACTCTTTAAAATGAAGATGGAAAGTATAAGAATCCAGGTCTGCATTATGAACCCTGACTTCAGCTATGTATGGGAAGAAAATCTTGACATCCCTGGAATTTCCTTCGGAATTAAATTAATTCAGAGCTCCTAGCATTGTGTAGAAGGTGTTAATGAACTGGTGATGAAATTAATTTCATTCTCCTGTTTAAACGCAGTGAAGAGAGTCATGGCATGCACAGCTTCATACTGGAAAAATAAATAATCAAATTATAAAAGCAGTCCAGCAGAGCATGGTGGAGTGCTGGCACCACTTTGTCCATGGCAAGCACCTCCCTGCCATTTACTGGATTTCTCCTGTCTTTCCTTAAAGCAACTGCAGAAAGGAGATGAAAGCCCCTCTTCCCAAGGTGATTGCCGTGTGGGTGGATGTGTTTGCAGGTCCGGGATGCACTGTTTGATCTCGTGTCTCCACCCTTGACGAAACTCCCTCTCCCTTTGCCTTGGCACATGCTCCAAGCACAACGTGCACTTAGGATTTAGGGCAGGTGGTTTTTGGCTGGCAGCAGTCGCTGTTGGGTGCCTGCCATGCAGCTTCCAGTTTGCCAAACCCAGCTGAGCTGCTCAAGGAGTTGTTTCTGTGGCACTACAGGCACCTTGTCCAAGGATAATGCTGCTGTCAGTAGTGCCTGTAATGTCAGCTATTCCAGCAAGTCCACATCTTTTATTCAGGAGGTTCCTGGAGAATTCCTGAAATCCATGCTGTCATTAAGTTTTCCAAGCTGTCACACTGTTATTAGCCAAGTTACTGTAAGTTTTTTTCCCAGCCCCAGAGCACAACACAGAAGTAGCTCTTTCCACTGGGTGGTTTTTGTCTGGGCAATAATTTGTCACTTTGTAGCTGTGGAGCTCCTTGGGTGCAGGACAGCAGCTCCTTTGCAGGGGATTGACAGGATTTGTACAGGGCAGAACTCCCTGGTTCTGACTCTCAGACTGCCACATCTGTAACATCCATCCCTCCCTCCCTCCATCCTTCCCTTGGGGAAATAAACAGTTCCTGGACTGTGCTCACCACGTACCTCTGGATGGGTAACAGAATAAATAAGGAAATAATTTTGCTGTAGCAAGTATTGTAGAATTATCAAGGCAGTTGTCACCCTGAAATTCCACTGAGGCATTCTGCTTGTAATTTTGAGTCCTGTATTGGGGGCAGTGCTCATTTCCTTGGCTCTAAAGCTGATCCTGTCCAGAACAATGGAAAATCCCTCTTGAAGCAGCTGCTGAATTTTCTCTCTATTTCTTGCTGCTGTTTCAGTGCAGCTGTAGGCAGCTACAGAAGTGTTGTACCTGTGTGCTCCTTTCTATCCAAGAACAGAGGTGCCATTGGAAAACTGTTACAGAGCAGGGGACAGTCCTGGTTGTTGTTTGTTTATGGCTTTTCCTTTCAATGCTTTTGTAGTTGAGCAGGATTAAGGTTCTTCTAAAGCAACATCTGAGCTTTTTGTTGGCCTGTTAATTCCTGGCAGTCACAGAGCTACAACCCCAGCTGAATGCTGAGCTCTGTCTTATTTTATCCCCGTTTGTGCACTGCCTTGTGTTTTTCTTCCCAATGTTTGACATGTTGCAATGTTCCAGAGTGAATTAATAGGCTGTCTTTTTTCAGGAAAACAAAGTTTTTGGGGGCAGGCAGTAGCATTTGTGTATTCTCTTATCGTGGGTGGCCTTCAGCTTGCAGGGGTCCTTGAAACAGGAAGGGAGCTGAACTCTGGACACAGTTTTCCACTGCTGTGGAGGCTGTGAATGCTTGTTGGACTGTGCAGCTTTCATGTTGTTTAGATTTGTGATTCCTAGGAACAAATTAAACCTCCAAAGACTGTGATTTCAAGCAGAAATTCTGTATTTTTGCAAAAGAAAGGCTCTATTAACTTCTGAGTGGGACAGAGAGCTTGGAAACGAACGTGCAGAGAGAAAAAGGGTAATTGTTTTTTTATCTGTGCCATCTAAAGTGCGTGTTTGATTGCAGGGCACAGCTAATACAGATGGATGATAGAGTATTTCTGTTCATGCACTGCTTTCCTCCATGTATTTATTGGGATCTCATTGCCAGCCTAAGTGCAATCCACACTATTTATTGAGGTCTGCTTGCCAGCCCAAGTGTCATTTCCACTGCAGCGCTGAGCACATCAGCCACACACGAGCCCACGGTGTGAATGTGGAGATTTTCACTGCAATGTGCTGAGCCTGCAGGGAGGGCTCCTGCCTCAGCTCACACTGTGGGGTTGGAAAGGCATCTGTCCAGGACAGCAGGGACTCTGCCCAGCCAAATTCAGCCACGTTTGGAAAGGATTAAAGATGCCACTAAAGCAACAGATACTGGAACAGCAGCAGAGTGCAAAAGCTTCCCAATTCAACGACATCAGCCCCAAAGATTCAGCTTAAAAAAGAACATATTATACTCGATAACCTTTAGGATTCATATCAGCCCTGTTCCCTTGGGAATCTGGAGTTTCACAGTGGCAATACTTACTGAGTAAAAAGCAATGGATTAGCTGTGCAGCTGAGAGATGTTTTATTTCCAGAAGTTTATAAAATCAAGCAGTTGCTGAACACTATTACTGAGGGAGCTGATTTTTAAGACATAAAAGAAACAGTTCAGAAAATCCCATGTGAGAGCAGAAATGCAGAGGAGGCATTTTGTATTCAGTTTACCTGTAAGTGGTGACACATGGTGTGTGCTCCAGAAACTGAATGCCCACATGAATTCAGATTTCTTTGTAAACTTCCAAAAGCAAGTTCAAAGCAGTGTATTTCTGGAATATTGCAGCAGACGTGGTCTGAGAAGACTTTGGAACTGAGCATTTTGCACTGGACTGTGTTAGGATTTTTGGTAAGTGTGTGTGTGTATATGTGTGTACATATAAAATTTGACTTGAAAAAATAAACTAGTGATTTTGTGTTCAGCTGCAGATGTTTTCCCAAGCAAGTTACCCAAAGCAGTATTTGATTTTCTTACATTACTGACATTGACCTGCTGTGTGATGATTCAGCCTTGTAATGCTGTAAATTCAGCTGAGAACTGCAGTGTGAAATCAGTGTCTGTCCTTGCTTTTATTTTATCTTTTTGGATTTGTAGCTGTAAACCTGTAGAGGGATTTAGGATAAAGCTGAGGAATAGCCATTTATGATCCTGCTGCTGATTTTATTTAACTGTTCTGTGCCATATAATTTGAGCTTTTGTGTTCTTATCCCGATGCATTATTACATCCTGATAAGTATTACAGCTTATGTGAAATAGAAACAGCCTGTTACAGCAAACTCAGAATCTGATATAGCCAAGTGGAACATAAATTTTATCTTATCTTCACTGTAGTCTCTTAGCCCCATGAAATTTTAGTAATAAAGTTCTCTTGATCTTTATTTGTCCCTTCTCACCAAGGCTGCATCATGCTGGACTGGGGGTGTGGGGTTTTGTGTGCGTTTGTCAGAGAAGGATCAGAAGTGGCAAAGTGCTGTTAGAAGTGAGCCATGGCTGCTGCCTTGTCCCCTCAGCTGCCAGCCTGACCCGAGCTGTCCCTGCAGGTACGATGTGGGCGAGCTGCTGTAACTGGTTCTGTGTGGATGGCTCCCCTGAGGAGATGCAGCCGCCGCCGGCAGCGCCCGCCCAGGCCTACTCCAACCCCGGCTACAGCTCCTTCCCCTCTCCCACTGCCTCCGAGCACAGCTGCAAAGCCTGTGGGGTGCACTTCGACAGCTCCTCCAGCAAGGTGAGTGCAGAGCCTGCCCTGCCTTCATTTCACTACAGACACACCTGTCCTGGAGCTGGGGACATTCCAGCTCACCTTGCTACAGGCATCATTCGTGTGACTGCAAATCCTTCAGCACGCTTCCCCAAACTGCTGGTCGTCACTTAAACATGAGTTACTGAATTTCTTATTTTAAAACACTAATGTCCTTTAAAAATAAATATTGTGGCAAGAAGTTTAATAATGTTTATGCTTTCTCTAAAGGAACAGCTACCTGACTGTTTTCCAAACTGTTGTTGCTCAAACTAAAAACCAGTGAAGTTTCTTGGGGATGTGTGTAGAACTGCTGAGCAAAAATTGCCCCAGACCAAACCCAGATCTGTTTTATCTTGCTTGTAAACTTGATTTGTGGTTATATAAATGCCAATATAATTGGTACCACAAGACTTAATTCGACAGCAAACCCTGCCTGGGGCATTATTTGGACATGGTGGGTCCTTTAATACTGCTTGAAAATGTTCCAGTGAAGAAAATTGTTCTGAATCCACATTCTGTGGCTTGTGAAGTGTCTGATCTACAGTTACTGAACTTAAGTATGTGAGAATTTAAAAATAATGGTAAATCCTGGCCACAGCCCTTTTACATTATATGGGAAAGTTCATAAATTGTTTTTCCTTGCACTTTTTTATTCATGCATGAGGACACACCTCTGAGGAACAGTGAGTCTTGGCAGAGCTGCTGCTTTCTACTCCCAGGACAACAGGGATGTTGATGCATTTTTGCACTGAGAAGTGCAGTTGCTTGAGGAATCAAACTGTGGTGATGTATTTTGGGGTGTGTGAGTACACTGAGACTTCTCCTGGTGCTGGGTCAGCTGCAGTGGGGCTGTCCCTGCTCGTGACTCTGTAGTGTTGTCTTTGTGAGGACACATGGCTTACTGAGGACAATGTCAAATCCTTGTGGGGAGAGTTACCCTGGACCCAGCACTTGCTCTTGGGCATGGTTGCAAATAGTGGATGGAAATAATTCTGAAATGAAGCCAATTCAGGCAGTTGTGAGCTGAACAGCAGAACCACAGCCCTGTTTTCCCCAGTGTCTCCTAAATACTTGTTCTAAACAAGCAGTGTCTTGTACAGAGCCATCGATGGCTCCAGATGAACTCTGAGTGGGGAGAGGGAAAGCTCTGGTGCACAAACTGTAGAGGATCTGCTAAAGCTGTTGAAAACATTCCTGCCCTCAGCAACTTCCCCCTTTTCCTGTGGGATCTGGTGTCTGTCCCTGTGCTTGTGTCCAGCTGCTCCCGCTCCAGGCTGTCAGGGAAATTGAGGCTGAGGTTTGTGTTCTGTATTCCAGAGGGGGCTCCCAAACCTCCTCCCACCGTCCTGCTGCCCCAGCTCCTGAGCAGTGGTCTCTGGGGCTGACTGGAGCCTGGTGGCTGCAGGAGGGGCTGCCAGAGCTCACCAGTCAGGTCTCTGAGGGAATGAAAACATCACTCACAACACACTGGTGTGTTTGGGAGATGTGGGCATTCCTCAGTGCTGTTGCTATGGAGGGAGAGGTGTGTGAAATTTCACTGTGCTGCAAGGACACCATGGAAAACTGCATTCTTTCCTGGGAGGGAGAGGCAGCACCTTTGAACTCCAGTGTCCAGCTAATGTTTATTCTGAAATACAGGGGATGAAAATTAATTCCTTTAGCACTTGACCATAAGGATAGCCTGGATTGCTTTAAAAATCCCCAACCCAACAAAACCCCTCACATAAAGCATTCCAGGGCTGTCTGAGCATGCTGACTGTGCTGTCAGTGAGCAGCAGTCAGATGTGGCCTGACCTTTTAGGAACAAGTGGAAATGTACAACAACATTTGAAGCTAATCCTTCTGAAGAGACCAGTGCCTTGAATCACTGCCCTTTCACACAGAGTTCAGTGAAGTTGTAAAAGCTGCTTGATGCTGAGATGTTGCCAAAATGTCCATGTTTAGACACTTGGTGCTCAGATACAGGCTGGGGAGGTTTTTTTTTTTCTCTGAAGGTAAATCCTGGTGCTGAGCTGCTAAGTCAGAGACGTGCCTGGGTTTATTTTCACTTCCCAAATATATCCTTTGATAGCTGAGGCAGGATTACTGTTAATTGCAAGAACATATTTGATAGAACAGCCCTTGTGCTGTGTTTGCTTTGTGATACCTAAAGATAGGAGTGCTCAAGTAGGAGTTTTCTGGCTGGTGGAAAGTCCTTGGCTATACAGGGGCTCCCTTTGGAGCCAGGTTGGCAATCTGGATTTTGGGTTGTTTTGTGTTATTGGGGTTTTCTTACCTCAATTCATCTAATTGCTCCCATGTCACAGATGGGGGATTCAGAGGGCAAGTGTTACCAACAGGGTTATTTTCCATTTCTCTGCCTTTGTGGATTTGTTTTGTTCCCCTGCTCTAGGCACACACAGCCATCAATTCCTGTCTCTGAAAATTTCCTGAGGAACAGGATTGCTCCTGCAATCACAGGGTCACAAAAAGTCAATTACATATTTATTTTTTTTTATGGTGATGAAATTAAGGAAAACTCCTCCAAACTGGATGTTGTGTGGAAATTGCCCTTCCTGCCTTGCTTTGTGATTGGTGAAAGCCACTTTTCCTTGGCAGGGCCCCAAGCAGCAGTTTTGAGATGAGGTTTCAAGAGTTTTTCTCTATGGTAGAAATGTTCATGTCCTAAAATGCTTGAGCAGGAAATTGGGATTGTTTCCAGTAAGTGTCACTGGGAGTGTAGTACAGGCTCTAAAATGAGAGGCCTGGAGGTGTTCACTGGGGAGCAGGGGGTTCCAGGCTCAAAAGAGGAGCAGAAAGAGCTTTTGTAAGGAGCTAGTGTATTGACACCCTGTAAAACATCTGCTTTCTTTCAGCTGGGAAATTAGAGATGTTCTTCAATCACTACAGCAGTTCATAAACCAGTTCTTTGTCTTTGAGTTTGTATTTATTCTTCAACTCCACCTGTGTGTTTTTCCTTGCACAGCTCTGAAGGATCAGGATGTCAGGATTTCACAGAGGTGCTTGGCTTCTCTGAGACTGTGAATTAGCATTTTTTAACCAACAACATTGCAGTCACTTCTTTCTTCCCTCAGGACTTTTTAACAGGCTGTTCTGCTGCTGTTCCTATTGGAAAATGTAGAATTTGCCTTTCCAAAGGGTTGAGCAGTCAAGTTTCAGCAGAAGTCAGCATGGACTGTGAGTTCTTGGAACTTCTGAAAATCAGGCCCTGAATGACAAGATTAGAGCAGTATCAAATATAAACATTTAACAACAGAATTCAAAAGCTTGTAAAGCTTTTAACTGTCTGGGGCATAATATTTCCAAAACTTCCAGCACTTTCTGTCTAGCACTAACTGGTATAAAGTGTGTGTATTGTTTTCAAAATAAGCTATTTTTGTATAAATAAATGTCAGATTCTTTGACGTCTGTGAGACCTTGCTGTTCCCTGTCCCTCTTATGGTGAAATAAAGATTGATTCCATGATTGCAGCAAATTGGAGGGGAAAAAAGGAGGGAGGAATGTCATTCATAGCAGGTATTTGTGGAAGAGAATGTTTTTAAGTAGTTCCCTCCAATGCTGGAGCTTCTTAATGCACAGAACAATGTGCACAACTAGCTGGAATTACAAGTCTGCTGCCTCAATCTACTGATTTCCTCTGGCTTAAACTGCATGAGCAGGTGCAGAAAATTCCTGTCCTGTGAGGGAATCTTGTCAGGAGATCACATTTCATTCTGGGTAAATGGGGTGGGAATGGGGCTTCTCTAAGAACTGAGAAAGCTGCTGATTGCTCAGGGATCAGTCCTTTGCCTCCTGTAGGAACATGGGGAAGCACTTGGCACTTTTTCATGGATTGGAAGGTTTTGACTGTGCTTTGAGAGCAGCTGCTGCTCCCTTGGGCTGCGGCTGCCATGTGCTGCTGGCACAGGCCGCGGGCTGGCTCTCATTGCTTCCCCTCTCTTCCCCAGCACATCTGCTTGGACTGTAAGAAGAACTTTTGCACGTCCTGCTCAAACCAGGCCGAGGGTGGGCCCCTGCTCTGTCACCTGTGCCATCGCTTCCGAGCCACGGCTTTTCAGCGGGAGGAGCTGATCAAGATGAAGGTGAAGGATCTGCGGGATTACTTGGCACTCCATGAGATTTCCACAGAGTTCTGTCGGGAAAAGGAGGACCTGGTATTCCTGATCCTTGGCCAGCAGCCTGCAATTACCCAGGAAAATCAGATAAGAACAAACACATTTAATACCAGTGCCCGTGGACAGCAAGACTTTGTGAGTCACCCCCCAACCAACCTGGCCTCTCCTACCTCACACGATGAGTCCTCAGTGTCTGCAGATCCCATCTCAAGTTCAGAAGCTCAGGAACACCAACAGGTACAGTCTCTGGCCAGAACCATCTTTTGCAATCTCATTCATCTCTGTTTTTGGATTAAGTGTTGCATGTGGTTTTGCTGTGTAAAGCTGTGACTTGCTGTCACTAAGTTTGATGTGCCGTTCATTACGGAATTGAATCTGGTGGATAACGCTGAATATATCAAGCTCAGAACATCATCACTGCTCTGGGTGCTCTGACACATCCATTACCATAAGATGCTCCTATGACTGCTTCCTTTGGCACTTGCTGATGGCTTCTGGCACATGTTTGTAGGTGTAATTAAATAGTTGATACTGTTCTTTAATTCCTGTGCCAGATAACAAGCACAGTCTAAAGCAGTTTTGGAGCTGGAACTGATCAGAGGTGATGGGGGTGGCTGAGGTTTTTGGTGTCTCCTGCACTCAGATCAATAGAAGACAAACCCTGAGTCTGTTGCCAAGTCTTGGTTTATGATGAACCTGCAGTTCTGATGAACCTTGGCAGGGGCATTTGAGCTTAATTATTTTTTATTGACCTTGCTTTGTTTGTCTTTCTGCTCTCTGCTGAGGGAAGTTTACTCAGTGTTTGACAGCTGCTCCTTGTCCTATTACAAAGTTAATGGGTGTATTCAGTTCCCTGTGTGCCAGAGCTGTGAAAATGTGTGTACCTTCTCCTTCCTCAGCAGATGTACGTAGTTCAAAAGAAGAGTTCTCCTGGGAGAATCTTTTTTACAAATCATTAAAAGGCATTTTCATTCCCTGGTTTTGTGGATATTGCCATTCCAGTTTTTACCAGCCCTGCTGTCTTCCCTCACTGCCCCATGATACATTTCAGCTTCTTGTCTCGACTTGCATGACATCCTGCTGCAGTTCAGGCTCTTTGATCTTGATTGTTACTCTTGGGCTCTGTAAATATTAACAAGTCCCACTTGGATAAGTGGGATGGTAACATTACAGTCTCTTCGTGGGTAGGAAACCAGAGGGAGCAGTGGCTGCTGGGGGTGAGTCAGCTGAAATTACACTGCTCATTTGATCAAGTGTTCAGAGCATCTGCCCAGCTTCCCTTCTCCAGCTCTGTCACTGCTGCTCCCTCACTCGGTGTCTCTGTTTGCCCACTGCAGACCTCACCTGAGGAGGTGTTTGCCTGGTGAGTGTGAAGATCTGAGCTGGGTTAGAGGAGGGTTCTGCAGAGCCCTGCACTGAGAGCTCTGACATCACCGCAGAGCACAGTGTGACCCTCAGGGAAGGACTGCACATGTGCACATACAAGTTAGGTGTACAAATTTGGTCTCCTCCTGATCCAGCCTGGAGTTCTCTACTGGGCCTTTAAAGGTTCAGCTTCAGCAAGTGTTACTTTGTGTGAGTGCTGCACAGGGAAAACCCTCTGTGAGTGTGCCTGGCTTGTGCCTTGTCCTTCCTACTTGCCTACTGTCCTTCCAGACGTCAGGGACTGCACTGGCACTGCCTTGGAGTTGATTTCCCTCCAGAAACCCACAGCTGGTGAAAGCTTTATTTCCTCTTCCAGGCCAATGGTCATGTGCCTCCGAGCCCAGCCTATGGAACAGCAGCTGAGAATGCAGCAGAAGCAGCAGCAGCAGAGGACGAGACACAGGTTTGTGTGTCCTGGAATTGGATGGCTGGGAATACCAGGGTTCCTGGGCTGGGTTTGCTACCAGAGGTGAACAGTAACTGAGACTGACCAAACTAAATCAACCCCTTCTGTGGCATCATCCTGTCCTCCACATACAGAAAGACCTGGTGTCACTTGGACACCATAGCAGAAATTATTTAGTTCTATCTCAAGATCTGTGTTTCTCATAGATGAATTCAGAGTAGCCACTTCTCTGTACATCCAAACCTGAATCTCTGCTAACACGCATGCTGAAAATTGACTGAAATTGTAGTTCAAGCTGTTGAGGGCAAGAATGATTCCCTCTTTGCTCCCTCCCAGTCCAGTGACTCTGAGGATAACCTGGTGCTGGGCAGGAAGGCCTCCCTGTCTGACCTGACGAGCATCGGGGACATCAACGCGCTCTCGGTGCGACAGCTCAAGGAAATCCTCGCCCGCAACTTCGTCAACTATAAAGGCTGCTGTGAGAAGTGGGAGCTGCTGGAGAGGGTCACTCGTCTCTACAGAGAGAAGGACCTTCAACATCTAGGTCAGAAACTTAGCCAACTTGTGCCTGTTGTCCAGGTTTAGCCTTTTTACAGACAGCTGTGCAAGGAAATAGAACTCGCCTTACATTTCTGGTGCAGCAAAGTGAGGAGGAAGGAGGGAATGTTTTGTACAGAGTGAGAGGAGCTGAACTCTGCTCACCACTCATTGCTGTTTGAGGGACAGTTCTGGCAGCCCTGCAGCAGCAGCAGCACAAGGGCTGTGCATCCTTCACCCTCGGTGTTGTGCATGCCCCCAACAGGTCCCGCTGGGCACTGCCTCACCCTCACAGCAGCTGGTGGCTGGCTCTACAAAACTGGATATGCTGAGCTCCTTTCTCTCAGCTCGTGGTACATGGAAAAGCCAGCAGGGAAATGCCCTGCCCAGGCAGGAACTGCCACCAAAGAGCAGCTGGGAGATTGAGGGCACGTGCTCAGGGCAGTGGCTCCCAGGGCTGCCCAGCTGTGGGTAGCTGGGGTTTTTCACTCTCTTAGCACCAGAGTGTTCCTGCTGCACGTGCTGGGCCTGCACAGGTGGCTGTGAGGGGACAGGGGTGCACAGAGAATATATCTGGCTTGATTTCCCAGGTGCCAGTTTCATTTCAAGGGCTTTCCTTAAAAAAGACACATATTTGTAAATTACTTACAAGAGAAACTTACTTTAACACTTGGATTTCATACGTTTGTTTCTCAGTGTTGTTTTCTTAAACATATCTCTCTAGGCTTTGCCTTCTATGGATGATCCAAGATTTAAGATTTGGGGTTATATTCTTTCATTATCTTGTGCTTTTGATGCAATTTATCCTTTCACTCACTGTTTGTCTGTGTTCAGTCACTTGGTGATTGTGTAACAGCAGAGGAACTGGTACAAGGGGCTGCTGCAGGTGCAGCACTGGGAAGCCAAACTCTGTCTTAAAAATGGGGACATCCCTTTGGATCCTTTATCTCTGGGAAGCTTTAACTGTTCTGTAAGCTCAGTATAGGAGAAAGTTTCTTGTCAGTTGTTGAACCTGTCCTGGTCAGAGCCCAGCCTGAGCCTCCCATGGTGATCAGCAAAAAGCAGCTTTGGTTTAGCAACTCCTTCAAGGTTTTCAGCCCCTGCCTGGTAAAACTTCTCTCCCAGCTTTCTAGATTCTCACCAATTCCCTCTTTTCTTCTGTTGCAGTTTTGGACACTGATGATCAAACTGGTGAGTGAGATCCTTAATCATGGAGTTGTTTATTGGGAAAAACCCTCCAAGATCCAGTCCCACTAGCACTGTCAAGGTCACCCCTCTAAGCCATGTCCCCAAATGCCACATCTACATGGCTTTTAAACCACTGCCCTGAGCAGCCTCTTCCAGAGCTTGAAAATCCTTTTGAAAATGCATTTCAGGAAAAATGTCTGTCTAAACCTCCCTGGCACAACTTGAGGTCATTTCCTCTTGTGCTGTTACCTGGGAAGAGAGAGCCCTGTTGCTTCGTTTGTCTCATCACTGAGAATCTCAGTGGTATTTATTTCCATCTCACAGAAATTACTGTGGAAAAGCTAAAACTTCTGCTGCTTGCCAGCTAATGGAGCAGCCACCAGGGGAATTCCTTTGCAGACCTCCTCCCTTAGGGAATCCCTTCAGCAGAGCCAACTGGGGCTGCACAAACCCCTCCACGCCTCCCTGTGTGTGACCCATCCGTGCTCTCCTGTCCCCCCAGGTGCTGCTGGGCCCCCCAGCACCGAGGACAACCTGTGCAGGATCTGCATGGACGCTCCCACGGACTGTGTGCTGCTGGAGTGCGGGCACATGGTGACGTGCACCAAGTGCGGGAAGCGCATGAGCGAGTGCCCCATCTGCCGCCAGTACGTCATCAGGGCCGTGCACGTCTTCAGGACCTAGAGGTGCCCTGGGCTCAGGCTGCTGTGCCTTAAAGCCTCCGTGCTCTTCGGGAAAGGGCCACCATCCCTGCCAGTAATTACCCTGGAGATTAGCGTGGAGCCTGCTGCGAGGGAGCGAAGGAGAAGCCTGGGGAAAGCTGCTCTGCTCAAGCCATGCCCGACTCTGCTCGTCCCACGTCGTGCTTTACACCACAGTGCCTGGACTCCTTGGAGCTCATTGCCAGCAATCATTAACCGCCTCCATGCCAGGGTAATTTGAGGACAGATGGATGCCCAGCTTTCTGCCAGGACGATCAGCTCCAGAGGCTTTGTATTTTCCTCTGAATAATAAAAGTGAACTGGGGTCTCAAAAAGTGTCCTTTGTTTTGCTGCTCAGGCTATGCCCGGCAACAACTTGATTTTTGAAGATTAAAATGTCACTGTGCTTGTTAATTTTACTTTTATTTTTAAGTTAATGTCAAATTGTTATGCTTGCAGGACAGGCAGACCGCCCCTGCTTTCCCTAATTCCAGCCTAGTGCAATTGTGGAAAAATGTGTAATTTTATATCAAGGTTGTCTTTGTATTATTGAAAACTGTTGGCAAGGGAGGCTGGGAAGGCTCAGCCTTGCCCTGAGTGCTGGGTTTTTGTTTCTGTGCCACAGGGAGGTTTCTGGTTTGATTTTGTCGACTTTGACTTCACAGCTTGTGCCAGAGGTGGGGCTCAAACTGAACTGCCCTCGCTTGCTGAGGGAGTTACCAATCCAAGGCTTGAGATGTCCCCAGGGTTTAATGAGGAAACCACAGAGCTGCAGAGTAGTGAGGATCCACTCCTACACAATCATATTTAAGTACAGGTAACTTTCTTTTTTTAGAAGGGAATCATGGGAGAAAGCCTTTGTGTCCCTTGGATCCGTGAGCACTCTCCAGTGCAGATCAGCTTCCCCATCCTCCCCAGGGCTCAGTTTTACAGTTCTGTTACCTTTCACTGCTTATCAAAAGCAATTTCGTCCTTTCTGCTGGTGAGGGTGGAGACAGAGGCTGTGACCTGATCCCTGGCAGCTCTCCTGGGCAGTGTGATCAGCTGGAAGAGATTTGCTGGAGAGCTCTGGCAGTTCTTGCTGGAGGTGACTGGAACTGCTGTATTTTCCCCTAAGTGTCCATCACTGTGGGCTTGTGCCCTCATTCCAGGGCAGCTGTGAGGCTGAGACCCCTGTGCCGCTTTCCTGGCTGCTCTGGGGAGAGGGGGTGGTTCTGTTGCAGCCTGGCTGCCAGCAGAGAACAGCACAAAGCCTGAGGGATTCTGCAGTGAGCCCCTCCCAGCTCCGGGGGCACTCAGGTGCAGCTGCAGGGACAGCACCAAAGCTCCTGTGAGTGGCAGTAATGTCAACAGCACCTTCACCCTGTGTGTTCTGAACAGGGACAGCTCCAGGGGCAACAGCTCCGCTGCAGGAGTGCAGGGGCTTTGCTCTGGGAGCTGCAGCCAAAACAGCACCTGAGATGAGAAATCCATGGCTCAGGAGGAGCAGGAGACAGCCACGGATTTCTCACTGGGGTGGTCTCACAACTCCACAAAACTTCACTTAACTCAGCAGTCTGAGTTCTACCTCTGTCCCAGGTCAGGCTGTTCTTTAATCTCTGACTTAAGGTTTAACAGATCCAGCATGAGAACAAACTGAACAAGTCAGTCCATCAGGACAGAAAAAAAGGCAAGTAAGGAGTGACTCTGTTTGCTCTGGAGAGGGCACAGGGACCTCGAAGAGATGCAGGGATCCACAAAGTACAGAACAGCCTCATGTAGGAAATTCACTGTGAAAATTCATGTTGTCATATTTTTCAATAACTCAGGGCTGGGGGAATTTAGCAGGAAGAAGATGATTCCCCTATGGATAGATGTACCTTTCCTTGTAGAGGGTAGGCTTATTTTCAACAGCAGTTAAACCAAGCTGCAGATCAATGCCTGAAATTTTAGGGATGAGAAGATCCACCCACCCTGTGACTCAAAAATGTGCTTTGTGAAGGGAGGGCTCTTGTTTCCCTTATAAAAATGGATACTCTACTTATGGATGTGAGTTATTTTAAAGGAAAATCAAAACCTGGAGGAAACTGATTAATGATCCAAAGGAATATAATGTTCTGAACTAATAAAGTAAATGGAAATATTTATGTGGTTTATGTACACTGTACATGGTTTAAAGATTTTAAAAGTTAATATTCTACTTGAAAGGGCATGTTATTCGCTATTAAATCCTCTGGTACTATGACAGTTAAACTTACTAGTTTTGGTACAGAAGTTTGGTTTATAATTTTATAATAAAGTGAAATGTGATTTAGTTAACTTTGTTTCTGACTCTGTTACAAGCAGAGATCCTACAGCTACTGCTGAACCTCAGCCACAAACTGGGATCCCAGGTGTTTACATATTGTTAGTGGGGAGGTACAGAAGAGGTGGAGGAGGAAAAAAAATTACCTGACAATACAAATGACCTTGGCACCACAGCCAAGAATCCCATGGAGCTGCTGCTCTGTTTTCCGGAACAGGAAGAGAAGAACCTTTGGAAAATAAGTCCTGACAGCAAAGGAGAAGCTGCTTCAGTTTTATTTCTTTATCTATAAAAATACCCAAACTTTAAAAACCCAAGGAGACTAAACCTGCACCTGGATAAGGGCAGTGGTCTACAGTACGGGCAGCAAAATGGGAGTCAGCAGTGAGGTTTCTGCAGAGAACTTTTGAAATTCATTCCATGGGTGGCTCTGGATCTGTAGCTACTCCTGAGGGCACTTCCTGTCTCTCCACACCTCCATGGAGGAATCCCCATGGATCTGCACTTCCCTATTCCCACCTGTCCTGTGCCAGCACTGCCCCCTGTGCTAGCACGGGGCCACCAGCCTGCGCTTCCGGATGCACTCCCAGATCCACCGGGGAGTGACACGCTGGGCCCCGGGGTTGTCCTCAATGTCCCCAATCACGTGTGTGGCCGAGGCCGTGTCGAACTCTGCCACCAGGTCCCCGTCAAAGGCGATGAAGTAGCGGCGGATTCGGGCAAAGTCCTTCACGGAGGGCGCCAGGTACAGCTTCACCCCCGTGAAAATGTCCAGCAGTGGCTGCTGAAGGGGAAGGAGAAGCAGAGCTTGGGAAAAACGTTCCTTGGAATGGAAGTGAAGAGACAACAACGGCCTCAGCCTCCCCCACCCCACCCGGGGTGCTTGACTGTACCTTCTTTCCATTGTCCTCCATCTCGGATGCTTTTCTCTTCTCCCCTCGCTTCTCCTCGGATTTCTGAGGGGATCCAGTGACTCCTTTGCTCTCTAAAAACAAACATTTGGCTCGTGCCTGTGCTCTGTCCAGATACTGGTGGTGTATTAATGTTGGGGAAGAGAGTAAAGAGCAGAAGGGAGAAGTTTCCTGTCCTCTTTCTGGAAAATCCATGAATTACTGGCACTAGTGAGAAACATTTTTCTACTGGAAATTCCCAGGCTGCTGCTGCCATCTACCCTCCACACTGTCAGCACTCTGTGCTCTGTGAAACTGCCCAGAAATCTGCTTCATGTTCCAGCTCAATTCACCTGGAAATCACCTACAGCCACGTGTCCCTTTACACACAGGAATTCCATCCAAATCAAATTAAACACTGGCTCATGGCCAACAGTCTCTAACCAAGGGGCTGTGACCTGCAGAAATGGGAGCAGTGAACACCAACCTCAACAGCATCATCAGAGCTGTTTCCATCCATCTTTTCCCAATCCCAGGACATCTCAGAGCTCTGGATACTCAATTCATATTGGGCCTAACCAAGGATCTGAACAGCTCTACCCATTATCCCTGAGATCCATGTGAAAGGTGGGATCATCAAGCCTCTGACAGAAGGCAAGGACCAGAGCCAGCACAGAGGACACAGGCCCAGGCTCCTTCCTGAAAGCACCATCCTCTTACCTTCTGCCTTCTGGGCTTTTGCAGGTGACTTGCTTGGGGGACTCTTAATACTGTTGTGAGGTGTGGAAGACCTGGAATTCGCATCATTCTCTCCACTGCTGCCAGCTGTGGACTCATCTTCCTCCCCAGCTGTAACACTGAAATCAGCCTTCTCCTTGGAGAGCTGGTACAGCTCCTGCCCAGCAGAAACAGCACTGATCATGTCTGGCACTGCACACGAGCTGTGATGCAGAGACTTGCTCTGGTTTTCTCCCCCTGAAGTGTTTGCTCAAAAGCTTTTTCTCCTCCTGCACCTCTCTGCAGTGTTTTTCCTGTTAACTGTCCCAGCTCCCTGCATCCCACCCCTCTCCTGGCATTAAGGGAAGCCCCACAGGGAGAAGCAAAAGCCACATCCACATCATCTGCTACAGAGCAAGAGCCTGATTCACCAGAGCCTGAGGGATGAGCAGTGCCCAGTGCTCAGTGTGGGAAGGGCCCATCTGCAGACAGGTTTGTTCCCCCTCTTCTCTACAGGGATCCTGGCAGGCCCTGGAGGGCTGCATCACTTCTGCTCTCCATGGCACAAGCAGCCCTGGCAGCCCCAAACTGCAGCATCTCCCATGGGCACAGAGCTCCCCACTGCCAGGGCTGGCACTGGGCTCCTTCCCCTCAGCACAGGAGGGTGAGGGGTGACTGCAGCCCAGGGGTCCTGGCTGGTGCCACCTGGCCTGTGCCCCAGGATACCCACAGGCACTTTCCAAATGCCTCTCCCAGTCTCAGCAACTGAGAGGAAACTGAATGAGCATGGAGAGAATAAAGGTCTGCCCAAGGAGGTGGAGTCACCATCCCTGGATGTGTTTAAAAAAAGCCTGGACGTGGCACTCAGTGCCCTGGTTTAGTTGCTGAGGAGGTGTTAGGTCACAGGCTGGACTTGATCTGAAAAGGTCTTTTCCAACCGAGTTCATTCAGTGATTCTGTGGTCACCTCTGAGGAAGGCAATTCCTCACCCTGCCACAAGAGCTGATGGAACCAACTGCCAGCAGAGACTTCTCTGACAGGGAACAACCACACAACAGCTCAAGGGAGCTCAGAGGCCTCCACAGGAGAACAATCCAGCCCGAGCCTGGCATGCAGGGGAAACGGAGGTGCCATCACGGGCAGCAGGAGCCCTCAGGGCACGCTCTGAGCTGTCTCTGAAGCACAGGCCGGTGCCAGGAGTGACCCACCTTGAGCTGCTGCAGGTTGGTGGCAGTCTGCCAGTCCTTGTCGTGGCGGATGCGGGTGCAGCGCGGGAAGCGGATGGAGATGCCGTCCGCAGTGTGCGCCTCGGCCCTGGAGAACTCGGCGCCCGTGATCTCCCACACCGGGGCTTTCTAAACACACAGCGAGGAAGCCACGTCACATTGCTGTGCCTGCTCAGGAGCCAGCACAAAGCGTCTCGCCCCACTCACTCTTCACCCCATAGACACCAATTGACCTTCCTGGTCACCTTCATCACAAAAACCTTCCTCACTAAGCCAGAGATCCTTCACTAACACCAAATGCCAATTTCCAAGTACCACCTTCTCCTTCAGGCATACAGACATACTGACACATTCCCTACAACAACAGCAACTTCTGAATTGTAGTTGTGTTTCAACCCTTTCACATCAGATTTCTCATATCTCAAATTTAAAGTAAGCTCACTTCTGGAAGGGATTTAATGCACAAGAATATTTCCCAAAACTGCTGCAGGTGTGATTTCTTCATGAAGCTCTTAGCCTCAAATGCACCTGCAAGATTGAGAGATAAAAACTTGTGCTTAATTTCCCGTTCCAAATACGAAGATTCATTTTGTAACACAGACAACTTCTAAGCTGTCCTTCTAAAGGATTTATAGAAGATTGCAGAGTAAGGGCTGGGAAATGTTAAATGATTATGAGAGCACTTACCTTTGGATCTGGGACAATGAAGTCTGGGTAGTAGATTTTGTTAATTTTTAGCCACCTTGGAATTTTACTAGGATCCTATTAATTAAAAGCACAAAATTAAAATCACTGACACTTATCATCATCATATATAAACCTAATTCTACAGCAAAAGCTGCTGAAACACAACCTAGAAGATCAGCACAGAGGTGTTACATTGCCTTTGCATGGATGGAATTTGCACTGGCCTGCAGCCATTTCTCTCATCTAGAAAATCACAAATACTGCCTGAAACACAGCCCTCAATTCCTGTCATTCTGTGTGTGAAACAAGAACAGTTGCTCCAATAGTGATTCATGTAAAACTACCCATATTTTTTAAGATTCTACAACCTTGATGCAAATGGCCTTCAGGATATCAAGGTAATACTAAAATTCATCTCTCTGTTTATTTGTCCAGTCTTGAAAAGCAAGGTAAGTCACTCACAGAAATCTTAACTCCAAGTCCAGGTTATGGAGCCACCAGACCAGAGTGTGACTGAGCACCTCCCTCCCTCAGCCCCCTCTAGTGACTGCCTTTGCCAATCACAACGTGCCCAAAAATCCAGATAAAAAATTGCTATCTTCCCAACAAAACTTTGCCCTAGCAGGAAACAGATGGTGCCTGGCTTCCCACTCAGTGTCTGGGTACAGATGCCAGGCAGTGCCTCCTCCAGGAGCTGGCTGCTCTGACACCTCACTTGTGTCAAGTGGTTGGTGTGCTTTAACTCTGAGTCATTCCTGGCAGGGCACGTCACCCTGCAGTGAAGCAGCACCTCAAGAGCAGCTGAGCCCTTTGCTGAGCATCCCTTGGCTCCCCTCTCTCACCTTGCTGATCTTCACCATGTCCAGCTCTGTCTGCAGACGTGCCAGGGTGGCATCATCGTGGCCACCAGAGCACTTGGTCACCGTGCACCACTTCTCACTCTTGGGGTCGTAGCAGCCCATGAGGAAGATGGACATCATCCCACCTGCACAGGGACAGCAGGGGTCACACCTTCCACAGGACAAGCCACAGCTTTTCAGAGCCAAAACCCTTTTGTGTCTTTGGGAGTCAAAGGAATCTGGGCTTGTCATGGTTGCAGGGCCACTCACAAAGCTGAACTAATCCCTGCTCCAGCCACCCTCATTCTGGAGGCTTGGAACAGGAAAACCTTGGCAGTTCCTTGCACAGACAGATTTCTGACTGAAGCCAGCTCCACACCTACCTTTACTGCCTTGTCCATAGAAAGCCCCCAGCACCACCAGGTCAGCTGTGTCAGCCATTGCCCCCTCGTTGAGATAATCCTTCTTCACCTTCAGCCAGTGGCGTTTCCCTGGTTCATAACTACCCTGTGCAAAGGAAGGCAGAGCCCCTCAGAGACATCCCCTGGTGGGCAGCAGCTCCTCAGACAGCCCTGGCCTTCACCCAGCCCAGCAGCTCCTGAGCACAGCAGGAGAAGCAGCACTGAGAGGAACCCAGAGATGTTTCAAGAATGTTCAGTGTGTGATTCTGTGTCAGAGCTGGCTCTGTCTGTTGTCATTCCCAAATTCCCAGCTCACACCAGTACAGAGTGAATGGGAACTTGCCTTTAAATCTTTCAGCACCAGCCCTTCCAGCCCCTCCCGGATGACTCGGGTGATCATGTCTGCCAGATCTGAAGCTTTCTGCAAAGGAGAGGGATCATGGTTAGCTCAGGACCGTAAAAAGCACTGGGATCTTGAGGCTTTTTGTTTGGAGCATTGGTGCCCTAAACCCAAAGAACCTGCAGAGGGAGGAACAGGTAATTTCATGATACTTTCCCAAGGAGAATCCTGTACATGTTCTCTTTGCTGCACAGCCAGTGACTAAGCTGGGAATATGTCCCCAGAAGAGAAGGTTTGTCTGGTTAAAAAATACCCCTCAGATGTGGCTGCCCCACTGGCTGTGTCCCAGTATGTCCCATATCAGATTTGCTCAGCCAGCACTGCCAGCTTCCTTCTCCATCCAACTGCCTTGGGACATATGAACCTTCTTCTGCCCAAAATGTCCAAGCATTCTCCACCAAAGCCAAAGTGCCACAGAAATCAGTAGCAATGGGGAAAATTAATGGGACATCGGGCTTCTGTATAATTAAAATCCCAGCATGCTGCTGCCTAAATGCAGGTTTTAGCAGCCAGAATGTCTCAGGGCTGTGTAGCATTTGAAGTTTGGGAAGTGGCACAGTCTGGCTCCCTTCAATCACAGCTCTGCACTGCAGAGCACAGACTGACAATGGGATTTAGTTCCTCCTAACAGGCCAGAGTGACAATGGCTAGAAAATCATTAACAAGCCAGAAAACCTGAGGTATGCAAGTTAAGATTGTACTGAAGGAGCAGGGGTGAGGAAAAGATGGGAATGCAATGTTGGCTCAAGAAGTCTTGCACACAGAGCAGAAGGAGAACCATTTTGCCAGGGTGAATTTGCAGAGTTAATCATAAAACAGCCAAGTGGTGAAGGAGCAGGGTTAGGGGTGTAGGGCACACTGGACTCACTGTGACACGTTTAGGAGCAGGGTTAGGGGTGTAGGGCACACTGGACTCACTGTGACACGTTTAGGAGCAGGGTTAGGGGTGTAGGGCACACTGGACTCACTGTGACACGTTTAGGAGCAGGGTTAGGGGTGTAGGGCACACTGGACTCACTGTGACACGTTTAGGAGCAGGGTTAGGGGTGTAGGGCACACTGGACTCACTGTGACATGTTTCATCTCTGAGAACAGGATCCTGTTGGGGATCTCCACCATGTTGTCGTGGAGGAACTTGCGCCGCTCACACAGGGGCCTAGAGCAGGGCAGGGAGAGTGAGGGACAAGCAGCAATCCCAACAAAACATTGCAAAAAGCTCTTAAAGTCATGAAATGATCCAAACTAGAGAGTTCCAGAGAGGACAACTAGCTCTTACTTTCCTCCAGGAAGTGATAAAATGGGAATTCCAATGTTAACAGTGTGTTTAGAAGATGTAAAGTGAGCAGCTGGGATGCAGCAAATCCCAGTACTGGAGAGCAAGAGGAGCTCCACAGGGAAACTCCTTGGCACAGCAAGGTCCCTCCCATGCTGCCCTGATTTCCCCAGTCTGACAGCCCAGCTGGACTGGTCTGTCTGCATGCCTGGGGTTTTCCAGGCAGCTCATCCTGGGAAGGCAGCCCAGGCACTCTCCCCTGGCACACACACACCTGTCCATCAGGCTGACATCGTTGAAGTAGATGCAGTCAAACACAAACAGGCAAACGTTGGCATCCTGGAAAGCAGCTTTCTGAAATACAATTAACAGAATTCTGCAGTCACAGCAAACAGTTTTAGCACAGTAATAAAAGGATGGATTTTTATCTCTGTAATATTTTAGGTATGACAGGCTCATGCCTCTTCTAAAAGAAGCATTCTGAGAATTAAGATTTACACTGAATGTGTCCAAGCACAAGCTAAGAAGATAAAAAATGGTCATTTCCTAGGAATGGGAAATAATGCTAAAAATATTAATGGCTTTGGGCAATGCAACATCTGTCACTACTGTTGCAAAAATTGCATCACATTTCCACAGACAGCAGATTAATGGCTACTTTTAACTTCAGCACTTACAGTTTAATTTTCATTTTCCTGTCCTCTCCCTCACCCCTATTCAGTTTAGACACAAGCACTACATAACACTTACATGGAATAATCACTGCATCCCTGTGCCCTCCCAGGCTGCCATTCATTGCTCAAGCCATGAGAAGCAATGACAGAATTGCAAGATTTTCCAAAGATTTTTTTAGTATTATTGTAATATTAATTCAAAATTAGTATTTCAATATTAACATCTTAAGATTAAATTATGTTAATGTCCTGCCAGTGATCAATAGGTTAATATCAAATCTACTGTATTAAAGCAGCAGTGTTTCAGTATCAGCTTTCTCAATAATTTTTTTTCCCAAGTGCTCTAACAAGCATTCTGAAATTATCCTGTGATAACAGACTGTGTTTAAGCCAACAGAATAACAGCCTCCAAACACAAAAAATATTTATTTATTTTTTTTTTACCTTGTGCACACCAAGAGTCCCAAAAGGAAGTGGCTTGCCAGTTTTATTGTCAATCAGGAGAACTTCTGAATCCAGGATCATACTTTGCCCACCAGGGAAAGCCTGAGGGATGAAATCCTTAAAATGGGCTACCTTGGGAAAAGAAAAAAAAAAAAAGGAAAAATAACTGGCTGAAGAGAGGGATTCACTCCAATGCAGGTGTTTGTATCTGAGGCACATGTGGCACATCAGCATTTCTATGGTACCCACAGCAGTCTACAAACAGAAAAATGAGGCTTTAATAAACAGGACCAAATCACCCAACTGGCACCAAGGCTCCCAAAATGCAGTGCACACAAAGAATTCTACAGCACACAGATGAAATTTCATTTCAAGCTCTTAATGTGCACCAGAATGAAATGATTACAGCCCTAAGTGCTGCTTTTCCACATTCTACACATCCATATAAATTAGGAATAAGTCTACAAGAGAAGAAATCCTCCTTGCCTGTAGAAGGAAACTATTGGGAATGCAGTGGAGGAGCTGGCACAAGGGGTGAGCAGTGCCCAGGTGCTTACTTTGTGGGGGAGCACAGGTTTGAGGCTCCTGCTGAAGTAGCTGAAGTGATCCCCGTTCTTGTGCACCTGCACGCGCTCGCCGTCGTACTTGATCTCGGCGTACATCCCATTGGGACACTTCTTCATGGCATACTCGATGGACTTGCAGGCCTCAGCCTGGGGGACACAGGGACAAACACTCAGCTGACACATGGAAAATAAAGCTTCTCTTACCTAAGGTCATGAATGAGCTAAAATGAATCCCCTTATAGAGCTTTTTGTCCAAACCTCTGTTAGCGAGTCCAAGTTTTGCTTAATTATTCACTTACTTAGAAGCATCTGCATATGCCCAGATAATTACAGCTTTTCAGTGCTTATCCCCTCCAAATGCTTTAAAATGTGCACTGTGCCTTCTGCAGGAGTGTGCTCAGCCCAGAAGTAAATATTTAACTCTGCTTTGTTCACACAAAAAGCCAGACTTATTTGAATCTCTAATCCACTGGAAAGCTTACACTATTTCCAGAAAAAGGATCAACTTCTGCAATGACAGCAAACAAATACAAAAGACTGAGAACAAGGCAAGGTTTTGGCTTAGCAGTGGCACTGAAAGTGCTGGTACTGAGTATATTGAATAGTTGGCCTGGTGGTAGGAGATGCTTTCTAAACTGGCATTAAACAACACTGAGCCCTGCATAGACAGCCCACAGTGCAGAGACACTACCCTGGTGTTGTTCTGTGTTTTAGCTTTTTGATTATTAGATTTTTTTACAGGTTTTCACACTTTGTCCTTATAAACAATGAATATTTTGCATTCCTCTTTGGAGGAAGAAAGGATTGATGGATGTTAATGGGACTTATGAGGTTAGGGAGTATTATTTTTACTAGCTAATCTATAGTTACTGTTGAAATTTTATAAAGAGACATATAATGTAAATCAAGGGGCTTGTTTCCTGCTTAATTCCTCGGAGTGTAAGTGTCTTTCCTTTTGTGCCATTAAGCCACTGCCCTGGCTCCTGCCCCTCCCAGCTGGGGGTCTCTGCTCCTTGCCTGGCTACCAGGAGGGGACCCAACCTACCAGCATGGGCTGTACTGGGGTCATGAGTGAGGCCTGCACACTCAGGGTCTTCTTGAGCCCTGGCACCTTCTCGGCCTCCTGCTGGTTCTGCAGCACCCGCTCCACCACGTCCTGCAGGTTCCGTGAGGCCTTGAAGGCCTCGTAGGCGTTGGGATCCAGAGCGTCCAGCCTGCATTGAGAGAGGGGAACACGGATCAGCCTCAGCTCTGCTGCTGCTGCCTCAGGAAATGAGCATTTCTGGCCTCCTATCACTTACACGTGCTTTGCTCCAGCATATATTTTCAAGTCATGCTTAATTAGCCTGATGATGCACTTCAGGTCATTGCCCGTACACCTGAAGAAGAGAAGATTCAGCAAAGGTGTGAACTCAACAACTTTCCAGCTGAAAAGAAGAAACTCATCCAGGTCTCCTTAAAAAAAGGCCCTCCCTTTGCAGAGGTTTAATCAAAACTGAGGACACATGTTAATAGTGACACCTCAGAGACACAAAGGAATATCCAAAAGGCTTTCCAGCACCTTTATGCCAACATTAATTCTGCCTCAGTGTTGATGAATCTTCAAAAATTTACTTAATTAATGCATCATGAGAAACTGATTGGAAAATCCTCAGCCTCAGATCAACACAAACTGAGCCAGACCAAGAATCTTCATCTAAATTATTTGAAGGCTTTTCCCAACACACTTAAGGATAGCAACTTAATTATCAGCTAAACACTAACATTAGGGTGTTATCGTGAATCACTTGTTTGATTGACATGTTTTGACAGGCAGGGATGAAGTTCTCTGGCATGAACAAGAGTCACAAACGTTCTCTATTGCTGTCAAGGTGTCTCAATCACTAATAGCAGCTTACAGATACTAATTAAGTTCAGTCTCAGGGGCTCATGATTAACTTTTTGCCTACTCCAGCCTGTAGAGAACCACTCCAGTGTTTGGGCAAACATTCAGAGGCTGATTCCTTCCCTCACCTGCGACTGATCTGCTGCAGGACACTCTGCTGGTCATCCTCCTTGGTGAGCTTGGACAGCTGGATGAGGAATTCATCGACCTCCTGCATGGTCAGGACGCTCTTGGCCGCTGGAGGACAGGTCTTGCTCTGCTCGAAGAAGATCCGTACGGTCTCAGAAACATCTCCCTGTCTCCAAAAACAAAACCAGGGTGTGGATGAGAGGCAGGGCCAGAGACTGGGGCTGCCACTGGGGATTCTGTGTGGTTCCAGTGAGGATAAATGACAGGAGTGATGGTGGGATTTCATGAAGAAATTGGAATCGAACACTTAAGGAAGTTGCCACAACACATAAAGGTGCTGAGCTGTTTAATTTGCCAAGAAAAGTAATTAAGAGTACCAGCATCATCTCATGGCTCTAGTTTTCACTGCTGCAGCAGCACAGACCCTTTATTTCCTCAGGATGGATCCACTTGTAAATCCAAGGATGTGGGACAGGCTAGTGATGTCAGTAGAAGGCAGTGCACAGCAAGGCAATGAAGAGAGGTGAAAGAATTACCTTTAATATCTAATTCACCCCTTTTCTGCACCTTGCAGTGAATCAGAGAGTGCACAGTCAATCACCAGCTCCTGTGCACAGGGACTCAATGCACAACTGAGCACTTGCAATTGTAGCAGCTTAATTGTATCAACCAACTGCAGCTGCCAGTGACAGCTCTGTTAATTGAATCCCAGGTTTTGATATGTGATGGTACAAAAAGAATAATATAAATCAGTTCTGTAGGAAAGTGCCAGACAAAGGAGTTTAGACAAACAGATGCAGCCCACCTCGCCTAGATAATTTTAGTTTTGCTTTCTAAAGCTTTGCCAGGTGAATTCTTATCCTGCTTTCTATTCAAACATGATTTTCTACAGGTTCCAGATGGCAGAAAATGCTATGAAAACTGCTAAAGCCAAGAAAAACCAAAATAAATCATCAGCTCCCATTCTAACAGTCAAGCTAAGGAGTAAAAAAACCTAAACCATTACAGAATTTCCATATTAATTTCTGTTGAACAACAGAAATTAAGAGAGCTGCTGTCTGCACTCACCTGCTCCAGGTCCCGGACCATTTCTTCCTGGTTGCAGTTAAAAATCCTGCTGAACAGCTTTACAATCTGCTTATCATTCAAGTTGTAAACTATTTTAATGACACCTGGTAACAGCATCTTAATGGTCAGGTATATGTCACCATGAAAACCATCTGGGGAAAAAAAAACAACAACAACAAAAGCACATTATAACTGTGAGGATTTCTTTTCATGTCCAGGCTCTGGTTGGTTGTGTTTATTTGCATAACCCTGGGGATAAAGCCCACAGTTGGGGCTTGGAATTCTTAGGGGAAATAGCCACCATTTGCCTCTAAATCTGATTTCAGCACTAAATTTGGCACCTACAACATTTGAGTAAGACATTTTTGTCTGAACTTGCTATTTAAAGAGTTCACTTTTCAAAGATCACCTCCATAGCTCAGGAATCACCACAGCACCAGACTGGGACCACGGAACAATCCGAATTTAACATCAACTTTCCTTCTGAGATCAGACTTTGAAGCAGATTCTGAGAGGGCTGAGAACTGCAGGCTGGAGCCATACCTCCTGTGGATCCCTTCCTGAGGAAGTCCTGGATGATCTGAGTTTTCACATTGTAGCTTGGCTTCTCAGCCACCATGGCACAGAGCTTGCGGAATTCCCGCAGCAGGCAGTCCTTGTGCTTGGGATCACACCTGGCTGCAGACAGGCTGGGCTTCTGGGCACAGTTTGCAGGGCCATCTTCTGAATTCTTTGGCTTGGCTGCATCAAACACATCACAGGTTGCTTTTTTAACAACATGGAGCCAATGTTGAAATTACCTCTGCCTGGCAAGTTGGAAACAATCTCAGTGCGCTGGCAAAGCTTCAGAGCTAAAATTTATGACTTTTGTAAAACCTTTCCAACTATTTTTACCCTTCACGTTACACCAGAATTTCCTAGATCTTAATTCTACCAGAAAAACATGACTAAACCGTGGTGAAAAATATTTTTTCCTTCCAGATGCTTCTGTTTTAATAATTTTTTCTACTTTATAGGCTATTGTCTTTCACAGCAAGATGTTTCCCTAAGGTAATTTTAAAATGGGGGAATATGTCCCCACCCCTTTTGTCTCCTAACACCAATCCCCTACAGGAGACAATGTCTGGCTGTCTTTTGGCTCTGGGCAGTGTGGAGCTCCAGGTGGGTGTCAGGTCAGTCAGAGCTCACAGATGGACTGTCCTGCTGGCAGCTGCTCCTCAGGACAAGTTTTTGCTTCCATTAACACAACTGAGAAACCCTCAGTGTTTTTTTCCAGATTTTGATTTCCACATGAGGTAACTTTAGCCTATGCCTTCAGTTTGACTGGAATGAACCAATGGATGCAGAGAGATGGAGTAAGCCTGACAATGTGGGTCATAATAGAACCTTTGTTTCATTAGGAAATCTGGAAATTCCAGCATCTTTTAAGACTGACAGCCTAAGAAAGCATTGACAGCTTCTGACAAACCAGAATTAAAAACCCCTAAATCAACTATAGATAAAAATCTACTGATCTGAGCCCAGCTAAAACACCTCTTGATGTTGAGATTAAAAGAAACTGATTTCTCAGAACCAGTTTCTTAATTCTTACCACTGAATCCAGAGAATTTCTTTGGTGGATCTTTTGTGGTCAGCTGTCCTGTGGCAGTGAGTTTTGCCTGCACTATCACCTTTTTCTTCGGGGTACCTCCAGTTTTGGAATTGGCTTCTGGAAAGCAGAAAGGTTCAAAGAGGCAGTCAGGAATAATCTCATACATCCCTCACCATATTATAGAGCTTACAAAGCAAAAAGCCTTAAAAGAAATGAGAATTGGAGGAGAAAAAAAAGGGATGTTTTTTAGATAACAAAAGTTAGAAGAACAAGCAATTTATTAAAGATCACAGAAAAAGGTGGAAATGAAAAATAACTGATGGGTTTTATTTGCCCATGAATTAAATCACCTACGCCTTGTCCACAATCAGTTGTGACAAACGAATCAATCTACAATGCCATTGTAGAAATGACATTTCTTCCCTTTCCTACGGACTGGAGCAGCACCACACACTTGGTCCCTAAGCCATACAAGAAATCCATGAAGATTTCACGGCAAAGGCACAGCTGGGTGACAACCTCTGGCATAACTTGAAAGTAAGGAGAAAAGCGACCCTGGCACTGCCTCATGCCTCACCTGAGATGTATTTGTTGATAATTTCTTTCTCCTCATCCTGCAGCTCTTCCCACCCCTCCAAGTCTGTGATGTCTTCGATTTTCTTGGTGGTAGCCCGAGCCTTGTCCAGCTTCTCAAAGATGCACTTGACATGGTACCACTCCTTCATGTCCCCTCCGGACTCGGTGAAAGGATTGGGAACAATCTTCCCAATGCGCACCATCCCCTTCACGATCTTCTCCTTGCATTTCTTGCAGCCCGCGGTGCCTCGCTTGGCATAGTCCACACAGTACCGCTGCTCTGCCATGTCCTCTGCAGCCGTGCAGGCTGAGCGCAGCCAGCTGCCCCAAAGCAGGGAGAGAGGAAAAGCAGCACGGCGCTGCTTTGGGGATGGCACGGAGACAGGCTGGAACAGCAGCTGGCACCAGCAACCGGGGCTGGCTCCGGCAGAGCAGGACAGCGGTCTGGGCAAGGGGAGCTGTGGGCGAGGGCACAACAGTGCAGTGCCCCTGCCGAGAGCGCGGGCAGCGTGTGACAGCGCCCTGCCGCCCGTGGGCATCCAGTCCGTGCAGAGGGTGCTGCGAGAGACAGAGGGGACACTGAGCACCCTCTGCCCGCCGGGACCCCCTCAGCGGCCTCAGCCCCCGGCCCGGCACCCGCTCCGCTGCCCCAAACGCCGGCCCCTCACAGCCCCCTCCCCGTTCCCAGGCCCTCTCCCGTCCCTTCTCCCCTCACACCGCAGCCTCTCCCCGAGGCCGCTTTCCCGCCCTGGCCGCCCCGGCCCAACCACCGGCTCCCGCCACTTCCGCAGGCCTCAGGCCGGCCCTCCGCCGCTCACCGAGTTCCTCACGGTGCCGCCATCCCGCCTCCCGCTCCGTCCGGGCCCCCGGGACCCCCCCCAGCCCCTCAGGCCGGGGCCGCCGCCTCAGCCACCAGCGGAACACGAGCGCGCCCGCCCGGCTTCCGTAGAGCCGCGCGCGCGCGCCGCACCAGGCCCCGCCCCTTCCGGCCCAAGCAGAGGCAAAGGGGGCGGGCGAGCGAAGGCCACGCCCCTTCTGCCCGTCTCGCCCCGCCCTCAGCACGCGCCGGGAGCATTTTCCCGCCTCGCGCGCGGCTGAGGCGGTGCCGAGATCGCGCGCCTGGGGCTGGGGAGAGCCCGGGCCCTGAGGCGGCACCGGGACCGTGCCCAGGGCCGGGGAGAGCCCGGGCCCTGAGCTGGCACTGGGACCGTGCCCGGGGCCAGGGAGAGCCCGGGCCCTGAGGCGGCACTGGATCCGTGCCCTAGGGTGGCACCGGGACCGCGCCTGAGTCCAAGGCGTGTCCGTTCATTGAGGTGGCACCAGGTCCCCGCCCTGAGGGCGTGGAGGACCAGTGCCCTAGGGTGGTACTGGGATCAGGACCTGAGGTGACACCGGGTCCGCTGTCCATGCCCTAGGGCAGCACCGGGACAGCGCCTGGGGCAATGGAGGGTTTGTGCCCTATGGTAGCACCTGCTCTGCACCCTGAGGCACTGGAGGGTCTCTACCCTCAGCAGTACCAACTCTATGCCCTGAGGTGATGGTTGTCGCCCCTGCAGCACTGCACTCTGCGTGTCCTTCCCTGAGGTGATGATGTATTCCTGACCTCCTCAAGCTGGCTTTTCCAGAGCACTACACCAAGCTGGGGCAGGTGTGAGGGGATGCCCTAATCCTGGCTGCACCACACTGGCTCACCAAGAGTGCTGTGCTGCATTAACACAGCTTTGAGGTGCTGTTGGACCATAGAAATGGTCCCTCCAAGAGTTCTCACACCGTGTTTGTGCACAGCCACTGCCTTATCCCCAGCCTCATGAAGCTGTCCCTTCAGGAGTGCTGTGCCATGTTAGTGCAGGTTTAAGATGCTGCCATGTCACCTGGGCCCTCAGTGCCTGCACAGGCCTGAAGTGCTGCCCTATAACCTCCTGGAGCTGTCCCTCACACTGTGTTTGTGTGCTGCTGTATGACCCCAGGCTCCTGAGAACAGCCCTTCATCCCACTACAGGTGCACACCTGCAGCCCAGCTGTTGGCTCTCTGCTGGTGGCAGCCTCCCCTGCTCTCTGATGGAAGTGCTGTTGTGCTGTGCCAGGAGGCTGCTGAGGAGGCTGGAATGGATGCAGCACACAGCTCCACTGGATTCCTGCCTTCATCCTTGGGAAGGATGCTGTGTGGGTTGACATGGCCAAGTCTTTGACCTGCTTTGCTCTACCTCAAAGGCAGAGTATGAGCCATGAGGTACAGAATTTGCTTCCCCCGTCACATATCTGTCTTTTTACTGGCCTCCAGCTGGTTGCAAAGCAAGCTACAGGCAGTCTTCCTCTTCTTCCCAGCACATCAAACAAACCACACTGTTTGGAGCTGGGAGTAAGTGTAACAACTGCCTGGTCTCACAACTGAGATGAAGTCTGACATTGGCATTTCTGATCACTGTGATCTGGCTGTAAACAGTCTGCATTCATCTGCAATATTTTACATTGCAATATTTGCTCTCAGAGAATGCATTCAATCCATGATCCCAGGATGGAAATGCACCTTCCTGTCCCTCATGGCCCAGAAGCGGAGGTAAACCCCCAAAAAAAGAGAGAAACAAGCTCCCCCAACAAAATCCAACTGGGAGCTTTGAGTCCCAGAAGAGGAATTGCAGAAGGATTCAGAGAGGTCTTCCTGCTATGGATTTTATGTGGAAGGCACCCAGACCACCACCACACTCCAGATTTTTGGCTGAGTGCATTCAGTTCCAAGACCGTGCATTTGGCAGACTTGGAGTAAAATTTTAATGTGCAAATATAATGTGATTTGATTTTTAGTAGTTCAGATTGCTTTGAGAAATGGTTTACAGAACCAGCAGTGACTGGGTGCAACAGTTTGTATGAACACTGGGATTTTAGAGGGGAAGAAAACAATAAAACCCCGGTAAAGATGAGGTGTTCAGATATGATGTGAAGACGTGCAGAGTTCAGAGAGAGCTTGCTGGGAACAAGAGTCCATGGCCCCATGGTGAGAGCTCTCATTCACTGTGAGCCCGTGAGGGAAGGCAAGGGCTGGCACTGCAGCACATCATTATCAGCTTTAAATAAGGCAGCTGAGCAAGCTGGCAGTGGTGGGATCTGCTTCCCTAACTCTGTCTAAAAGTCAGCTAAATGAGCTAAACTAGGCAGAGTCTTCAGTCAGCAGAGAAATCTTTCAGGGCCCTCAGTGAGGGTGAGATGAATTGCTCCTGGCTCTTTTCAGCCTGGAGGGGGTTTGGATGGCAGCAGGGACAGGTGAGGGGAGTAGGAGGCTGCCCCTCTGCAGGGGCTGGAGATTGATGACCCAGCAGTGAGAGATGCAGCGAGCACAGGCAGGTGGCAGAAGGCTGCCACGAGAAACTGGGAGTTTTAGATGAATTTCCTCTCTGAGAGACACACACAGCTGCTGTTTGGTTGTTTTGGAGAGGCTTGGGAACAGCAGCAGCAAAGCTGGTGCACTCTTAATGCCAGCTCTCCTCCTCTTGAGCAGTAGATGGAGACTCTGCAGCCTGGAGCATTAATTTTGCTGATTTTCTACTGTGGCTCCAAAGGAATTGATGGAAAGTTGAAGCCTGCTTCTTCATAGAATCACAGAATGGTTTGAGTTGGAAAGGACTTTAAAGCTCATTCAGTTCCACCCCTGCCATGGCAGGGACACCTTCCACTGTCCAGCTGCTCCAAGCCCTGTCCAGCCTGGCCTGGAATGCTCCCAGGGATCCAGGGACAGCCACAGCTCCTCTGGGCACCCTGTGCCAGGGCCTGCCCACCCTCACAGGGAACATTTTCTTCCCAATATCAAATGTAAATCTACCCTCTTTCAGTTTGAGCTTATCTTTTTTTGTGGCTAACAGCTCTGAGATGGCATTAGGAAGTGATAAGAAAGTTTCAAGTGGCCCATCAGGCCCTGATTTTGGTCACTGCTCCTAAATGTTCCCTGAAAGCACTTTCTTCCCCTGAGATTTGCAATGTGCATCCACTGTTCTTATTGTGAGTGGAAATGTTTGTGTGCAAGGGGAAGAATTAAAATTATTTTGGGTTTTAGACTCTTATTGGAATTAACTCCTCCAACTCCCCCTTTGGCTGCAGGTACCTTCAAACAATATATGCAGTGAATATTTCCACAAAACCACAGGACACCGAGTTCACTGAGGGCAAACCAGGAGACAAATCCCTGCTGCTTTGCAAAGGATCAGGGAGAAATCACTGCTGGAGTCTCCCTTGGTAGGAAATACTGGAATTGCTGAGCAGAGCCTCTTAGCATAATGTGCTCTCTATGTAACAGGCAGCAGTGACAGAGCAGTAGAGAGACCCCCAAAAAAGCAGAACTCTGTTTTAAGTAGTTTATTCCACTAATACCAGGAAGATAATGCCCAAAAAGTCAGATTTAAATGTTTAAGTCTATCTTTCCTTAAGCCAAGTGGCCATCAAGAGTTCTGTCAGGAGTTAAAATATATATAACAGCAAAATAACGGTCTTAAGTTTTACTTTTAGGGTTTTTTACTCAGTGTTAAGAAGCAAAAAAACCCCTATTTTGGCTTCATCTTAAACTAGGGTTGAAAATAGTTAATGTAAAAAGATTCACCTTGTCCACATCTTCTAGGAATATCTTAACTCAAAGGAATTTGAACTAAAATTAAAGTTTCCTTGCAAGACTTCTCTCAGAGTTATATTCCAATGAATCCAATCTTCTTAGTATTGAGAAGATGTCTGGAATCTCACTAAAATCAAATAAAAAGAGGGAGATATTTAGAATTTTAATAACCCCAATGAACAACTATATCTCCCTCTCTGGCTGCTAAAGAAGATACTGAATCTGTACATGTGGTTTATTAAAATACAAGCGATAAGAGAAATGGAAAAGATTATAGGAAACAGACATATATACATGAAATACATTTGGCAAACAGGGGAGGCATGTCAGTTAAATAACAGATGAAGCAGCCACGTAAAACGGAGTTGTAGAGCTCAGTGTTAGTCACTTATTTGCATTTCTGTTGGTTGGTAAGTCTGACTTTAGGGAGGGATTGCAAAGGAAAGGCTCCATGGATCAGTCTGAAGGGATTTGCAGTGTTTTGGTTGGAGAAAGGCATTGCAAGGCTTTCTTCTGCCTTGTGTGGGGGTGAAAAGTGGAAGCTGGGTGTAACAGGAATGAAATCTCTTCCAAGCCTCTTTCTGCTCCCTTAGTTTGGTGGGGAGAGGGGAGAATGTAATCTGTTGTCAGTTTAAAAAACAATTTGCTGTTCTTCAGTTCCCATTTTCATCTTAGCATTTCCTGGACCAGGAAGAGGGACTGGATGTGATCTAAGGTGTACACTGGAAATTGGAGGAAATCTCAGAGGAATAGCTGTTCCCTGCTGCAAGGCATGGACCAGGTGTTCCCAAAGAGGTTTTCCATCCCTCCTATTCCTTTCTCCAGGGCTCTGCCTGTGATTCAGTGCCTGTGACACAGAGCCATGGAACTCCTCTGCATCCCTGCTCCCATTGCAGTGACATCCCTGCCTAGGGCAGTGACAAAAAGATGACAATGAATTTGGTATTATCCTAAAATTGGCCTAAGCAGCCCTCTGTGGAGGAGACAGTTTTGGAATGTGAACTTTGTCCTTTAATCCAAACACAGCAAAAGTCTGTCTCTGCCCTCCCTCTCACCACATCTCAGCTGTCTTTTTGAGGGAGAATTTTGACATTGGTACATGGACATTAGGGATATCTGAGTGCAGGAAAACAAATGGGAAATTTGTCATTTCTAGTGCACATTGCCCAAAGAGTCGTTTAACAGCCACCAAAATAAAAATGTGTCAGAGATTTCCAAAGACACTGAGGAGATGCTCATGCTCATTTGCTATTAATACTAATGAGAAGTGAGTGTCCAAATCACTTGGACAGGTTTTGGAAAATCTCAGCTAGATACATGTCTTCCTGGAGGAAATTACATTTGACAGGAGGCTTCTGATGCAGGGAGAAGGGCATTGGAGGCCACGCTCTGAATCCATTCTATTTCAGTTCAGAAATCTGCCAAACGTGTGTTACACACAGAGCTGGTACCTCCACTGCTATTCTGCTGGCACCTAATAGAATATCCTTTATTTTTCTGCTTGCTGCATATGCTGTTAAATTAGATAGAGGTATTTGCAAGGTGAATGACAAGTGTAATTGGCTATAAATGCTCCATTTAGAGAGATTGCAAACTATGTTTAAGTTACACCCAAGTGCACCTGTACTTGAGATGCAAAGTCATTCAGCTTCCACAGCACCTTCATTATAACCATACTTCATCCTCCCACACAAATAGATTCTGAGGAAAATAATTTCTCCCCAAATGTACATCTGCTGCGAATTATCCTGGCATCATTACACATGCCAGGGTAGTGAACACAAATCTCATCCTCTGGGGTGGTGCTGATTGAAAGATGACACCTAATTTTGGAAAACAGAGGGAATCTAAAATAAAAGCTTGGCAGAGTTTTTTTTTGGGGGGGGGGAGTTTGTTTCAGAGCATTTCCCAAATTAATTTGTCATTTCTGCTTGCCGGGAGAAGACTCTTTTTCAAAGTTTTAATTGAAAGTTTTAGCTGTGAATACTTTTGAATGAAATTGAAACCACAGTTGATTTTTTTAAACTGACCTTGTCAGGCAATGGCTATTGCTAAAATCACAGATCATTGTGATACCATTCTTTGAGACATCCAAAATAATTTCAGAAAATCATCAATGTTTTCAAGACAGACTATAAAAGGGCTTTTTATTCTGGAAAGTCTTCAAGGCTGCTGATTAAAAGGCTATTTTTGAATGCAAACAGCATTTTAATAAAACACTCTCAGTCCTGCAAAGGAACACTTGTGACCAGGAAGAAAATGGTGCAATTAACTAGTGCTTACCTTGCATTGTCCCCTCTGATCTGGGCTTGGTTGTGGGGTGCCAATCACTGTTTATTCTCTTAACAACCAGGAATCCTGCAAGCTTCAAATTCCCAATTTCTCTTCTCTGTTTGTTCCTTGTTCTAAGTATCAGCTGGGTATGGCTGGAGACCAGACAGGGCAGCTTTAACTTCTTTTTGTGTCCCAGAGAATCTCTGTTCTTCAGTACAAAGCAGTCCCAGGTTGCTGTGCACTTTCCCCGGGTTCTTTCAAGCCACATCTGTCATATCTGCACTCCACAGCTGCTCTGGCCTGGTGTCACACATCCAAAGTGAAATGAAAGGAATTCCTCAACAAATCCAATATCGGTTGTGCCCTGCTGCCTGCGGTGTGGGGCTGAGCTGTGCCTGATTGCAGATCTAATCTCACCCTGATACCTGAGGAGCAATAATGACACTGCTCCATTTGGTCCTGCCCAGGGAAGCTGAGGAATCTCTTTAGCCAAATGAAATATTAGCTAAATGAAACATTAGCACTTCTTGGGCTTTCCACAGCCCAAGGCCATGTTTTGGAAGGCAAATGGAAATTCAGTTCCAAGGTGACTTCTGCAGACCTCAGCTCTTGGCCTGGGCTCTTCAGCACATTCAGGAGTTGTCATCTCTGGGTTTTAACAGAGCTCAGGAGACACAGACAAACCTCTGCTTGGAGGGAAGCTCTGCTTTTTTAATGTCACAGGACCTTTCTTACTTTAGTGCTAAACTGTGTTATTTCTCTTTGAATCTTCCCTGAAGTAGTTCTGTGATGTTCCCCATTGCTGCGCTGAGGGCTGGAAGTGTAATTAGTGACTTGTATGACTCCCAGAAGCTGCAGTCTAAACCTTAATCCAACCTTCACGTTCATCACCCTGCCACAGCACTTGAAAGCACTTATGATCAAGGAACTGCAATTCTCCGAGCCAATTCCACATTGGAGATGACTTTTATTGGGGAGATGGGATGTTAAAAAAAAAATTAAACCAGTCCTCATTAGAAACTGGGGACATAAAAGTCTCCAGAGCCAGACTGAGAGTGCCACTGCAGAGCTGTTTATGCAGCTATTTATGCAGGGAATAGCTCCCCTGGGATGGGCTATTTGCTGTTGCTTCTGCCCAAAAACCCCACACCAGTGCTGGAACCAGGGGCTTGGCTTCCTGCAGGAGCGAGTCCTAATGATGGCAAAGTGCTGCCTTTCCCTCTCTGGAGGGTGCAGGGGTTGTCACAATGCCTCTGTCTCACTCGTGTCGCCCCGGGGCATGGGAAATGGGATATAAACAAAGCCAAGGCAATGCAGAACCTCTGACCTATCTGCAAATGTTTCTTCTGGGGCTATTTGTATGTGTAATTCCTCAGAGCACGTTGAGGGGAGGCCGATTTATTGCTGCCTGAGATATCTTATACCTGTCCTTTTGGTGAAATAGAGCTCTTTTTTCTTTCTGAAGGGTTCTGTGGATGAACTCAGGAGCTGCCACTTGGCTTCTGTGTGTCCCCAACCACATCACTCCACATTCACTCTGTTACTGTCAGGGCCACCAGGTCCTTCCCTGCAAGGGGAGAAATCAGGGCCCAGCCTGTCCCTGTCCATAGAGTGCAGCTCTTCCAAGCAGAGGGGCTTTGCTGAGCTCAGGAGGTTCATGCTAGGCCCTTTCTCCAGAGAGCTGGGGCTTCTCGGCAAAGCCCAGCCCAGCCCAGCCTAGCCTAGCCTAGCCTAGCCTCCCCTTCCCTTCCCCCAGATATCTCCCTTCATTAATCCAGATCTGGAATCTCATTGAAATGCACGAGTAAAAACAGCAGCACTTTGAAAAAACGACATGTAAAACACCTTTTTAAGGAGCTTTTGTGCCTTGATTGGCATCTGCTGGTGATATTTTGGGGAAAGCCACTCCGTGTGCACCATCCCCATCACACACAGGGTCACGTTTCCTGTCTGAGCAGGTGCTCCAAACACCCACCTGCTGCAGGTGAAACCCAATTAACCCAATTAAAGGCCTTATGCTGCTCTAAACACTGCAAGCAGCTCTGCTGGTTCTTTGCCTGGGCAGAGAGGGTGTGGCTGTGCTCATGATCTGAACTGGGAGTTCTGAGTAGTGCTGTTGTAGAATTATGCCTGTCTGATCAGTGAATTTTCTCTAAACCAGCTCTAATTGCCTGACCTAGATCAAGATCTTTCCCTCCTCACTTCCAGGGGTATTTTTAGACTAGTTGGTAAGTCTGTGCTATGCCAGGACCCCTGAACAGCTCTTGGCTTGGAGAGTGTAAAGGGAAGGGGGATGGGATCTGCCTTGTGAAGGGGCTGACAGCAGTTCTGAGGTGCTTAGATCTATTCCGTACTAATGAGAGTTTCTTATTTGGCTGAACTGTAACTTTGCTTAACTGCTGTCCTCTTATAAAAACCTATGTGTTAAATTACCATGAGACAATAGTGCCTAAAAGGCACTCCCCTAACCTTAGTTTCTTCACTAAATTGGATGAATCTAGTGAAATGTCTCTGAGAAACAAATCTTTTTTAAGCCTCCACTCTATTCTTCTTAACCTCTCTGCCCTAAACAATTTCTGAGACAAGATGAATGCCAGCCTGTGATGATCATTGTACATATATTCCACTTAAGCATTCACTTGGCTGATAGCCTGGAATAAGTCACTGTTGGGGGTTAAACAACTTCTGGGGCTATAGATGGGACCTCATTATGCAAAGTGAGGAGAGTTATCGCTGGAAGCAGCTCAGGTGGAGCTGCTGTGCTCACTCCACTGAAAATACAAGAGCTGAGGTTACCCAGTATTGGAACCTCTCAGCTGAAATCTGAAACAAGTGGGGTGACCTCTCTCCCACGGGGACCTTCCACACTTTGTCTTGGTTTTGCTAATTTAGGATACCATTTTCTGCTAGGAAATGTAGGAAAGGAAGGTTTCCACTCCCTGTAAGGATTATGTCGTTTCCTTGAGATGCTTTGAATTGCAAATGCTACCTTAAATCTGGTCGGGACTAAGGCACTGCTGAGAACCAGACTAAGGCATTGACAAACCTTTCAAATCAGAGGCTCCCCATTTGAATTTCAGATGTGCCCAAGGCTCTGGAGCACCAGAAGGCAGTGCCTAAACACGTGAAGTGAACGATCCTGCCTTTGCACTTCTCTGGGATAACCAGCCTGGCTGTTTCCCTAGGAGTGAGTTCCCAAAGTGATCTCCACCTCACAGTCTGCTCTATTACCTGGTATAATTGAACCAGCCTGGGACATTCCCACCTCCTTTAGGAGTGCTCTGAGCTGAAACTTTGTTTGGATTCCTACCAGGATCCAGGGTCTCAGCAGACCCTGCTCTGGGCTGTCAACAAAGACTTGGTTGGGAGATAATAGAACCAAGAAAATCAAACGAACACAATTGTTCTATAAATTCATTAAATAATCGTACTAATTTTTTTTTTTTTGTTGATAGGAAAGGTATTTCTATAGGAAAATAAAAAGTCTGTCTAGCCAAGTTTATCCTCAAGTGGGACTGGGAGAGAAATCTGGATTTTTGGTTTGGACTTGCACGGTGAGGGGGAGCTGCTTTGTCGTGTTCAAAGAACCACAAAATGATTAAAGGTTCTAAATTTTATGCTGCAAACTTAAATATCCGTGTCCTAGAAAAATCACTAAACCAAGTAACTTCTTTTTGGACCCATTTGGAATGCTGAGGTCTACAGGCTGGATTTTGAAATCTCAGTGAAATGCATAAAGTTGTCTTAGATTAAGAATTGAACTCACCTGTACTGTGAGCTTAGAGTTGGCTGGGATGAATAATGACGTGATTGGATCACTCTTCCCACACAACAAATGACACTCATGTCTCTGCTTGGAATTCAAAATGGAATAGGAAACTTTGGAAAAGGAAAAAAGGAAACTTTTTTAGCTGAGCTTTGGTCTGCTCTGACTCTCTACATTTCTCTGTGAGCTGTCTTCCTTCTGAATTCATTTGAATTCCCAGTAGATCTCCAAGCTGGTGGGGTTGTGGCATCCTGGGCTTGCTTTCAGATATCCACGTCCTTCTGGGGAGCCTGTGTTGGGATGCTCCTTCCTCCTCTGCATGCAGAACAAGCCCTGAAAAGCCATTGACCAAATGCTTCCAAACAGTGCCAGATTCTCTCAGGACCGGTATCAAGCAGAATGTCACTGTGTGCTCAGGGCTTTGTTCATAAACATGCTGAACTGCAGGATGGAAATGGAGGATTAATTCACTGATGGGTTGCTCGCTCTCTGCATGTAAATAGAGATGTGGAGGGTGCTGCTGTGTAAAGTCAGGGATCCTTCCCTACAAACACTCCCCCGGTGCCTCTCCTGCCTGCCAAGGCTGTTTTCCAGCCCCAATGGGATCTTTCTGCAAGTCCTCCCCAGCCTGTCCTTGCTTCAGGGCAAAAACCTGTTTGATCAAGGTGTCCTTAACCCTTTCAGGACCCTACAGAGGTTGTTACCTGCTTCTTACCTGCCCCTGGAGCTGCTGCATAACTTAAATCATCAAGTTGTTCTTGCAAACTGTTCCCCCATTTCACTTTAATACTTCAAAGAATTACTAGACCTTGTAATATTGATCTATTCACTTCCAATCCTTTTACAGCTGCCTATATAATTTCTGATCCTTAAATCTGACAACTGTGTCCCCAGGATGACTGTTCTTAATGTTTAAATGATTGCTACCTTCCATCAAAACAATCTAGCATTAAAACTGGAAATACAGTGCACAAGCAGTAAAATAGTGTGTCTATGGATTAATTTCTGACTACCCTCTCAGTATAAAACCAATGTGTGGAATATAACTTGATTTTAAGCTAAAAGTAGATCAAAGCTCTCTAAGCACGAACAAGAAATCACCTGGAAATAGTGCAGCTACAAGGAGAAGTGTCCAAATTTTGTAGATTTCATGTATCAGAAACTGCATTGAAAGAATTATTTCAGAAAGGAGGAGGAGTTTATGCTTTTATGTAGATATCAAAGACACAGAGGATTCCAAGAGTGCTAGAAACAGCAATTAATGCACCAGGTCTTTCAGTAATGCCATTTCCTCTCTGTTGAGCAATACAGTGTTTAAACATCATTTTTTATTTTTTAGTGAATCTGCGTTTCCATGCGAAAGCATTGCATGTATTTGGGGGATACAACTCCTTATAAATGCAAAGAAAATTCCCCAGCTCCTCTCCTGCCTGCACTGCACACCACCAAAGAAACTACTAATGCAATTTTAATTTATAGCTTTACCTTTTCCTCAAGCTCTGGGATAAAGATTCCCTAAAGTGCTTTAGAACAGAGGTCAGGCTGCATTTCTAACAGAGCTGTGAGGAGTCTCTGCTCTGTACTATAAACCCCAGGCTCTCCATCTCCAGAGCTAATCCAGCTGGGACGCTGCTGCTTTGGGAGCAGGGTAACATGCACATGGCAGCTGCACACATCACATCTTCATAGGAATGCTACATGCTTTGGACAGACAAATTTCCAATTTCCCCCTGTTGCCACGTGCTTTTCCTGCAGAAAAGGGAGGTGCACTGCATGGGAGGTGCCTCAAACAAGAACCCAAGCTGCCTGCCAGGATAACGAGCCCTCTGCCAGGGCTGTGCTCCACGTGAAACTCTTACAGCCTCTCTCCCTGGATCTATTAAGAGCTGCAGCCTCGGCCAGCACATTTCCCAGAGCTTCTGGCTTTTGGCTTGACATGTTTGTCCATTTCTTTGTTAGCTCACACCGCAGAGACGTCCTGATCCAGCCTTGGCTGTTTGCTCAGGCTTCTCAGAGCAAATGTCAAGTGGCTTGGAACTGGCTGTCTTTTAAGTAATGGTAAAACAAGCATGAAAATCGAATGCAGCAGCTTTTGAATCTGGGCAACTTCCCGAGTATGAGCTTCTAAATTTCTGTGCTGTGAGGCAGGTGCTTTTTAGCAGTGCTCCTGTTTAGCTACTAGTCAAATCTCCAGACGGTTCTGTGATAAATACCTGCCAGTCCTGCATCCATCATCCCAAATGTGCTTGGATTGTTTGCTTGTGCAGATGGAGCGTGTTGGGTGTTTGCATTTGGTTCAGACCACATGTTACCTGTCTGATGCTTATATTCTATGCAAAGAAATAAGATTTGAGTCATTTGTATTTCCGTGGTATCTTCTCCCAATTCCTTCTTTTCCTCCCTCTTTTCTTTCCAAGATGCATGACCTCTACACACTTCCAATTTCCCTCTATTTTCACCCTGTTCCACAAAAGATACACCACCTGTGCAGACAAATGTTTCAAGGACAGAAAAGTGAGGTACTGTAATTCGCAATTTTAAATAGAATTCAGCGCAATGTCTGGAGAATCACTTACTGAATGTCTTTCTTCAGAGTAAGATGAACTTCTAGTCTAGTGAAGGATCTGGAATGTGTCTGGCTCACCTAGCCAGGTGTTACAGTAACACGGAGATTTCGAGAACTGAAGTACTGAGACAGTAAGTGAGAGTTGTTCACTGGGAGTCAGTCACAAAAAGTGTAACTTTGTTATCAGGCCAGTTACTTAAAATGTTATAAAACCTGCTTTTCTAAGTGCTTGATGATTTTCGGAGCTTAAGCTCACATCCTGCTGAGTTTACAAACAATCTGTTGATTAATCTCTTTCAGGCAAAACATTGATTGGTAAAGCTGAGAAACACAAAAAGGACAGATCTCAGATTTAGGACTGATGGTCTAAAATCTGTCAGGGCAGGAAGGTGCCCTGTTTGTGCTGCCCTCTTGCAGCATAAACACAGTGCTCAAATTTTCCAGAGGAGGACTCAGTGGGAATTTCTGTAATACAAAGAAGAATGAATTTTACAGGTTCACCTTTACAACAAAAAGGAGTTCACTGAGATTTAGCAAATGTCAGGTGAGTAATTCAGCTTGGAAAAGCTGGTTCAGAAGGCTGCAGCTTTGAAGCAGTGAGTCAGTGACCCTGCCTGAAACTCCAGCTACTGGTGGCCACTGAAGTTCTGCAGGGAGCAAACTCTGCCTGCACGAGAGCTTTGCGGTGTGGCAAGGAAAGCCAACTTCAGAAAAGCTCCTCCCCCTGCCACCTACTCTTCTTTTCCACTGCTCCAACTTTGCTGGCAGGGTTTCCAAGGGAGCAGTGTGACAGGGTTGTGCACGCAGCAGCACTAACAGGGCTCTTTTCCCACTGCAGGGCTTTTTTTTTGCACCCCATTTTGGCATCCTGGCTCACCCTGTGAGGGCAGACACTGAACCTCTGTCATCATCCACCTGTCTGAGCTACTGAGTGCTCCTGCAAAGTTCTCTTTAGGGCAGACTGGCAAAATAAAGTTCTTTCTCATCTCTCAGCTGGCATAGAGATCATGCTGCCCTGATGTTGTCAATCTTGTTTGAAGCAAAACATGAAAAAGTGTTCTTTACCTTGCTGCTAAGGGGGCTGCAGGATAGAAAAGGGCAATTTAGCAGCTCATCTCCTGCCTTCCATGTGTAACCTGCCCCTTGGAAAGCTGCTGGAAGTGCCAGAGTGGTGCTAAACCATTATTCTCAGACATTATTTCTTCCTCGTGCTGGTGGTAGGAAAGCTTTTGCAAGAAACTGCCACTTGAGCCTTCAATTTGCAAGAACCGAAATACTTTTATATAAGGTATATTAAAAACCTTTATACGAGGAGGGAAGGGAACCTTCACTCACCTTCTGATGGGAGAAATTTGTCCCTCCAGCAGTCTTGCCTGGGCTCTTATAACAAGATAATTATTTCAGTGCTCTACTTCAGTTGTGGCCGCTTGCTGCCTCTTCAGATTTTATCTTCTTCCTTTTGTATTTTTTCCCTATCGCTCTTTAATGTGTTAGAGAAGATTTTAATTTCTTTCTTAGTATGAGAATGAGGAATGGCACAGAAGGAGTTGGTAGCAGAGAGGAAAGCAGGGCTGTGGTCACGTCTTCCATCAGATGAGTTTCAGGTGCTAAGCAGTAATTCGGTGTCAAAATACCGAGCAGTGAAGCATCAGGATGATGCATCTCAATTTGTTTCAATCCTCTGGAAGCTGAAAGGAAATCCCCTACTACTTCAGATCCCATCATGAAATAATGGCATTCTCCTCTTTTGCCTCCCTCCCTGCTCCCTGGGGGAGAGATCATGCAGGATTTAGATAACCTTCATTCACGTGGCATAATGATATTGTAAGGGAGAAGATTTTTAAAGCAAGCAGCAGACAGGCCTGGGATCAGGCTCAGCTCTCTCTCCTTGTGGTTGATGGGTGGGGAAGATGGTTCTGTTTTTGGAGAACTGCTCCCCATTGCTGCTTTCCCTACTCAGTTCAGCTCCCTCAAGGCCTGTGATGTCCAGTTTCTCCCATCCCCTTGGTCCAGTTTCTCCCATCCCCTTGGTTCCTGGCTTCTGAGTGACAGAAATATGGAGGAAGAGAGAGAAGAGCAGCATGACTGGGTGAGCTGAAGGCTGCCAGCCCGAGGAGCTGTGTGAGAGCCCTGAGCTCTGTTCCTCTGTGTGACCATTCCTTCCTGGGCTCCTCCACTTGCTCCCCAGCCTCACTGTTCAGCACATGAGATGCCCTTCTCTCACAGCCTGCTCTCTCTGCTGCTTCCCTGGGATGTGGCCAGGAAGGGAAAACAGGCTCTCCTGAGTTTTTGATGAGTGTGTAGCCTGCAGTGCTCTGGGCAAGAACAAGTTCCTTTTGATTAAAGCTGGGCTGTGTTGGTAAACCAGCAATGGATGAGGGACAGCTTGAAACACTCAGATCCTCCAGGACTAGATAAGCATAATTGAGTATTTGGAATTAGCAAAACTCAAGGATCAAAGCAATCTCCTGGATGGATAACTAGATCAAAGGAGAGACTTTAAAAGGAGAAAACATGGATGTTAAGTTCTCCATCTACACTCTATAAATACAAGATGCCAGCGGTAAAGAGGATATAGGAATAAAGGGAGCTTTTGCACATTTCTCAGCAGGAAATAATTTAGTGTCTGAATAGTTTGATTTTAAATTATGATAAAATAACAGGCACAAAACTCTAGCACAAACAAGGTTCTCCTTTTAAAAGCTAAGTCTGAATCCTTATTAGGATATAGGATAAAATCATAACTTCTTCCATAAATTTACATGAAAGAGCAATATCGTGTTTCTCTGCTTGAAGAACAGAAGTTACCTGACTACACAGCAAAAAATCTGTCAAGGGCTGTTACTTGGTCTCCCTTTAAATCACTCCCTGACATCCAGATAGAATCAGAGAATACAGATTTCTCTCCAAGCACAAGGGGCCCAGCAGAGCACACTGGCAGATTGGAAACGTGACTGCTGCTTGTTTTGTGTGTGGCTGTTCAAAGCATGTGGCATTCTGGATGAAGAATGGAGATGAGAATCTGCCAGCTTTGCCTTATCTTTCCAAGGAGAAGATGCTGGCTTTTAATATTGGTCGGTCTTATCTCGAGCAGATGTGGTTGTCCTGCTTGTGGATTGAGGCTTTGAGCAGGGTGGGACTGGGAGGAGAGCTGAGCTGCAGCCTCAGAACAGGAGTGTCTGCAGAGTCCCTGTGCTGGGGAATGAATTCTCCTGTCACATCCTGGGGGATTGAACTCCCACGCTGACATGTGCTTCCTGCTGCAAGGAGCACTAATGAACAAATACTTCTCCAGTTAAATGAGGTGTTTCAGAGGGTTGTAAAAGCAGCTTTCTGGGAGGAGAAAATGAGCTGAGCAGTGGTTTATGCAAGAAGGAAGTGCAGATGGCACATGTCTGCACGCTCAGCCTGTCACCCTTACCTCACTCGTGTGTGTGGATCTGGGGGAATTTAAAGGATTAGGCAGCTCTGAGGATCCCAGTGTTGGACTGGACTGGAGGTTCTTCCCTGAAATCCTTTTGTCAATCTGACCCCTCAGGCCTATCCCATACGGATGTGAAAAGCCCCTGAGAGTGAAATATGGAGGAGCTGGGTGTTAGGAATAAGATTGACTTAGCTTTTGTGAAGAGCATTTAGAACAGCACTAATGTTACCTCTTGCTACAACTGAGTTCTCTGCCTGAGGCTTTCCTTCATTACACTTTGGATGGGAGACAGGAAAGAAGCATCCAAAAGAACATCCAGCACTGCCATGCTTGGCTCCTCTTCTCTTCTGAGCAGTAAAGCTGTAAAGAAAGAAAACATCTTTTATTGTGCTCTGCTCTTTCTCCAAATTCTGTGATCTGTTAACTGCCAAGCACTTCCCAATCCAACCAAATCAATTTGCAACCTTCCACTAATACTATCAGGTAATCTGCAAGCTGTTTGCTCCCTGCCTCATTGGAAGGGCCATTAATACACAGGATAATGGATACCTCAGGGAAGCCAGACATTAGGTTAATAATTAATGTTTACAGAGGCCTTGAGGCAACTGAGCACATTTACCTCTGTGTGGATATTGAAATTGCATTACTGTAATTTCAGCTGTCTCCCCATAGCTGGCAATCAGAGCTGGGCTGGAGCCTGGCTCCAGAGGAGCTGTTCTTACCCTGGATTGCAATAAATAAAGTGTTCCTGAGAGTTGCTGGGCTTTCCATGCTGTCCTGGTAGTTTGTGCTAATGCTGAGGGAGGCATGTGGGACTAATCCCTCCTGACAGGCTCCTGCGGTGCTCTGCTGGATGTGCTGGGTGCTGAGAGCAGGAGGATGAGGCTGGTGTCACGGGAAGTGCTGAGCCTGCTCTGTCTTCTGAGGACACCACAGAGGGTTTGTACAGCCCCCAAAGATCCTCTGTGAGTGGAAAGGGTGGATCCTAAGAGGCACATGCCACCCAAACCTCAGCCCTGGTCTTCAGCCAGCTGGGGAGGGGGTGTTCACTGAAGAGATCTCAGATATGGTGACACTGAATTCAGAACAGCCTTAATCAAATCAGGGTCTGGGATATGGATGGGTCAGGGTCTGGGATATGGATGGGTCAGGGTCTGGGATATGGATGGATCAGGGTCTGGGATATGGATGGGTCAGGGTCTGGGATATGGATGCATCAGGCTCCACCTAGAAACCTGAGAAGCTGAGATTTTGGTTGGCAGGTCGTGGGGAGTGGTATGCATGTTTTACCTCTGCAAATTAATTGTGGATGCTCACTGAAGGACCTCCCTGTCTCATCGGTTTGTCTCTAACTTTTCTTCCCTTCTTTCTGCACCATCTGCAGTTTGATACATTCCCTCCAAAAGCCCTGGCTCCACTTTGTCCCATACCCAGTGTACACTCCCTGTTATCTCAGCCCCTGGCTGCTGCCTCTGAGCTTTTCCTTCTGTGCTGATTTTGTCCCATTTCCCTCAGAGTCTGTTTTTCTATAGAGATTTCTCCTGTTCCAGGGCCAAGCTGCATCTGTTTGTGTTCAGAGTGCTGGGCTGGGGTTACCCTACTGCTGCTTCAGGACAACACTGAGCACATGCTTGTGCTGGGACAGTTCTGGGACATTTGGGCACAAAGGCTTTAGCACAGGGATCCTCACATGTCATGATGTGATCCTCACATTTGTTGCCCCCAAATCCCAAGTTTGGATAAATTTTTGCCAAATACTGGAATGTTTAAAATAGCATTAGAGAAACCTCTCCTTTCAATTTATGAGTGTTCATCCCTGAAGAATCTGGTTGGGAAAACTGTTTCATTCCTAAAGCCATTGTTTTCTCCTCAGAACCTCTTCACTTTGGACAGGTGAGCAGCTATGCTGAGCTGCTTGTCTTTCATCCAGTCTCCTGAAGATAGGTCTTATCTGGCTGGAGGTGTAATTTGTTTGAAACTGTCCTCACTCATCAATCCCAATGATGTTAGCTCAGTGCTTAAGCCAGTGCTTTTATTAAGTTCCAGGGGTTTTGTATTCCACAATCCAATTGTGCATTATTGATAAAGTCTTGAGCAGGGGATTACTTGAGCCATGAGCTTTCTGGCACATTAGTCATACCTGAGCTGTATTTTTGAGGGGAAGCTGCTCTCTTTAGGCCAGTTACTGCCTGTCTGTTCCTCTGCAGCTCTGGGGTTACTGACTCCAGGCAGAACTGCAGGATCACAGCAGGGAGGTGACAGTGACACCAGGACAAGCAGAGGCTGTGGCCTTGCTGATGAGTGCTGCAGTGGCACAGTGAGAAGAGCAGAGCAGCTCCAGTGACAACAAGCAGGGCCCAAAATCACTCTCCAAGTGCACGGTGTGGGATCAAGCTGGGAAGTGACACCAGAGGTCAGGATCTGCAAGGGACATGGCACAGGCACTGCTGCTGGCTGGCTGTGGATCCATGGTGCCACCACAGCAGTCCCTGGGGGTGGCAGCCAGCTTGTCCCTTCAGAGTGGGGAGGGAGTTCCAGCTCACTGCTGTGCCAGGAATGGGGTGTTTGCCATGGGCTGCACCAAACAGAGCTGTGGTCACTGAGCTGCAAAGAGAGAGAAAGGACAGCAACACACACGGAGCTCTTTGGGGGAAAAAGGCCAATTTAATGTACAGACAGCCCGGATTTAAAGTGTGTTAGTGCAGCCAGGACAGGACAGGAGCTCATTGGACAATTGGGAAAAACATCCCTGGGACAGCACCTCAGGATGTGTCCCACGGGAAAGACACCAGGGGTTAATGTTGGTGATGAATTCCACTCTGTTTGTCACCGTGTTGTCACCCTGGGAGACTCCTCCCTAACTGAAGCTGCAGTCAGCTTGTCAGCCTGGGAATGGAGCTGAGAGTCAGGAGAAATCCAGGCCTGGAAAGGAATTTCCAAGCTGGAATTCCCCAGCTCTGTCAATGTGTGTGTCCACACAGAGCTCATCCCTTTTCTGTGCTGAGCTGGCTTGGAGATAGGAGGGCAGGGATGTGCTGCAGGAGCCTGCAGGGCCACAGCTCTGTGCCAAGGTGTGGAACTCCACCTGGAGCTGTGGAGGAATCCTAAAGGTTTCTGTGTGGGGAAGATTGCAAGGGCTCTGAGGCACTCAAGGCCCTGATGTGTGACTCCTAAATGACACATTTTCCCTATGGATGGGCAGGCTTTGTAGTCTTGGCATCACTGTGATTTTCACATGTCAGTTATTTATAAGTCGAAGGAAATGGTAAAACAGATCTTTTCCCCCCAGATTTCAGCAAAATGCTCATAAAGGCATTGGAACTATTGAGAGCCTTAATCTCTCATCTGACTGGTAGATGTGTGTGTGTGTTGCTTAAAATCAGGCTATGTGCAGCCCTGCACCTTCCCAGCAGGGCAGGACACATCCTTCTGGAATCGTCTTCACAGCTCTGCCATTACACACTTGCTCACAAAACAGCATCAGCCAGAGAACAGAAACCAAATTAAAGCACTTGTTGTGTTTGTTGCAGAAGAAGAGAGACGTTTCCTTCTGCAACAAATTTATGTCTTGGGTTTTCCATGACTACTTGATATATTTTTTAAACACTGTAGAACTGCCAGAAACAAGGTATTTACAAGCCCACTGTGCAACTCAAAATAGACTCGAAACTAGTTGGCTCTTTCCTCTGAGGGTTTCTTAGCGTGGTTTGCAAAACTGTGCAGTGAAGTGTGACCTGTGCTGGCTGGTTTTGCTTTCCCTGGCTCGTGTATCATCACTTGGGCAGGACAGTGATGATGAAGGGATGGTACTCAGAGGATGTGCTCCTGCAGGGGATGTTAAGGCACGTTTTACAGTCACACTCCCCGTCCTGTTCATGTTTCTTGTCACACACTCATTGCTCAGTCTTGCCTTCCAGACACACCATAAAGGTTGGAATAAAAATGTCCCCTCTGTTTTTCCTTCAGGCTCTCTCCTCTCCTGTCAGTGAAAGATTTTAAATTTTAAAATAATTTTAAAATTGCCTTCTTCTGTGCAATGTCTCAATGGGCAGGATCAAGGCACAGCTGCTTTTTAGAAATCATGGATAAGAGTGGGGTTGGTGTGACAGGAGAGCTTCCCACTTCACTTGGGGGGCATCTTCTGAGCTGATCCACCAGAGCTGTGCCCTAAGGACTGAGAGTGTGTCCTGCTCATGTGGCTGAGCCCCAGCGAGAGGGGATGTCACAGTGCTGAGAGTGCTGCCTGCTCCCACATCACACCCCAGCCTGGCTGGATCCCAGCTGCCCCACCTGTTCTCCATGACCCTCTGCACTTGGAACTGCTGCAGATCCCCCCGGAGCTTCTGGAGCCTTTATTAGCTGGAGCTTTGACAGGCTGACATTGCTGTCACAATTCACATGCTAAAATGCTTTTTATTCCCCCTCCCTGCCCCAGCCTCTATTATAGAGGGCTGGTTTTATAAGCCTTATTAGAGGCTCATCTTGCAAAGCCCTTGGGGGCTATTTGGCTTGATAAAACACCATATAAATTGGAGTGGCTGTTGATTTTGGAGCCCTTCTTACGAGACAATTGTGTTTCCAATTAGGGATTTCCTTCTCTTACATGCACAACATGTTTTTTTTTTTTTCCTTTGCAAGATGGCTTAAAATGCCTGCCATGTGCTGATAAGCTCTGTGCTAGACCTTTTGTCTTTCCTGCTGCATGTGTGCAGGGCCATGTGCACAATGCTGAGGTAGATACAACTCCCCAAATCCACTGCCAGTCACACAAAAGCTGATCCAGGACAGTGCTTGTTGTCCCCAGGAGCTGTGGGGATGTACAGAAAATGCAGTAATTCAGATGCTTGTTGAACACCGTGCCAAATGTGGAATTATTTGGTTTACAGGTGGCCTCAAGAGGCTGAGAAGGTAGATTAGCAAGGCAGGAGTGCTGGCAGAGGGCAATGCCAGCTGCCTGTCGTGGGCATGGGGTCTCCTTGGGAAGAGACCTGGCCATGGGGAGGATCCCACAGAGCCAGGGGGACAGGAGTGAGGAACAGGAGGCACTGAAAGGCTCCCAGGCCACAACCACCCTCGTCAGAAATAACTGCAGGATCACAATGACATTTCTGGTTACCCTTTCTTTACTTCTCTTTGTGTCACAGTGAGATTTCTCTCATTGTGATGATTCACAAATCATTGTGATTATTTCTTCTCTTCAGGATCACAGTGAGATTTCTGGTTACCCTTTCTTTACTTCTCATTGCCTCTTCATTTCCATCATGAATTAGACTTGATCATAACGGGGCTCCAGAGTTTCCCCCATCCCCTCACCACAAAAGAAATTTTAAAAAGCCAAGCTTATCAGAGGATATCATCTCTTGGGATAACATGAGTTGTGACTTGGGGGCCTAAAGTGATTTTTTATCTGTTAAAATCCTACAGCTGCCTGGGAAGCAGGCCTTGCTGATGCTTGCAGATTTTGAAGGGTGGAGGAGAGGTGGGTAATGTTCTGATCCTTTTTAAAGAAGAGCAGGAGATAAAGTTTACTCTGGAGTCTGTAACATGCTCCAGCACTCTTGTCCTCTGGTAGTGGCCTGTGCTAAAAGCACATAAATGAAATTGCTGATGCTGCTGTTAAGTAACAAGGTAATTACCAAGGATGGGGAGGGGAACAGAACTAAAAATCTGAAATGGTAGTTAATGCCTCTCCCATTAAGTTACCAGCCTTAAATACATGGCTTACTGCATCTCTAACTTTCACTGCTATAAAATAGTGCAAATTGCAGACTTAAGAGATCATTAGAAAAATACACAATGGATTTATCTTCATGAATAAAAATGATGCAGCACAGAGCTTTTTCTTTTGTGGGTAGGCAGATGCAAGTCGAGACAAGAAAGACCCTGTTCCCAGGTAGTTTAAGAGCAGCAAATCCAAAGGTTTGTGCTGTCTGTGTGGTTAAAGCTGTGTCTTAACCTCCTTGATGTAAATAGTTCTTAAGATAAAAGATGAAGCTCTTCCGAGAATATTTTGCTGTTCCCTGGTGACAAATCAAGGAAATGTTTTGTGCTGATTAAGTCACTGTCAGCAGGTCAGCCATCTCGGGGAACTGATTTAGAAGCCTCTTAAATAAATCACCTCTTCTTCTCACCCCTGCCCATGCCTCACTCAGCTCTGTACCTGTCCTGGAGATGCAGATGGGGTTTTTTGTGCTGTAACCTCTTCTGTGACCCTCCCCTCACCTCTGGGGAAGCTCGAGCAGCAGAATCTGCAGGAGCTGCTTGCTCCCAGCTCCACTGCAGAAGGAGAAGGGAAGAAAACGTGTTCCCATAGTGGAGGTTTGGGTTTTTCTGCCCTTATGTTGCTTGTGGCTAGTCAGGTTTCAGACTGCACCCAGCTTTTAGATGCAGTGAAACTGTGCAGGTTCTCATTCCAGAATGGTTGGAAGAGGATCCTGATGATCCTTCGAGTGTCTTGTTCTCCCTAGCAAGTCTGGGAAGCAAGTGCCTCAATTCTGTGCCCTATTTCCTCTCTGGTAGTGACAGAATGTGCAGGAGCACACCTTGTGCTCAGCTGGGCTGTCTGCAGGATGGCTCTTTCAGGTTGGAATTTCCCAGCTACCCTGGCCGGGGTGTCCTGCTTGTGTTTGTGATTCCTGGGCTGTGCCAGGAGTCATCCCAGGGCAGGCACAGCAAGCATTTGCTGGAACTAGAGCCCCCCTGGCTCCTGACAAAGGAGACTCAGAGCTTCAGTCTCAAGGCTGAGGGAGCTGTGCAGTCACCTACAGTGACCTCAGACAGCATCAGGAGAGGGAAGGGTGAAGAAAGGACTGTGTCAGAGACCTGGGGGATTTTATTACAGGACATTAACCAAGCAGAAGTTCTTTTATCATCATTAACATTTTCAGTCCAAAGCTGAACAGATCCAGGAGCTTTAGACCAGATCAGGGCTCTGTATCATCTGGCTATTACAGCTTTTGATACTGAGCCAACTTCATCCTATCTCTTTGGCTAACAAGAATCCGAGAGGCTTTTGCTCTGTTTTCAAAGCGGATGAGATGTATCACCAGTGCTCCAGCTTTCCTTTTCTCCCATTTCCTAAACCAATAAATATTTCTCATAGATGGGCCTAATGGTCTAAGCATAACCTGGCACTCATGAAATATTTCCTTGCTTTAATCAGAATCCTGAAGCAAACAAGGAGGGAAATAAAAAGCCAATAATATGCTTGGTTGTGTGCACAAAAGTAGAATGAAATATATGAAGCTGGTAATGGCTCTGCTGTCACATCTTAAAAACATTTGCTTTGACTTGCATAAGTGTCAATTCAGCTTGCATTTGACACATTATACCGTGGATAAAGCTGCTGGCTTTTAAAATCAGGTCTTTAAACCAACGCAGAGATACTCTAAGTAGCTACTCTGTATTGTTGGGTAATGATGTATGTAACAGAGAAAGCTTTTTCTCTAAAAGCACAACTTTTAGGCTGCAATTTTTTTCTGCAGTATCTTTGCATTAGGGAAGGAGCCCAGAAGCTCATCCACTGTCATGATTAAAGGCAGGTCTCTTTAGCCAAGGTCACAACAAGCTGAACCTCTTGGCCATTTGCTAGGGAGGTGTGTTCCAGAAAGCCAGGCTTTCTTCCCAGGAATGCTGGGGGCATTGTACCAAATCTGTTAAATCTGTTCACTGAACATCCTCGTGCTTAGATCTCCTGAACAGCAAATTTCACTCCCTGCCCTAAGCCCAAGATCACAGAAATCTGGTACTCTTACCTAGGAATATCTTTTAGTTTCTGCACTGGGATTCAAATGGACCAGGAGCCTCCTACCCCCCAGAGAACTTTCACGACTCTCTCCCCACGATGCCTGAGTCAAACGAAAGCCTCCTGTCTTCATCCTCCACCCTACCTGCCATCTTTACCTGCCACCTTCTCATACTCCACCTTTGCCTCCTTTTGGTCCTGAACCTTCTGTGTTTCCTTTCTGTCATCGGATCTGATGGATCAACACAACTTTTGTCACACTGAGGTCACATCTGTCCTGGGCTTGTTCGTGTTTTTCTGCCAGCCCTGTCTCTGTTTATCATGAGAGCACTGGCCCTTCTCTGGCTGTGCTGCTCATTTCCTTCATAGTTTCACTCTATTTACCTTTTGTTTTTTCCTTTATCCCTTCCCAGAACTTTTCAGGTTTTCTGGTCCTCTTCCCATTTCTGCATAACAGGAATTGGTCTCTGTGCTGATGCTCTGCTTCCATTTCTGCTTTTGCATTGCTCCTCCATTCCCGAGTCCCTCCTGGATGAACAGGAAGGATTTGCACATCCCACACTTCCAGACCTCATTCCAGTGTCCTCTTTGAGCCATCTCTGCTTTCCTTCTCTCAGGGCTGGAGGGATCCCACTAAAGGGCACTCGGGTGCTGTGTCCTTTGTGTCCCCCCGTGCCAGGGTGGCAGTATCCATGTCCGTGGTGCAGCTGGGTGACTTCTGAACCATCCCTGATCTCTCCTGAGCAAAAACTCCAGGCAGGGAGCTGCAGGTTAATGCACCTTGCTCTGGGCAAGGCAGTTTACCTTACAGCTGCTTCTCACGACTTCACAGCCTCTAATTTTCTTGTCCTACTGCCTTGAACTTTATTTACTCTGGGGACAATTGGAGGAGATGGCTTTGAGCGTTTCTCAAACTCTGAACAGCAAGAGCTGGGCTGGAATGTGCGAATTGCTGAGAGCCTTAAGTGACAGCTGCTGTACTTGTGACCCTTGGGTGAGGAAATTAGAGGCTATGAAACCTCTGGAAAGGCTTCCTGCCACATTATTTACTTTGCCCAGGTTCCCTAAGGTTCGCTCAGAAATGTGCTTCTGAGCACTGCTCGGTGCTCACATGTTTGCAGTGCAATGGAGTTAAACGCACTTGGGATTTGCCTTGCTGCTGGAAAAGCTGGGTGGGAAGCCAGGCTGCCTTGAAGGCTTTTTAAACAGGATTAAAGTTTTTCATACTCGGAGAATAGGAATGGGAGGGCTTTTTCACACTGTTGTTCGATCAGTGGGGAGGGGGTTTCCATCCCCAGGATTAGCTGTTATCCCACTCCAGGGGCAGCCTCATGACGAGTGGGAGGATAAAGAGATCTGGACTTTTCCAGTGATATTTTTCTCTGTAGGCAGCTTTAGGATTTCCAATGGAGCCCTCTCCTCTCAGAGAGGGCAGCAGTCCCCAGATTAAAAAAAACAAAAGAGGGACCGAGTTCAGAGAGGCTTTAAACAGGAATTTTGTCTTCATAATATCAGTCCTCCTCCCTCTGCAGATTCTGCATCTTTTTGGAGGGTTCCAGCCCTCCAGGTAACTTTTATCATTGCATGGAGAGGACATTTCTCTTCCCAGCCAGAAATCCTGGGGAGGATCTTCTTTTCTTCCATGATGAGAAATGTCTTTGCACTCAGCATCATGTTCCAGCCTCCTTGGGAAGAAGCTTTCCTCGGGGAACGTGCTGGTGACTAAATTCCAGGGTCAAAGCCCTGTCTGAACAGCAAGGTGGTGTTCCAGCCTTTTTCCAAATCAACTCTGATTTGGAGAGAGTTTGAGATATTCCTGGTGCCAGATTTATAAAATAAAATCTGGGAAATGGAGTCTGATTCCCTGCCCTGCCAGCAGCTCTGTGACCTTGGATAAATCCTTGTTGTAATGGAGGTGGCTGAGATGTGAGTTTGAAATGTTTTTTTCAACAAAAAGTGATTACATAGGCATAGGAAAAAGAAATAAATAAGTGATCCAGGAAATTTTGTAATTTTTTTTTTATCTACCAGTACCTGGAAGAAAAAAAAAAAAATCAGGGAAACTTGGCTAGAGTCCCTATTCACTTAATCCTTTTCTCCTTGACAAATGCTGCAGATTCTGTGTGCTGGAGGATATTCTTCAAGAGAAGCCTGGCTGTTAGTACATTAAGAGGCAATTTAATATTGAATGCACACTGAAGAAGCAGAGCTCTTGACTAGAAAGCAAACAGGACCAGAAAGGACATACAAATAAATAGAGCAAGCACCAAGCTTTTCCCAAATCTCACCTTAAATTCCCTTTTAAATAAAGGTAAAGCTGATCCCAGCATTTCCTGCTCGAGGAACTCCTGCTCCTTTATCACTGTAAAGATGCAAACCAAGCTGAGTTCTGAAACAATCCTCAGGTGCTCTGGTGTGTTGCTGACATCCCTGTGGCCACGGGTCCTTCTCCTCTCAGCACAAGCACAGCTGGGTGGGATTTTTGCTGTCCTACAAAGCCAAATGCCTCAGGTTTCCCCCACGATTTTCTGCTGCCTAATTCATACATGGATAGCTGGGATTTGCTGTTTTAACTTTAGAGCACTTATTTCCTGCGAGGTGGTTTTCAAACAGATTGGGGTGAGGGGAGAGCTCGCAGCACAAATATTGAAGTGAATATTGAAATATTCTCCTCTCTGTGTCGGCTTCAGAGATAAGGGAGCATCTCTGCACGCTGGCATTGCTGAGCTCTGCGGGTCCCATGCCGTGGTGGCTGCAGGTAACAGCTGGGTAAACACAGCTCACACTCATCAGGCAGGATTAGAGCTGATTGTCTTTGCTCTCAGCAACAGCAGCTGAAAGCTGAGCTGCTTTCAGGCCTGGAGATGTGCTCAGTTCAAGCAATGCAAAGATGAAAACCTGGGGTGTAAGAACGTGCAAGCTGGCTGGGAAAAATTCTGACTTGAGTGTTTTTCTTGCCTTAGTCCTGACAGCTGTACTAAACTATGCACGAATCTCCTGATCCGTGCAGCACAGACACAGCACTGGGATGGAGATCTGATTTTAATGGGTCATAGGGTGGACCCTGGCTGGGTGTCTGGGTTACCCAGAGATGATTTGATTCACACTTCACTCTCCCAGCAGCACCTCCCAGCCAGCTCTTACCCTTCAATCTTTTACAAACTTCGTTTTCCAAAACCTCTCCGTATGCAGAGGCATCCAGTGCTGTCCTGACATCTTTCCTCCCTCTGGGAAGCAGCTCCTGCACAGGACAGGCAATGACTGAAGCCATGAGAGTGTCTGGGTTTCCTAGAGATGTGGAGAGGGCTCCACTCTGGGCTGTGTTTGGCATTTCAGAGCTCTGTGGAGTGCAGGAGAGTTGTCTCCTATCCAAAGATGAGTTTCTGCACTGCAGAGCCTGAGGGCACGCTGAGGTTTGAGGAGTGCAGCAGCGAATGTCACGGTGAGAGGGCTGGGGACAGGTTCTGGCTCCTCTGCCACTCGCTGTGACTCCGTGGCACTGCAGCTGCCCCGAGCTTTCCCATCTGTTCCCTGTCCCCCTCGTTGTTAGTCTGTAGCTGAGAAAAGATGGAGGAGCTTGTGGAGACTGGATCAACCTCTGTTTGCGATGGGAATATGTAGAGAAATGGACTTCCCCTCCAGGCACCAGGCAGAATTCCTTTAGTGCCAGAAAACTCCTGTGAGGACAAAGCCTTTCCCTCTCTCCCCCTGCCTGGGAGCACATATAAATTGTCCCACCGTTCTCTGTGGGTTTAACTTCATTACAAAAAGTGTGCCTGCTGAAAGCCAATGCCCTTCACAGGTGCTTGGGGAGAAAAATGCCTCTGGAATAGCCCATCTGGTGCGTGGATTTTGATTACTTCCCTCTCCCCTCTCCCTGCCCTCATTACTAATAAATGCCCAAATGCTGTTAACAGTCCATTCCCATAATAACAGTGCTGCTTCATCAGGGGCACCCTCCAGCACAGGAGAAAGCAAAGAAGCTTCTTTTCCTTCCTGTGAAGATGGAGAAGGATGAAACCATGCTGGGAAATTGTGTTTGGATGCAGAGGAGAGCTTGGGAAGGGAAGAACAGCCCTGGGGCTGCTGTTGTGTCAGGGCCAGCAGGTTCAGAGCAACAACACCGAGGTAACACCACTGCCTTTGGGCACCCCCTGATCCCAGGCAGCAGCGGGGACCAGTGACCTCTGCCTGGACAGAACTGTGAACTCCCAGCTGTTCTGGGGACGTGACATGGTCTCTTCCTCAGAGAAATGTAGTGCTGGCCTTGAAAAAACCCAGTTGTGTTAGGGTCTGGAATAGCAGATATTTGAAAGCCACTTAGATGAACCAGCAGCGATTTTGAAATTAGCAGAAGTGAAGATATGACTAAGAGAGAGCTAAATGAGGAAATTAGTCGCCCTGAAAAACACTTATGCTGCAAAATCAGATGTCAGTTCAGTTGCTGCTGCCTTTGCTTGTGTTCCAAAATTTCAGTTTCTCCCTGCTCACTCCTCATGCTCCCAGCATGACCAGACCATGCCCTTTTGCTTGACACTGTGACCTTTTATCCCTGGCCTCTGACTTGAAACATAAATTGCACTGTCCAGACACTTGTGCTGCACAATAAATCTGTTTCTTGGTCAAGCAGAACTTGAGCGTAGAGGGAAGGGAATAGTAAATTGTGGGGAGATATTTCTGTTTGTTTTCTCCTGATTTGCTGCTCATTAAATCTCCCTGCCTGGCTTTTGGATAGTCATTGAGACAACGTGGCCTCTTCTTCCCTGCATAAATTACCAATGAAATAAAAGGGACTTTTTTCTCTGTCCTTATTGTCTTTTGTTCTTATTCCACAGCAGAAGTGAGTGTCTTTCAGGAGCCTTGTTCCCTTTACAGATAAGTTATCAGGGCTTCCAGTACCACTTACATCCAAGGCACTCAGCAGCATGGACAATGTACTCATACTGGTAGTTCAAAAAGCAGATTCTACATTTGATTTAATGTCTTTATGGAGGAGGCAACAGAGACAGAACTGGTGAGGAGCCATTGGAGTCAAATTGTGCTTGTCAGGAAAACAAGCTAAATTTCTCTCCCACTGTGCCATCGCTCTTTGTTTTATGAGAAGCTCTGTGAGCTGGCTCTCCCTTGCCTGGCTGGCAGGAATCTTTATTTCACTTTCTCCCTGGCTCTCCCCTTTGGTGCTCAGCCCTTGCTAATGCTCCACAGCTGCTTTAGGGCTGCAGGTCCCCTCACACCTGGACTCCAGCAGGTTTTTTAAGTTTGGTTGGGTTTTTTTTTGGGTTTTTCTAAGCTCCAGCAGCCAGATGTGCCACACAGAGCTGGACTTCAGCTGCTGCTGTGCCCAAGAGTTTCCTCAGAGAGCCCTGCCATTCCCTGTTCCCTTGCAGCAGAGTGATTCTCAGCTCAGCCTGCTGTGGGTGCCACCTCCCCACCTCAGAGCTGTCACACCATGCAATGGCACCAGCCTCAGGTTGTGGCTGCTCCACAAACCCAACAGGAGCCACCTCCCAAGGCCAGGAGCTGTTTGGAGGCTTCTGTGCAATCCACCACCACTCCCCCCATGGATTTCAGAGCCCATTCTGCACCTCAGGCATTTTTTCCAGGCAGGATCAGTGCCTGTTAAGGAGCTCTGGAGGAGGAGCAGCCTCAGGCTCCCACCCCAGGGAATGTCCCTGTGAGGACACAGAGCCCAGCCCTGCAGGGCACAGCTCAGTTCCTGCTGTGCTAAAGGCTTAGCTCTGCCTTCAGCCCGTGCTGGGCACCATGTGTGTTTTTGTCAGTAAAAACTCTCTGATCAGAGTGCAGGGATTGAATTAAAGCATTTGGATGGAATAAGTGAGTGGATGGAGCGAGTAAGTAAATGGAATAAGTTTTAAGTGCTTTTAGTAAGTAAAAAGTCTTAGATGCCAGAGAAGTAGTTCATGTTCTAGTGAAGGTTGAAAAACATGCTGGTGTTTTCTTGGAGACTCCAAGAACCTGGCTTCAGACATAATAGAGTTAGAGTTAAGAATATTGCTTACATTTTTCAGTTAGAACAAGATAGGCCATGTATGTACTCCATATGTAGCCTGGTGTGCTAAGAAACTAAAATTCTAATAGGTTAAGGAGTAGTGGTCCGAGTTTGTGTCTTAGCTGGCTGGAAAGTTTCTATAAAAGAACATGCATTGGGGAGAGCTGGGGCTCTATGCCATGGCTTTGTGCCATTGCATTTTGCCACTGCTTTTTATGCCATTGCTTTTTTTGCCATTGCTCTGCTTTGTTTTTGCCTTTGAGACTGATGTGCTTCTGCAATAACTAACTTTGTAATAACTATTAACTTGCTTGGCTTTTAAAGAAGAAAATAACCCGACAGTGTGGGTGCCTGAGAGCACCTGGAGGTTACAAACCTCACAATGTGCTCTCAGGAATGCCCCAGGAAGGCAAAGACAGCTCCAAGGAAAGGCGTTGGTGATGAGGATGAGGAAGGAGAAAGTTGGACTTGATAAAATCCTGGCATATTCAGCTCTTTTCAGAACAGTACAGGGCCAGGAATACCCCTGGCAGGTCTCTTGATGCATTCAGAGACCCCATCAAGGGATTTCCTGCATTTCTTGCAGCTGGGACATGTTTCTGGCATTCTCTTCACAGGCATGGCCGGGCAGAGCCAGCTGCACAGACAGCAAGAGGAAATCTCCTGTTTTGGAGTGGTGTGATGTCATTACACAGTGGGCAGGTCAGAGGGACAATAATGTGTGTGGACAGCAGCTGAGATGTGCTGGAAAGGAGAGCAGAGCAAATATTTGAGACACTTGTTCTCTAACACAGCCTCTCTCCAGGGCTGGCCCTTACCTTGAGTCTGCAGGGCTCAAGTTTATTCATTGTCAAGCTAATCCAGCCAAGAGGAGAAGAGCTGGGATATGTGAAAATGGAGAAATCAGCCATTATTTTCTAAAGGAGCCAGTAAACCTGTTACTATGTTTAGGTGCACACAAGGGCTTAGATTCTTTCTAGCTAAAAATCAGTAGAACCAGCACTTATCAGGGGAGGAACTTTTATCTTGTTCTTGCCCTGCTTTTCCATGTGGAAATTCCAGGTCCTTTCTGCCAGCTCCCACATCTGAATCCACATCATGTGTCCTGCTGTCCTGGTCCCCCAAAGCAGTGCCCTGGGCCAGGTCAGTGGGGACAGGGAGAGGACAGCAGGAGTGCAAGGAAGGAGCTCACCTGCTTCTCTACAGCTGCCAGAAACCACCAGGAAATCCCAGTTCCTCTGGGTAGCTCCACCTGGGAGCTCTGCTCACTGCCCTGTTCCCTCCTGCCCTCCCCAGGCTCATCCCCAAGGGTTTCCCAGGAGGATGCAGCTCCAAGGGCACCTGGCACATGCTGTCCCTGTTTGGTGGCTGTCACTGCAGTGAAACAAATCTCCTTGTTTCGCTTCCCTGACCTTCAGCAGCCAAATCATTGACTGGCATTTCCTACTGTCCCCTCTTCCCTCCACTGGCAATAAATGTGTGCACATAAAAGCTTAGGGAATGCTAATCAGGATAAATGTAATGGTGTTTCTAGCCCTGTGAACACATGCTTTATGACTATTGTGGGGCTTGGGTTTTTTTGTTTTTTTTTTTTTTTTTTTTTTGGTGGTTTTTGTTTTCTAGAAAGAATAAAGTCCCACAGGGTTTTTGTTCATGTAATTGTGTTGAGCAAATTTGAAATATTTGAAAGCTTTTAAGTGCCTGTTATATATACATCCAAGGTTTGTCTTGGAACATGCTAGGTTGCAATAGACATTTTCCAATTAAGTGAAACAGCAGTGAGGATAATGGGTTTATGGAAATGGAAGAGCCATGCTGGAGGGAGATGGAAAGCCAGAAAGCATTAATCTTAATAGGATACTTTTTCTTTTTTATCTTTGCTTTTTTCTAAAAACTTTTAAAAAATTTCCCTAGGCATGTCCCTGGTTCTGCAGTGGCACGTTATGTATCTAGAGAATCTCTTCCCCTTTTTTTCCTCATTTACTCCAAATTACTCTCCCTTTTTTTATCCTTTCTCTCCAAGAAATCATCTGCACTACCCTTTCTCCAGTGATGGAGGCTGGTGCACACATGCAGTCATCTGTCACTTTAACTGAGCACGCAGTGTGGGAATGGGAATTCACAGCCTTCTGCTCTGGAAGGCAGAGTAACCCTCCCAAGAGCCAAACCCTCCCTCCCTCCTTCCCTCCCTCTGCCTCTCAGAAAACCTCTGGGAGAGCTCTGGGCTCTGGTCCAGCCCTGCAGCCCAGTCACCTTGGGCCAGGCTCCTCCCTTCTCCAGGGTGAGTAAATCTCCCCCAGGAGGTTTCCCAGTGAAATAAGCACGATCCAGGGTGGGATCAGTGCCTGGGACTGGCAGCTCTCTGTGCTGCTCTGATTTTCAGGCTGTGCCTTGCTGGGGCAGACCCTGGGCACTGGGTGCTGAGTCTGGCCCAGGAAGGTTGTGCTGAGCTCTGCTGAGGGGCTTTTCCTCTTTGGGAGGATGCACTGTGAGAGGAAGGTGGGATCAAAGGGGAATTTGATAACTTATGGCCAAAAATCAGGAGTTCCCAGTCAAATCTGCTGGCAGTAACTGGAGCTTGAAGAAAGGAGGCAACTTGTGAGGGGTTGTACCTGATACATCAGACAGAGGGATGGCTGTGCCACCTCCCAGGAGAGGTGCTGGGCTGAACCCACCCCTTCCCTGTGCCTGTCACCCCTCCCACCACTTCTGACCTGCTCTGTGACACATTCCCATGCCAGCTCTCCCTCCTGGTTCATCCTCATTGTGTGAGCACCAGCACAGATTCCTGTCAGATGCTGAATTTGGATCATCTCAGTAGGAACAACCACCTTGAGTCTGGCATGGATGTTTTTAATTCCCTTCCTACCCCTGGCTGTAAAAGTGGACTGTGTTTCTTTAAATCCACTCCTTTGCAACTGCTGCTTTGCAGGAAACAATGCTTAGATCTTTAATCTGGAAAAAAAAATAAAAAAAAAAAAAAGAAAAGGCTCAGGCTCTCGTACTGTATTTATCTGTGCCCAAATCAGAAGGGTTGGAGCCTTAGACACCTCAAAGGTCTCCCTAGGGGTAGGTGCATTTCAATAGTGGATGAAGGGATATATATGTATAAAACATTCAGGTTAGATGGGCTTGTGCATGGGAAGAGCCCCGAAGGAACCACCTAATTCCACTCTATTGAGGTTCTAATGCTGCATCTGTCAAGGCAGTGTCAGTGTGATCTCAGAGCAGGGCACTGGGGAGAGCATATTGATCCCATCTGGATCCAGAGCACAGCATCCTCTGCATCCTTTATGTCCAACACAGCAGTCCTTGCCCAGCTTCCCCCCCTCCTCTAACAGCAAAATCTTTCATCCATGAGCCAAAGCAAAACGACTTCACCAGCTCTGATGTCCTGGGGAGATGTGTTGGGCCTCTGCCATGAGTACAGACACTCCTTGCACACCCAGAAGCTTTCAGGCAGTGAGCAGGATTAAGACACGCAGCCCTAGGCTTTGCTGTGACCTTTGGGTATTTAAACAGTCTTGGCCTGGCTTCATGAATATGAGCAGACTCCTGCCTGCTTTCCAGCCCAGCACTCCCCCTGCACAGATAGACTTGAAAAAACAGGTCTTAAATGGCTTTCTTGGAAAAGTGAAAAATAGTACTGCAAGTGATAATCAGACTTTATGACTTTATTTCCTCAAGATATTCCATTTCCCTCTGTTTTCAAGCCCATTTTTATGGTTACTCTCAATGCAGTTTTTCTTTAGCTCGAAAGCCCCTGCATTTGTGTGTGTGTGTGATGGTTTGAAAGGCTTTCTCCAGGCTGTTCTCCCACTAGAGGGTACTCCTGCTACACCAACCATGGCCATTCCGGGCTGGACCGGGTTTGCAGTGAGTCCTTCCCCTCTTGGAGCAGCGCAGCCTGCCCGTGCTCCAGCAGCCACGGACCTGCCTTGGTTTTTTTGGCTCTGCAGAAATGCTGGAGCCTCTCCTGTTTTCACCTCCATGGCTACACGGCACTCTGTAATGTGTAATTTGGGGAATTTGACCCACTTGGGGGGCTGAGGTTGGTGCCAGCTCCAGGGATGTTGTGGAGACCCCCACACACCACACAGCATCATTTTGACGTGGAAATGCTCCCGTGGCTATGTGGTGCTGAGCCGAGGGGTAGAGTTCGGGTGCTCTTGTTTTTAGGGAACTGTGGGGTGAGGGAACAGAGACATTTTCCTGGCCACCCTCTTTTAGGCAGGAGATCAGACCCTGTGGTCTATTCTGGCCTTGAACTCTGTGTGTGTGTAGCTGTTGATGGATGGGAGGCTCCCTTAAGAGCAGATTTATTTGGCTTTTATGCTATGAGACTGCAAAAGCAGCTTTGGCTGTGGCTGGACCCCTCCTTTCCCCTCCATGCCTGAGTGCCCCTCTCCATTTGCAGCAGGCAGGATGCAGCACATGCTGTGCTTGATGTGGCTCTGGGGGCTGCAGGCTCTGGAATGGCACAGCCAGCAGGATGGATTTTAGCTTTCCACCCAAGGAAAAGCCCCAGGTTCCTTGCCTGCTATGAGAACTCTCCCTGCCCTGTCCCCTTCACACCTCCCTGCTCTGCAGAGCCGCTGGGATTTCCACCCCTGCCTGCTGCTCTGTGCTTTGAGCATGCTCGTGCTGCTGCCTGCTCTCACTGATTAAATGAGCAGGCAGGAATTACAGTCAACCATCCATCACCACAGCCAGTTCTCTTGACCCAGGCAGGATGAAAGAAGTCAACATTTTTCTTTCCCAAGCCCTTTGTGGCAGTGAGAAACCCAGCTAGAGTTTTCTGGCAGAGTGAATCTCCTTCCTAAAAGAACCAGCTACACAAGGTGGTATCTTCAGGGCAACGAGAGTCACAACTCAGCACTTGTGGTTGGTTGAATAAACTTGGTTTATTCTCTTCTCAGGAGAATGAAACATCATCCTCTGCCTTGTGTTGGCATTTGGAGCCATAAATCCCTAAGGTGGACCATGAAACGGAATGTCCCTGTCCCAAGAAAGGGAATGTCACTGTCCCAAGAAAGGGAATGTCCCTGTCCCATCCAGTCCATCTTAGGCCTCTCCAGAGCAGCTCTTTGTATGTGCTGCCCACAGGTGTCTCCTGTGTGTGCTGGCCAGCACAGGGGAGGAGATAATCCAAGACACTGAATATTCAAAGCATTTATCCTCTCTGGCTGGGTCCATGGGCAAAAAGCCTGGTGGTGGTTGGGATACAGCTATTCCTGGAAGCATCAGCAGAGCTGGCTCCTCTTCAGAAAAGGGTTGGGGAAGGACATCCATGAAGCTGGGTGAATCCAGCAAAACCTTCTCTCTTCCCACAGACTGACAGCAGTGAGGTTGCAGAGGCTCTGATGGGAGGCTGGAGCAGCACTCTCTGCTCTCCAGGAGTGGAAAGGAAGTTGGAGTGATGATTAGGAGGGGGAAAAACAGAAAACAGAGCCTACAAAGGGGAGTAACTCACCACTGTGACTAACTGCTCCTCTTGGAAAACCCGAAGAAAGTCATCTAGCAGCTCAGAATTACAGTAAATGACAGCCCTGGCTAGTCTGGCTGCTGAGTGCTCCCAGCCTGCATTGATTTCAGAACCAGGCTATGAATTGCTGCCAGGCAATGAGCTGGCTGGTGGCTGAGCCCTTACGTCCTCCCCTGGACCTGATCCCTGTCTTTGTCCCAGCTCCCATCAGGGGCTGTGTCTCCATCAGTCACTCCAGCTAAGTGTGCAATCCACTCCGTTTTACCCCGTGTAAATCCGGAGGAATTCCACTCTAACAGCCCTTCCAAGCTTGCCTCAGGAACTCCTTTTTCTCTGCCACTCCTGGCCATTATTCAGAATGTTCCTGAGAGCAGCAGGGCATCTTGGAGCTCTGCTGGAAGGAGGAAGCTCCGTGTCCTTCAGGCAGCCCCAGGCACGCACACCCAGGGCAGCCTGCTGAGCATCTCCACTCCATTCCCTTTGCTCCTTCCAGGAGGAACATCCCAGCCCACCTCATCTCCTGAGAGCTGCTGTGCAAACAAAGGGCTGTTTGTTTGTTTGTTTGTTTGTGCAGCCCAGAGCAATCAGGACGTGCTGAACTCTGTGTTTGTCAAGCAGCTCCCGAGGACAGAGCATCGCTTGGATCCTTCCCAGCCCCTGGCTCTTGGTGCTCAGGAGCTGCTGCTTCTCGAAGCCAGAGCTCCCCGATGGAGAGGTTTGGAGAGGGAGGATTAGATTTGCTCATCAGGAGGTGTCTGCTGCCCGTGCTGGGGTGGCTCAGTGCCCTGTGAGTCATTCCTGCTCAGGTTAGCAGCCCTGGGGGCAGGCAGTGCAAACACACGGGGCTCGCTCCTGATGATGCTTCATCCCTCTCGTGGAGGCAGCTCCAGTCCATGAGATGTTCCAGCCTCCAGCTGCACTTGGTTCAGCTGCAAGTCTGCAGGATTGGCTCTGTCCTCCAGCTTTTCTCCTCTGATTCTCCCTTGTTCTCTCCAAACCTTGCAGCCATTTCACTTCCCTGCTTTCTGTGCCTTTGCTTAAGCTGTGGTGCCTCTTTTGGGACTTTTGGTGTGACAATCTCCGAGCTGGGAGGCTCCTGGCTCCAGGTGGGGAAGTGATAAAATACACAGAGCAAAATAGGAGGGTAGCACTGAGAAAGAGCAGCTCTTGTGGGCGATCAGACAGTGCTGGATTGTGTTCTCCAGGGCTCACAGGACAGCAGCAGTGGTGGCTGGGCTTTGCTGGAGGTCTGAATGAGCCAGCCTGGAGGTCTGGAGTGGGAACAAGGCTGGTGGTGTGGCTGGAGAGTGAGCCCAGCAAGGACAGGTGGAACAGGGAGAGAGGCAGGGGGAAGCCAAGCTGCTGCTTGGTTGAGTTGGGCCAGTGGGATTTTGGAGGGAGACATCACAGAATAAGTTTAGGGCTAGGGGATAACCATGGGAGAACAGCATTTGGGGGTCTAAATCTAAATCCCAGAGGGTGAACAGATCCCATAAGGAAATTCTCTTTAGGAAAAAGCATGTGAGGGAAAGGGAGACGAGACTACTGGAGATGGATAATGAACCTGCAGGGATGTTTGCTCCTGCTTCCATTAAGTGCTGAGGCATGAGTGAAGAGGGAGCAGCATCCCAGACCCACGGGACCCTTGGGAGCTCTGTCAGGACCTGTGCCTGTGGCTCCCTCCCCATGGGCTGACAGAAATGAAGTGACTCGTGATGGTTCCCCCAATTACCACAAAACAGCTTAAAAATGGAGCCGTGTCAAATGCAGCGTGTGCTGTCGCTGTGTGTGCAGAGCTGTTTGTTTGCCTGATGAAGGGGAAAAATCATGTGAAGCTGGAGAAGAAACTAAGCTGAGAAAAGGTTTATTTTTTTCTTCTCAGTGTCAGCCTTTCCAGGATCATTCCAGTAGGTGCCAGTCTCACCTTGTGGAGGAAGGGAGGATGGAAACTGCCAGTAATTCTTCACAGAAATATGAAAAAATACAGCGCAAGTGGGGGTGGGTGGAGAAATGAAAGCCTATAGGAAAGATCTCTGCTCTCTGGGATGCTCACTTCATTTCTTCCTCCCTACTCAGCAAAGTTTATCTTGGGCTCAGCAGCACAGACCAGTCTCCCCCTCCCCTCGTTCTTTAATTAGTGTGCAGTAAAGGAAAAGGTGTTGGGGGAAGGAAAGGGAAATGGGATATTGTGTTTGGATGCCCCAATGGGTAGAAAACTGCATGGTTTCCAAATATGATAGTTAATGCTTAATCTGACAGGCTGTGTCTTATCAACAGGCTGGATGTGACTCCCCATTACATGATAATGGAATTCTGTATGGAGACCACAGGAGACCCAGTTCCATTCAATTAACTCACAAAACAGCAAACCTCTGAAAGCATCTTTGTCTTCTCTTCTCCCCACCTCTTTCTCTCTTTTTAAAATTTTTTTTTTTACCCCGAGAAAATGAGAGAGTGAATATTTCCATTTTGTTTTGCAAAGGATTAGTACCAACTAATAGGATTAATATCCCAAGTTGTGTGGCAAATGGTACATTGTTAACAGGGTGATTATTAGAGAATTATATGGAGGGGCAAAAAAAATTAAAAGCAGTTGAAAGAAAAGCATCCCTGTGTCGGAGAGACTGCCATTTCTGTGCAATATCCAGCTGCTGACCTGCCTGTTCTGGGTCAGACTTCTTTATTTCTCGGGCTTGCTCTGCCTCTGGGATTGACTTCCACATCAGCACAGGGCAGGAAGCAATTTCAGAGGCTGGAAATGCTGGATGCAAAGAGCATCTCCTCCAGCGACAGCTCCAGGGACCCTGAGAAAAAAAGGAAGATAAAGGACGGTCACCATTGCACCTGGCATGCAGGGATGTGAACAGCCTTTGCTCAGGGGGAACAACTCCTCTCTCCCTCATCTCACTCTGGTTTCCTTGGCTTTGCCATGGGCTCTGCACACAGCTCATGTGTCCTCTGGGAATCTTTGGTTTGGACACTGGTGGCTCTGTAGGACGTGCTGGAGAATTTCTATGGGCTTGCAGAGCCAAAGAGAACTGGCCAAGATCCTGTGGAGGCTGCGTGCCAGAGGTGAACTGGTTGTGTGCCATTGCCAGCAGGTGTAGGACAGGAACCTTCTGCAAACCCAGGCTGGGAGGGCCCAGGGCTCTGCTAGGAAAGCAGAGTCCTCAGGAAATTAAAGCACTTTTATTTGTTTCCCAGGCCCTGAAGGAGGAACTCTTGGCAGACAGGTTTCAGCAGCAGCAGCAGCACAGTTGATGCATGGAGATTTTTTCTGACATCTGTCTGAGAGAGTCTCCTTATGCTCTGCATAAATCCATCTCTCCTGGGCCACCAACCAAAGCCATCCCCAGCACTGGATGCTTCCCGGACAGGGGACTGCCACAAAGGGCTTTGTGCCTCACAGGTGTTATCCCAGCTCTGTGTTTCCAAATCCCTGGAGGTATTTAGGCTGTGCCTTCGGAGGTGTTTGCTGTAGGAGGCTTTGTCTGAGCCACTGATAGGGATTTGTTCCCCTGAACTGGATCCCCATTACACCATGAGTCACTACTATTTATATCAGCTGTCGATCTCTCTCTGGCAGCTATTTCTGACTACCTGCATTGTATTCAGGGAAGATTTAGCACCTTTATTTTATTCTTATTTCTTTTACTGAACCTGCTTTTAATTCTTTTTCAAGCGTTTTTGGTCTTAGTTTGTTTTTCAGCAGCTGTTGAGCTGTCTGCAGCTGAGCTGCCCTCACCTGCTGCCTGTTCTGCTGCAAAAAAGGATTTCCAGTGCTACTTTCAGCAGATTCAGCTTTGTCTGAAGGAGTACTTTGCCTCAGAGTGAGAGTGTTGTGCCATCTAGAAATAAAAGGCTACAACAGGAACCAAAGCACTTTGCATCAAACAGGTTTCTAAACGCTGTTGAACTGCAATCCAGGCTAGCAGGTCTGCTTTGTTTATAGCCCTTGTTATCCCAGGAACTCTTCAAGCAAACAGTGAGTAACCCATTCTTGCAAGTAGATCAAAAGGACCGACCCCTTTTATTGCAAAGAGAAGGAAAATGGGCCATGAGAAGGGCTCAGCCTCAGCTGCCCTGAGCACAGTGGTGGCAGAGCTGAGAGTCCAACCAAAATCTCCCGAGGCCCCTTTGGATGCTCTGCCCACGGGGCTGAGCTTTCTGCTCTGCTCTGGTTTCCCTTCCAAATGTGCACACTCAGAATTTCCAATCCCTCACCACCGCTTAAAAACCCCACTGTCACTCTCCTGTCTTTTAGCAGGATTTCCCTTTTTTTCCCTCCACATCCCAGTCTGCCAAGAGATCTCCTGCCTGTCTTGGGCTGTCTCTGGAGCAGATCAAAGGCTTGGGCTGGAAGCAGCTGTGGAGGAGCTGTGGGCAATTCCAAGAAGGAGAAGATGCTCTTGGAGCTGCTGGGAGACTTCAGAGCGTGGCTGGTTTTGTGTTGAACGAGGCAGGGGCACAATTCCCTGGTGAGTTCCCTGGTTTACAGCTGAGGGCAGGCGCTGGGAAACCTGGAACAATCTGAGGGGCTCAGATTCAGGATTGTGTGCCCTGATCCTGGCACAGAGGGGCTGAGGAGCCACATCTGCTCCTGCACGGAGCCAGCTGCTCTGAGGACATGCAGGGGCAGCAGGATGGTGCTCCACCTTCACCTCCGTGGATGGTAAAAGTCTACGTAATTTAAAGATGAGTTCCCTTATGCCAGGCTATGAAAAAAGTCTTCAGAACACCCCCAAGGTTTCCATTTAATTACCAATTGCAGCTGATTTCACAGAGCAATTTCTAAGCCTCAAGCAAGGCCTTGTGGCAGGTCTTTCATCTCTCAGGCTTATTGGGAAAAGCTGTATTAAACGTCTTTTAATCCTGCCTTGGATGCACTACCTTTGATCACCTACAATTTTATACATCTGTGCTCAGGCTCACGTTCCTACGTACGTGCCTCCCCATCCAAAATGCTTTAAACTGTGTCAGTTGATTAGAAAGTCTCTCCTGACTGATATAAAGCATCTTGCAAACTTGACTGAAACACCCCGAGAGCTAATGATCATTCAGAGGGTCTGGGTGATCCAAGGGGATGGTTTAGCATTGCTGCATAAGCTGATGAATGTCAATTCCTCATTTATGTTGTACTCTGTCTTCTCCTTCTGTAGAGAGCAAGTTTCTGCTGGGGACAAGGAAGCAGTGAATGTCCTTGCATGAAAAAAAGAGAACTTTAGCCAGATCTGGGCTGAGATAATTTCATTTGTTAATATAAGATCTCAGTTGAGCGTGGGACTCAAGAAGGTGAGACATTCCCAGAGAAGATGCAGAAATCCACACCCTAAACCCTGAGATTTCTGCAGTTCATTGAGGGCAGGATCAGCTGGAGCTCTGACCTCTCACTCTGATGTCCCAGGTACAGGATGTTGTTCCTTGTGATGCTTTTCCTGCCCGAGGAGAACCTGATCTCTTTTCTGGGGGGGAAACACAGTGCTGACAACAAAAGATTTCACTTGGGATCCAACTGGACTCCCATTGCTCCTGAGCATGGAAGTTTTCCATGGGAGTTGTGCCACTTCCCTGCAAGAGATGCCCACAAAGCTCTGGTGGGGCTGGCTGTGCCCTAGAACTGCCAGAGTCTAAGTGGGGACATCTGCCTGCACCAACAGCTCTGTGCAGCCACCTGGACAGGGACTCGGGGCAGGGCTGTTGGAACATATGTTTGCTTCAACTGCAACACGGAATCCGAGTGTGGGGTCGTGTTGTGGAGCCTTGGGTTTGCTCACTGGAGCAGGAACAATCTCCCTCCTGGAAAGTCATTATCTCGATGCTCAGAGAGAGAGAGAGAGCAGCTTTGTGATCTGAGCAGCCAGAACAGCTCAGCTCTGCAGGAAAAGCGAGGTCAGCTGCCAGATGGGGAAAGTCCAACCTTTTGCTCTGCCAAGACCTGCACGTTCTGCCCTTTGCAGCTTTTCCACGGGATCTTCAGGCTGGGGCATTCCTGGGCAGAGCCCCTTGAGGTGTGTGCCCACCACATCCCCAGGGGCTGTCTCTTCAGGAGCCTCCTGCTCAGAGTTACAACAGGATTTGTTTCCACTGCTCTTTTCATGCAATCTTGGTGCTGCAGCTCTCCCCTCTCCTGGAAGGAGTGAATATCTGCCTGTGGCTGTGCTCCTTGGGCAGGGGAATGG